>NC_133616.1:25966174-26295341 GCF_964106895.1 Numenius arquata | reverse complement strand
CTCTTTCTGGCATATCTGGTTCTGGATATGGGGTGCATCATGGAATTGTCTTACTATCCACGTAAACAGTGTAAATGTGTCAAAAGCTGTTTTTTTGCACCTTATTTTGTGAGTATTTATTTAAAGCATAAGAGACTCGAGGATGGCTGGAATTCTGCTTAAACCTAACATTTTCACTAGGGTGCCTGGTTTTAATATTCACAAGTTGATTTTGCCTCTACAATTTTCAAGTAGTTTTAGACTGTAGTGTTACTCAAAATGCTTTTGTGCATGCTCTGGTGCTTATGTTATTTGGATTAAAAATTATTTAAGCTATGCATACAACATTGGTGCTTCTAGATGCAGAGGTGGAATAAGAGCCCTTAATACTGGTAGCAGACCTATGAATTCTCAATTGGGAGGCTATAACTTAAGTGATTGTATGCTGCTTAGCCGTCATACCATGGAGCTGAATAATTGGCATCGTAAGACTTTTCAGTTGGAAGCTGCCCATCTCCATCACTGATGTGGGCACCACCACAAAAACAAAATTTCAGGGGGGAGGCAGAGAAAGCAGGGATTGAAAGAGCCAGTAGAAAATGAGAAAGCCTAATAATAACAGAAAGGAAACTACAAAACACTCTTCATCACTTTTATAATAAAATATAAACAAACATATTGATTTAAAAACCCCACTGTTGCTGTCTTTTGTAAATTGAGACAATTGCACTGTTTTGCATTAAAAGATGTTATCCGTCCAAAAGAGCAAGTATGGTCTTATGCAACTAATATCTGCTAAAATGTACCTGACTGCATTGGAAATGTTGCAGTAGATTGGTATAGCAGAGAATAATGAACCGCTGCACCCCATTGAAATGTAATTACACAGCACTCTTGTTCTTAAACCTATAAGGTGAAAGAAAGATGAATAGTGAAAGTAAAAATCGCTGACCCTTCAAAGTTTAATTTACGTTATGCATTCCCTCGCCCTTCTGATAGGTTTTAGAAAGGTCATAATTTAGGGTATTTTGCAGTTGATAAATGATCTGTATGTTTGTGTTCACACGCACCGATTGATTTGTTATAGCCAAAATATTGTTTCTATAACAACCTGCAGGTCCTTAACTAGGCAAACAGGAGATGAACAGGAATCCAAGTGGAAGGTGAAGCGAAATCCGATCCTCCTCAGAGGACAGGGAGCGGGATGAGAAGGAGGAGGAAGAAGAGGTGAAGGAGGAAGAAGAGGGGGAGGAAGCAATTTTATGGGCATAGTGGAGGGTGTGGAAGTGAAGGAGGTGGCAGCAAGTTGCCTGGCTCTCTCCTTGCCCTCCTTTGCTCCTACTGGGTTCCCTCTCCTGAGGCTCCTTTGCTCTCTAGGGTCTTGTGTCTGCAGATGACAAAGTCCTTGCAACTCAGATTGCTCCCACCGTGCAAAGGGTTGTTGGGGCAATTTTCCCGCCTTTCCAGCCTTGGATGAGGCTCCTGTTTCCGGGCCCAGTTGATGCATTATGCATCAGGGCTGCCGGCAACTGACAGCCCCTCAGCCAGCGTCTACTTGAAAAGCAATGGTGCTAATCAAAGTCGACACATTTGAATGTCCAGACACACACACAGAGAAATTTACTAATCAAAAAGTGTATTTCCTAGGGCTGTCTCCAGAGAAATCCGCAGGAAGAAATTGGAATAATTTATTAGCTTACAAGTTTTCGTTGACAGTTAGCCCAAGGCTATTTATCTCTGTAATAGAGAACGTCTCCAATGTGGCAAAATTGACCAAATCAAACAGCTTTGATCAGAAAATGAATCTGGCAAGGCTGTCTGTCTGTGGGTCCCAGGGGAAAGGTGGGAAACAAACAAAAAGATTTAACAAGTGGTCAATAGGAGAAAGAGAGAGAGAGAATTTGCAGCCTGGAAAGTCAGAAGCCTGCAAAATCCTCCCACACAAACACTGAAATGAATTACTGGAGAAATAAATTATGTCTCACATCATAACATTTAACATTGTGCTTGTGCATAATTGGAGCTATGCAGCCCAATGTGATTCTTGCATTAAGGTGATGATAAATAACTGCAGGAGGGGGAAAATGTCTTAACTTCTCCTTAAAGGAGAACAAGATACAAGGACTCCATATCTTCACAAGAACACCAGCCCCTTCACTGCAATCTACCCTTATGTCCATTATTAATATTGGCTTTGCCACCAAGAGTCGGATGTCCAATAGACTCAAGTATGTTGAAAGCCACCATGAAAGTCACACCAAATTCTGTTTCAGCTGCTTCACTGTATAATCCAGCCATGACTTTGACCATCTTCCTGCTGGTCACCAAAGGTTTTTTAACTGTAAAATAATAAAAAATAAGAAATTTTAGGGATAAGATTAAAAGACAAACTTACAGGTACAGAATTTTGCCTGATGTAATAAACTAGACCTGCCTTCTCTTGGAAGATCATCTGACAATAGACAATATGGGGGAAAAAGTTCTGGGTAGAAATCAGGAGCTTTTACTTTGCCACAGTTCGTCTATTTTTTATATTATTTAGTACTCTTGTTTCTAGTCGTCTGTGTGAAATATGGGATACTAATAACTATGGGTGAAAAAACTCAATTCTTGTTTGGTATTGAACTGCTTTGTGATCTTTCGGTATAGATGCTTCACATGCCCATTACATTATTATACCATATTCCCAGTGCTACTGCCTCACAGAGAACAGAATGCCAAAGGATAATAAACTGATTCCCTTTTGCTAGGAATTACAGCATTTCTCCCTGGGTAAGAAATGGCTTTATTTATTCAGATTCTTGTGCTACTGGCTTAAGCAGGAAAAGGTAGAAATAATGTCTCCCCCTCCTAATAAATGTTTCTAAATTACATGAAAGAAACAAAAGTGCAAGCCCATCTTAACTTAATAACAAAAGATCAGCAATTTTGTTTTGTTTATATTGGTGAATTGAATAAACAACCTGCAAACTGAAGCACTCAAACAAGTTGAGATTGAAAGCACTCCAGAAAGTAACCAGGCAGCCTAGTCAGATATCCAGCAGGAAACTGAAGGCGACAGGCTACCTTCTCGTGTCTTTCCAGGCCATTTGATGGGACTGTAAGTCCTCAAACCTGATCTATATTGTTACATATACTTAGAGAGATCAGTAGGGAATAGCCTGGGAATTAATTTATTTATCACTGTTTGAGGTGATAAATTTATCAGTATTTGAGGAGAAGAGAAAAGCTGGCCTCTTGAATGTTGTTAATCAAATTGAATTTTGAATTGGTTTGTATTGTTATATGAACTCTCCAACATGAACTATTTTTGTACTTGGAAAAATGGAAACTCAAGTTACTGCTAGCCTGAAGATGGTTAGCACCTGTATAAGGTCTGCATTGACATCACTGGGCTGAACCCTGAAGCCTTTCATGATTTCTTAGGTTCTTGGGAAGCAAAGGGGACTTTTGCCTTATTAAGAAATTGTGAGTATTTTATGTTTGCATTATAATATGTCAATTTTCCAGACTAAATCAATATAAAAATGGTTTAATTACAGTTTTTACGTAATATGTTAAAGTTCAGCATTTTCATGACCTGGCAATAGAAGAGTCAGGATGGTTGGAATGATAAAGCCAAAAAGACCATGTTTCTACTCTCATCTTTTATACTGGCTCACTGTTTTACATACAGTGAGTCTCTAAATTTTCTAGGACCCAAGGAACATGAGTATTTGAACTGCTGAACTTTCACCATTGTAACTGAAGTCAATACCATCTTTAGACACTCAGCTTCTCCTCTGAGAACCAGGTCTTGTGTCTCAAGATGTGCACCCTGAATTTGCAGATATTTTAAAAACTATTTCCCCTTGCAACTCTTCCCTTGCATTTCCCTTTTTGTAAAATGGGATCATATAATTACTTGTCCTTTAAGTGGCTATGAGTGCTACACATAAAAAGTATTACATGGGCCTGCCTGGAAAACAAAAGTTTTTCCACTGTCTTTGCAGAGTTTAAATCAAGATCTATAAATGCAAAGAATTATTTTAAAAGCTGCATTCAAGATGGTGTAGATTTTCTCCATATGTATGTGATGGGATGGACATAGATTCTAGGGGTGAATGCAATAACATTTTGACAATACACTATACAATGACGAACCTCAGTACACTTCAAGGTATTCTGAAAGCACCATACTATATCAACATCCTGGTAAAAGGCAGGGATGGGATTCATTTGATCAATTGCAGGTATCTGCCCCTGTTTTAAAGAAACAGGCACATTTTAGGTTTGGGTCATCATAAAGTAAAAGTCTGAAAGAGGTTGGATGAATTGCAAAAAGAACCTATGTTGACTAGCTGAGATACAGGTACCCAAAGAGAAGTTCTTGAAAGTTAAGCAGCTCCAGTTGAATGGAAATTATTTATGATGTGATCAATCCAGAGTTTGCTGATGACAACTGTCTTCTCTTCCACAGTTCCAGCAAGTAGCTAGCCTAAGACCAGTTGGAATGGGCTCACACCTTTTAGACAGGGTTCTGAAAGGTCTTGGTCTTTTATGCCCTTGTCCGTTGTATGTGCAATGTATTCAAAGCTCTTTGTGGCTTCCCTAGAAGTCACACTAGAGATAAGTATTGCTCTAGATAGATTGGAACATTGGGCAATGATTAATGGGATGAAATCTAACAAGTCCAAATGCCGGATTCTGCACCTAGGATGGAGTAACTGTGGGCACAAGTATAAACTGGGAGAGGAGTGGCTGGAGAGCAGCCCTGCAGAGAGGGATCTGGGGGTACTGGTTGACAGCAGGCTCAACAGGAGTCAGCAGTGTGTCTTGGCAGCCACAAGGGCAAACTGTGTCCTGGGGTGCATCAAACACAGCATAGCCAGATGGTCAAGAGAGGTGATTGTCCCACTGTATTCAGCAGTGGGGTGGCCTCACCTGGAGTACTGTGTGCAGTTTTGGGTCCCACAAGGTGAGACGGCTGGAAAGAATGTCCTATGACAAATGGTTAAGGACTTCAGGATTGTCTAGTTTGGAGAAAAGGAGACTGAAGGGTGACCTCATGGCTCTCTACAGCTTCCTGAGGGGAGAAAGTGGAGAGGGAGGTGCTGAGCTCTTCTCCCTGGTATGCAGTGATAGGATGTGTAGGAATGGTTCAAAGTTGTGCTAGCAGGAAAGTGTAGACTGGACATGAGGAAGCATTTCTTCACTGAGAGCGTGGTCAAACACCAGAACAGGCTTCCTGGAAAAGCAGTCAATGTCCCAAGCCTGTCAGTATTTAAGAGGCATTTGGATAATGCCCTTAATAGTATGTTTTAACTTTTGGTCAGCCCTGAAGTGGTCTGTCAGTTGGACGAGATGATCACTGTAGGTACCATCCAACTAAATATTCTATTCTATTCTATTCTATTCTATTCTATTCTATTCTATTCTATTCTATTCTATTCTATTCTATTCTATTCTATTCTATTCTATTCTATTTGTATATACTGATACCTAAACCCACAAAGCAGCAAGACTCCTGTAAGAGCTTCAGTTTAATTTCTGAGTGCAGTTCAAGATGCTGAAGGGAATCTTTGGAGCCCTGGATGGTGTGAGACTCTGCTGAAGAGAATACATATCACCACATACCCCAGCAAAACCTGTATTGCAAGAAGATGATGCCAGTTCATAGGCACAAGACCATCATATACAGGTTTTCCATTTCTGTATACTCTTCACTTTGCTAAGTTTGCCATACCCGGTTCTGCAAAGGATGAAAATTAATTAGGTGAAGAAGAAGAGTTAGAAGTATCTGCTGCTTACTGGTTCTTATTTATGGTGGACCTTCTGGCTATGTGATGTCAGTCACAGATCAGATGTCATAGCTGGGACTTCTGAAGAAGTCCCACTCATTTCCAAAATGATAACATTTTATTTTGTAAAGCTGCCACATTATCTCACACCACCTAACATCTTATATTCTAATTTTTCCATCCCAAAAAGGTCACCGTGCCATTCCATGTCCTCAGAAGGTGAAAGCACAACTTGTTTCCCAACACACTTATACCATATTTTTGGTGTGTGCAAGCATAGGCAAGCCCTATGTGAGCTATGGTACATTTGCACAGAATTGGCTTCCAAATTATGCTGTGGTCTTGAAGCCTTCAGGTAACAAGTCTTCACTTGTCTGTTCATCTTTTTTTTCTGTGTAAATATCATCACTGGCCACAACACCTCTGACCTCCCACAAATTTCTACAAATGAAATTGCTGAAATGTCTTGCACTAGGGAGGAGAGAAAGTGAAGAAAAATAGAGAAACAAACAAACAAAAGTAAGAAGCTTCTCTGTGTAGACACAGTTAAGAAACTCTGGAATGGGGAAAGTAAAAGTTAAAGAAAAGTTAAAGTAACTTAAAGAAAAATTGGCAGCTTTCTTTTTTTCTTCATTTCAGTTTATTTTTTTTCCACAAACAACCTCTCATATAATCAAGTTTGTAAGGACATTAGTAAATGGCACAGTATAAAAGCCTACAGAGCATTAGAATATTTGTCCTCTGCCACTGCTGGCAGCTCTGCTCAACCCAAACTTGCCTGGCATATTACTCTCTGCTCCACTGGTGGAAGTGGCCAGGACAGCACTGTAACTGCAGTACTTTTAATCTACAGAAATCCATTGACTACATTTTCTTTTTTGTCACAATAGAAATGCACATTGTCAGATATCAGCCAAAATTTTCCCACTTTGTCTCTTACTTATGATGACATGAGTTATGCTAATGCTTTTTCTGGGCTGAAGAAAAGGGAGAATTGTCTATGGGTGAATGGGTGAAAGTGTCTTAGTGTCTTCTTCCTCTACATAAAAAGTAGAATTTTTTTTTTTTAACCTGCCTGTGCAGAGCTTGGTGTTCCCCTTAGTTTACAGATGAATGTTTTCTTGGCAGTGTAGTCTTTGAATTTCTTTTCTTTTATTAATATTCTGCCCCCCCACCTCAACCCCCCCACATGATATTAATCTTCATCAGGTTGTCCTTGGTGCTGTGTCTTAGGCTCTGGTGCACACCAGAAAGGAGCTATGAAAATCTGGGCTAGGCAATAGTAGATGATATTGAAAGGATAGGTGTTCTGTAAGGTGCTGGGGTTAGCAACTGCCTTAATCTCATTTTTATTTTAGTTTACTTCGCTTTATTATTTTATTTTATTGTAGCCATTTCTAGAAAGAACTTGCCTAAGTTTGTACTGGTTTGGAGGAAAAACCATTTTGAACAACTATCATTCTGATTTTACACAGCAATATTATCTAGATAAATTGATAAGTTATGGCAAATGTCTTAATTTGTGTTTTGATTTGATCCACCAAACACTGAAAGGCTTTTAGTACTACATGTTCCCTTAGTCTAAAACAAAAATGCTGTTCTAAAAAAAGTAACCCTAAAAATCTACCTCTGGACAAATTCTGCGACTTCTAGCAAGGGACATTAAAATAGATTTTAGTCTAGACTGTTGTGATCAAATACTCCACTGCTCCCAAATTAACTGTTGTAGAATCCCACAGGCATATGGTTAGGGTTATTCCATGCATCCAAATTAAACTACTAGTAACCCTGAAGAACCAAAATATTCCAGGACTGGGCCACCAGCCAGATTCTGGGAGTGCAGAGAAAGGCATAATACTTCTCAGTTGGCTCATAACTGACTGCGACGGAGACCGGCTCCAGGGCAGGTAAGACTGCGCTGGGAGAGGGGATCTGTAGCTAAAAAGGCCGATGGAAAGCTCTTTTTGGGCCTTTTTTGACGCCGGGCAAAGCCTCCTCCTCGTGCCGGGGGCTGCCAGCCGGTGGGGGGGCTGCTGACTGAGACTGGGCGGAGCCAGCGCCTCCTGCGGTTCATCGCACCGCCGGCTTATAAGGAGCCCCAGGGAGGGCAGAGGCACCGAGCAGAAACCAGCGCTCGGGTGTGTGTCCTGGTCGACGCCTCACGTGGCGGTAACTTGTACGGCTGGGTCCTGAGCCTCTGCCATTGTACAAGGTAAGTTCAATTCCTTTTACTAGTCAGACGACCAGCACGTTCATTCCAACTGACCCTTCCGCTGTCCCTTGCTTGCAGACATCCAGCCATGGCTAGAACTAGGTCAAAGGCTATTGCTAAGAAAGCTGTGGGCACCCAGACAGAGGCCCCACACAAACACGTGGGTGTCCAGGCCTCTGGCTGCAGGGAGTGCCGGGGCCTGGCCCTTGCCATGGAGGGGAGTGGGGACAACACCTGTGTCAGATGTGAACAGGTGAATGATCTCCTCAGCCTGGTGGTTGAGCTGAAGGAGGAAGTGGAAAGGTTGAGGACCATCAGGGAGTGCGAGAGGGAGATCGACTGGTGGGCCCGCTCCCTGAGAGTGAGGGAACATGTTGAGGCCTCACACACACCAGAGGACCCCCTCCCCACTTCTCACCTGGCAGTAGAAGGGAATCTCAGAGAAGAGGGGGAATGGAAACAGGTCCCTGCTAGGCGAAGCAGGCAAATCCCCTCCCTCCCCCTCCCACCTCCCCAGTTACCCCTGCAGAACCGGTACGGAATCTTGCAGGAGGAACTGGCTGTTGGAGAGGAGGGTGGTACATTTAGGCAGGAAGTGCCAGAAAGACCAAGTCACCGTAGACCTGGCATCACAACTAGTTCCAAAAGGAAAAGCAGAAGGGTCATCGTTGTGGGTGACTCTCTATTGAAGGGGGCAGAGGGACCAATATGCCGTCCTGACCCACTTCACAGGGAAGTCTGCTGCCTCCCTGGGGCATGGGTCAGGGATGTGTTGGACAAAGTTCCTACTCTAGTCAACCCTTCTGATTATTAGCCCCTGTTAGTATTTCAGGTGGGCAGTGATGATGTGGGAAGAAGGAGCCCAAAATCAATTAAAAGAGATTTTAAAGCCTTGGGAAGGGTGCTTAAAGGATCAGGAACACAAGTTGTGTTCTCCTCTATCCCATCAGTGGCTATTATGAGTGAGGAAATTAATAGGAAGAGACAACAGGTCAATTCGTGGCTTCGGGACTGGTGTTATCGACAGGGCTTTGGGTTTTTTAATCATAGGTTGCCATATGAGACACCTGGCATGCTGGTGGCAGGTGGGATGTGCCTGTCCCAGAGGGGGAAAAGAATTTTGGGACAGGAATTAGCAGGACTCGTTAACAGGGCTTTAAACTAGATATGAGGGGGGAGGGGGGGATAACTGGGCCTGTTAGGACTAAACTCAAGGGAAACACGCCAGGGCTTGAGGGATGGTGGACTAGCAAGGACTCTTACTCTACCAATTCATTTCAGAGAAGTGATAGACACCTAGAAATTATGGAAACACCTGAGAGGGGCCTGGTAGGAAATGGGGCCCACACTCACATTAGATCGTCTGAAGTGCATCTATACCAATGCACGCAGTATGAACAACAAACAGGGGGAGCTTGAAGCCATGATGCACCAGGAAAACTATGACATAATGGCTATCACAGAAACGTGGTGGGATGCCTCACATGACTGGAGTGCCACAATCAAAGGCTACAAGCTCTTCAGGAGGGATAGACAGGAAAGGAGAGGTGGCGGAGTGGCTGTGTATGTTAGTGAATGCTATGAGAGCTCAGAAATTAAGTATAGTGATAACAGGGTCGAGAGTGTTTGGATTAGGATAAGGGCAAATAAAGGTGATATCGCTGTGGGAGTCTGCTATAGACCTCCCAACCAAAGCAGTGAGGTGGATGAAGCCTTCTATAAGCAACTGGGAGAAATATCACAGTCGTTTGCCATTGTTCTTGTGGGGGACTTTAACCTCCCTGATATCTGCTGGGAATACAACACGGCAGACAGGGAACAATCCAGGAGGTTCCTGGAATGTGTGGAGGATAACTTCCTCATGCAGCTGGTAAGTGAGCCGACCAGGGAAAGTGCCCTCCTAGACCTGCTCCTTGTGAACAGGGAAGAACTTGTGGGGGAAGTAAAGGTTGGAGGCTGTCTAGGGCACAGTGATCATGAGATGATTGAGTTCTCTATCCTTGGAGGAACAAGGAGAAGGGTTACCAAAACTGCCACCTTAGACTTCCAGAGGGCAAACTTTGACCTGTTCAGAAGACTGCTAGACAAAATCCCTTGGGAGGATGCCCTTAAGGATACGGGAGTCCAGGAAGGATGGACGTACTTCAAGAAAGAAGTCTTAAAAGCACAGGATCAGGCTGTCCCCGTGTGCCGAAAAACAAGTAGGCGGGGTAGGAGGCCAGCCTGGCTAAATAGGGATCTCTTGCTGGATCTCAAAAACAAAAGGAGAGTCTACAACCTTTGGAAGAGGGGGCAGGCCTCTCACGAAAACTATAAAGAGGTAGTGAAGCTATGCAGGGAGAAAATTAGGAGAGCCAAAGCGCAGCTAGAGCTCAACCTAGCTGCAGCTGTTAAGGACAATAAAAAATGTTTCTGTAAATTCATTAACAACAAAAGGAGGATTAGGGAAAATCTCCCTCCTTTATTGGATGCAGAGGGAAACATAGTCACCAAGGACGAGGAAAAGGCTGAGGTGCTCAACACCTACTTTGCGTCAGTCTTTAGCAGTGGAACTAGATGTTCCCTGGACACCCAGCCTCATGAGCTAGGAGACAGGGAGGGGAAGCGGAATGAGGGCATCACGATTAAAGAGGAAGAGATCAGTGACCTGCTACGCCATTTGGATGCACACAAGTCTATGGGACCGGATGGGTTACACCCAAGAGTGCTGAAAGAGTTGGCAGACGTGCTCGCCAGACTGCTTTCCATCACTTACAGGAAGTCATGGCTAACTGGGGAGGTCCCAATGGACTGGAGGGTGGCAAATGTAACACCCATCTACAAGAAAGGCAAAAAGGAGGATCCAGGAAACTATAGACCTGCCAGTCTAACCTCGATACCAGGGAAGGTCATGGAGCAGGTCATCTTGAGTGCCATCAAACCCCACATAATGGGCAACCAGGGGATCAGGCCCAGTCAGCATGGGTTTATAGAAGGCAGGTCCTGCCAGACGAACCTGATCTCCTTCTATGACAAGATAACCAGATTATTGGATGAGGGAAAGGCTGTTGATATTGTATACCTCGACTTTTGAAAAGCATTCGATACTGTCCCCCATACAATTCTTGTGGAAAAACTGGCTTCACACGGCCTGGATGAGCATATGATCCACTGGGTCAAGCAATGGCTGACTGGAAGGTCCCAAAGAGTGGTGCTCAATGGATTTAAATCCAGCTGGCGGCCGGTCACAAGTGGTGTGCCTCAGGGCTCAGTGTTAGGACCATTTCTGTTTAATGTCTTTATTGATGATCTCGACAAGGACATAGGGTGTATCATCAGCAAGTTCGCAGATGACACCAAGTTAAGCAGGAGTGTTGATTCCCAGGAGGATAGGGAAGCTCTACAGAGAGACCTAGATAGATTGGATCATTGGGCCGAGATCAATGGTATGAGTTTCAACAAGGGCAAGTGCCAGGTTATGCACTTGGGCCACAACAACCCCGTGCATTGCTACAGGCTTGGGGAAGTGTGGCTGGAAAGCTGTCTGGAAGAAAGAGACCTGGGGATTCTAATTGACAAGCGGCTGAATATGAGCCGGCAGTGTGCCCAGGTGGCCAAGAAAGCCGACGGCATCCTGGCTTGTATTAGAAATAGCATGACCAGCAGAAGTAGGGAGGTGATTGTCCCCCTGTACTCAGCACTGGTGAGGCCACACCTCGAGTATTGTGTCCAGTTTTGGGCACCTCAATACAAGAGAGATATCGAGGTGCTGGAGCGAGTGCAGAAGAGGGCAACGAAGCTGGTGAAGGGACTGGAAAATAAATCATATGAAGAGCGGTTGAAGGAGCTGGGACTGTTTAGTATGAGGAAGAGGAGGCTGAGGGGAGACCTCATCACTCTCTACAACTACTTGAAAGGACACTGTAGAGAGGTTGGTGCAGGTCTCTTCGCACAGGTAATTAATGACAAAACAAGAGGGAATGGCTTCAAGCTCCAACAGGGTAGGTTTAGACTGAACATTAGGAAAGAATTTTTCACAGAAAGAGTGGTCGGGCATTGGAATAGGCTGCCCAGGGAGGTGGTTGAGTCACCATCTCTGGATGTGTTTAAGAGACGTTTAGATGTGGTGTTGGGGGATACGATATAGGGGAGAACTTTGTAGTGTAGGGTAGGTGGTTGGACTCGATGATCCCAAGGGTCTCTTCCAACCTGGATGATTCTATGATTCTATAAGGGCAGAACTCTGTTCTGTAACCCCTTACAAACAACACAACCTTTGCATTTATTGTTTATTGTCCTCTGTTAGGTTATACAGCAAGGCCAAGTTGTCCTGATGAGTTAAGCATATCCATGAGGAAACATGCATATAACATGTTTTGATACTTCTTTGTGTAAGTTATGTCGTGCTACAGCAATACTGTGGTAGCTTGGGAGCAAACAAAGAGGGTTTCTGAGGGATAGTCTTATGGTGACTTGTGAGTAAATACAGACTTTATGGACCTGTGGGACTCTGGAAAGTCTTTCTTGCAGGGGTCTGAGCTACTTTCCTGCACCGAATGCCCCTTTCTGTCTTGCCCTTGTCATAGAGTCCAGGTCACCCCAATGTGACCCCTGAATCCCTAAGCAGGGATTCAGACATTTTTGGAAACACTAAACTGCAGCGTCTGACTCCCTGTGTATCTCTAGGATTTCCCAGCTGAAGGCCCTTGAGATAAAATTTTCTTCCCTTCAGCTCTACTTCAGTAGAGCATTAGTCTAACCTGCTTTTGGGTGTGGCATAAGACACAGACCCTGTGTAGGCTCCTGTCCTTCACGGAAGAGCACAGTAGAGAACAAATTAGGGAAAACCCATTTTGAGTCCAGTGGCACAACCAGTCCCAAGTGGTCTCATCACTGGGACACAAGGCAGTGAGGCAGGAACAAGTGTGCAGTGATGGGCAGAGTTTGTACACCCGCATGTGTGAGTGCCCAGACTTACTGGGAGGGCATTTTCTTACCAGTCTCGCAGGAAGGCAATGCAGACTCAACAAAACAAGCCCTCACTGCCTACTCCTCCACTGGCATTTTACAGGAGGATATCAAAGGCAGTTGCCTCTGGCACTACTGACTCACCATGGATTCCCACCGCCTCAGAGACACAAGGTGCAGAGATGTTTTGTTGGAATAGAAACACACATATGTATATGGACAGGAGAGTAGGCACTTCTCTCTACATGTTTGCATCCATGGCATGCACTTCAGTAGAATGAAAATGAATTTATTTGGCTCAACTTTTGGATTCTGTGTGTTTATTTATTCATTTATATTTTTTTCCATCTTTCATGTTGCTAAGTGCTTCCACTTCATTAGCAAATGCTAAGCCCTCTAGAGGCACTAATGTCAGATGAATTTTTTCTTTGTTTCTCTGCTTTCTTAAGCTGCTGCTCCAGGAGACACGCCAGGTTTTCAGGCATGGCTTAGATTGGTATTTTCTACATGTAAACCAAAACAGAAAGCCTTCCCTGTAAATAAGGAAATAGGACCTCTGTCTCATTCTATTTTAAAATAATTTAAAAATAAATAATTTTAAAATAATTTAAAATAGAATGAGACAGAGGTCCTATTTCCTTTAAAGTATTTCCTTTAAAATTAAATTTTTATTTCCTTTAAAATGTAATGTTTTCACATGAGCAAGACTTCTTCTCCTAGGTTTCTCATGTATTTCTGCCAGCAGTTGCTTTCCTGGCAGTGCCTCTCTCAGACCTTTGGTCATTATCCTCCAATGTCACCCAGCTAACTACCACCACAGGCTGGAAATCACTCATGAATCATGACTTCTGTGAGTCTATAGGACCTCAGATCTCCTCTGACCTTAAGCACTCTCTTCAATGCCATTAAATAAATTAAATGTTTAAATTACCTATATTAGCTTTAATTGTATAATTATAGAGTCAACGAGAAATAAATCTATAAAGAGGGAAACTCTAATCTAAAAAAGGACTTGTCCTGACTTCGAAGTGGATGAATATGCCAGTGGAAATGATAGAAACTGTAACCTCTATAGGAAAGCCAGCTCATTTCAAGCTTTCTTTGGCTATAGTTGTGTAATAGAAACAATACCAGACTGTGGTCAAGTACAAATGTCCTCATGTTATTTCAGTGTTTTACAGTCATATCGAGGAGAACAGCAGCTTTCTGGTTGTGTCATGGGATGGGGAGATAGGGAAAGCCTCCCTCTGAGGCACACATAGGAGACAGGCAGAAGTCAGGGGAGATGAACATCGAATAGGAAAATTTTAATACTACTAAAAATATCTTAAAATAGATCTGAATTATTTTCAATGTGAACAGTGTAATTAGAAGCTTAATTTAATGTAATTAAATTTAATTAAGTTTAATTAACTTAGCTTTAACTTGGCTTAACTACACCCTTTCACAATCCCAGCAGCAGCCTTACATATCTCCGTTTACCTGTAAACTGTCCTCGCAAATAAAGACAATTGGGAAGATGAGGTTATCCAGTTTCATAGTACCCTGGCATTCACTTTTAGGAGACTGAACATGTGCTCAAGACCAAATCTGTCTCCCAGTGTACAAGGCTGTAGGTGCAGAAGCACCCTGGGGAACGATGGGGAAATTGCACATCAGCAAAGCCAACTTGAGGGGGCAACAGGAGCTCAGTCTTTTGCTTTTATAATTTCCCCCCTACGGTTCAAGACCACCTTGGAGGAAGATAGGAGCTGCTGGAGCCCTGTGTCTCCAAGCAGGCTGTGGAGCAGAGGTGCGAGCAGGCAAGTGTGACGTGCCTTGTGAGACCCAGTGCCGGTACATCTGTAGTTTCCAAGTATTTGTCTTCAGTTTTCTCCTATTACACTAGAGACTTACTGCAGCTGGCCTCCATGTCTGAGTGGTTAATAAAGTTGATTTACGCTGTTTGTTTCTGTCAGGAGTCCATCAGGCATATTTTATTTTTCCTCCAGTAAGTCCCCAATTTGTTACTGTATAGTCTGCTTCCCCAGACTCATCGATTCCATAAAAAGAAAAACATCGTTACAACATACAGCCAAACTAACCATTCTCTGAGGAAAGAAGAGTATTTAATATTAGCACCTACTAACAGTTAACTCTTTTTCTTTTGGCATTACCCTGTCATTGGTAAAGTATACGTGGAAGGTGTTGTGTAGTGTGTGATTCACGCGGACTACAGTGATTTTGACTGTGGGGTGCCATAGCTTGGTTTGCCAGTCAGTGTAACTAAAAATTGCGTTAGGGAGGTAAAAAGGCCTCCTTACCTTCCCCATGGAGCCTTTTCCACCATTAGTTAAAATTTGTCAAGAAAGTATTTTCTTTTTTTTTAGCTCTGCTGCAGATTTTTTCTGATGATCCTCCCCAGCACCCTGTTCCCACCTCCAGGAAGAGTGGAGAAAACACCCCCCACAGGGAGAGAGGGGAGAAGAGTTGGTTACTTCTTGCACCTGCAAAGCTGGGAGTCACAGTTGCCAATACATCCTGTAGCAACAGGGGAGAAGAAACTCCTGGGAATGAGGATCACACTGTTATAAAGACAAACTGTCGTTGCATCACATATACTGAAAAACAAATTGCAGGGAAGCTGGACTATGAATTGATTCTCATTGATTAAATTCTCATCTCTGTGTGCTGGAATAGTGAGGAAGATCCAAAGGATCCTGTAGTGTGACAGGGCTACATAAATCCAAGGATTTATGTCAGCACTTTATGGAGTACCTTGGAAGTATCCAGTTTTGGGCTTTCTATTTGAATATAAAACTTAGGCTGATTTTCAAAGGAAACTTTAGCTAAAGCCTCAATTAAGACACAAAATCATTAGTCTTATAAAAGTCTCCCCAGTGTCCAGGGTGATGGTTATGGCAAATAAGATTATAAATAGAATAGGGAGAGTTAAAAAAAAATATATATGAATTTAGATCTCAGAAAGTGAAAAGCTGACATATTTGTCCACATAGTTTAAATGACCTACATGCAAAGGTTATCTAAATTTTTGAGATGTTGAAGGGGTGTATAGGAGAGCTTACCTAAGGAATACCTTTCCACATAAATTCAGCTGCCATGTCCACATAACTTAGTGCCTCACTTGAGACCAACAACCAAGCATCCAAAATAAAACACACACATATCCGAAGCCCACGACCAAGAATGCCTCACCTCCAAGTGAGCTCTCATGGAAGCCAGTGAGTCCATGCAACACAACACCATAAAGCACTATCTCTTTAGGTGCAGAAGAACATAGCCTGATTCAGAGAATGAATGGTTAAATGTCGTTAGTGTAGATTTAGTACAACTTGACAAAGAACAGAGCTCGGAGCCCAACATTCCAAGATAAGGAACCGGCCTTGTGTTGTAAGCACAATGTATAAGATAGTAGGAACAGCCTGTATGCTGAGGAGGAACCCGATTGTCTGGGTGAAGTATCCATCTGGTCGGGACCAGTTCCATGGTTTGGGGTCCAGCCAGCTCAGCATTCTAAGCCAAAGGTAAAAGTAAGCGGTGAAGAAGACTATGAGCCTTCCTCCAGAAGACCCCGGCCCACGACCACTGGCCGACAGTATGCATGTGGCAAGGGGAGACTTATGATAATGGGTTCCTAGAAATAATTAGAATAGTAACACCTTTTCTTAGAATTAATTATAATAACCCACCCCATATTAATGAATATATATGCTTTTTATCATAAATAGACACTTGTTTTACGACCTGGTGTGCAAGTTTGGAGGAACGATCCCCCTTGCACCCAGTGCCGCAATAAACATGCCTGCTTTATAACTCTTCAGGAGTTGTAGAGTCTGTTTCCGCGCGTCAAGCCCTCAGTACAAAAGACTGAGCAACAATGTACCTTCATGCAACCTCTCACATCACCTACAGCATCATTCTTCATGGAAGTCCCTTGGCTCAAACACAGCAAGGCCAAGCCATAAAACATCGGTTGTATTTTTTCAAGCTAAAGGTGTATGTGTCACGGTTGTTTCTGAGGATAGTTAACTATCTTCTGTGGGAGCTGGAAGATGCTGATACATATCAATACCAGCAAGACTTTGTCAGAGCTTGAGCCAGTGCTGCCTCTCATGTGATGATGGATACTCACCATCTGCCCTCATGTTGCACTGCACAATTCTCTTGTGCTGGGATGCCAACAAACAAGATTGACAAGGTTCAAGCTGCTAATTGGATGACTTGATCTCCCATAATACTGATCAAAGCTCTTTTTTGTTGTCTGCAGTAGAATTAATGTTTTATCTAGACTGTATGCTTCCTGGAGACTGTATGCTTCTGCTGTTGAACATCTCCTTGTACACTGGAGTCCTGGGTTGCTTTGGTTCTACTTTGGTTTTGTTTTGGGGTTTTGTTTGTTTGTTTGTTTGTTTGTTTGTTTTGTGGGTTTGTTTATTTGGTTTTGTTTGTTGTTTTTGTTTTGGGGTTTTTGTTTTTGTTCTTCTGGTGCTATGTTATTACAAGGAGCATTATTACATTATTACAAGGAATAAATATCAACAACAAGAGTGAATAGTCTCAAATGAAAAATAACTGAAAGTAGAATGAAAATTATATTAGAGAAACCTGAAAGAGCAAATTCTAACATGGTGCGGTTGACTAAGCTTAACCAACAGTGGATTATTACATTGCATTTTTAGCAAGCAAAAGGCACATTTGCCATGGTCAGTTTTGAGGATAGATTACTAAATTCTGTGGGATCTGGAAGATACTGATTTATATCAACACTAGCAAGACTTTGTCAAAACAAAGGATGATTTTATTTTTTATGGGAAAAAATGTCGGTTCCATTACAATTTAAGAAAAACACAGAATGCTTGAATGTTTAATGTTCTAAAAAGATATAGGATGACAATTCTGTCATCAACCTCTCACAGATTCAAAGGCTCCGTGACTTACCAGCTTCTCAAGAAAGTGTCAGTCTCATATGATCTATGAATACTTTCTTATTTAAAGAAGGATAGGCCTGGAAGAATTCCATCAGCGTTTTGTCTTACACAATTAGCTACGTATTAGTTATTGGCATTCAGAAAATCTGTGGGTATTTTCCACACATTTCCATGTTTGGTGGTGGTGAAATCATTAGTTAAGAGAAAGGTTTCTTCGGCTCTGGAAAAATTACTCGATGCATTAATTTTTTTGTGTATGTGTGACAATTTACTTTATTGTGCATTGAGTTTTTGTATTTTGAGTTCCATTGCAAACAGAACAGTTTGCAGTCTTGGAAAGGTTCAGTATGTAAGTTAAAGTCACTTCAGAACAGCTCTAACTTGCATGATTACTCTCTTAACTTATCATCAAAGGCCTTCCTGGTGCTGACAGCTTCACAGAAGGTAGATTTTCCAACTCAGATTGGCATTTCTTTAATAAGTTTACTAATGAATTTGACCCAAATAAGAAAAACAAAACATGGACTTAAAAAAATATATATATTCAAATATATATATATATATATGGGAAGATGCTTATTTTTAATAAATTAAAAGGTCACAAGAACTGTCTTCTATGAGAAGGCTTAAATTCTAATTTAAAAAAACCGCACACCTGATAATTCAAATATATCAGTTTGGACATGTCACCAGTGTGCTTCATTACTCCTCAGTTGCCAGATGTCGTACCTGTTCCCTAGGGCTGGGCTCTCTGGCCACAGTACATCTTCCATAGTACACAACATCTGGGGATTCCCATGATATGTTGCCTTCCTTTGGTTGGAAGAGACTTCCTGGTATATCACATTCCTTGTGCGGATGAGTTTGTAATGGGATACACAATCAGGGAACTCCCATATAGCATAAAATAACCATGCTGCTTACAGTTGGACTAATTTGGATTTCTGATCAAAGTCTTATCTTCCATTTTTCACCAGAATTGCAATGTTGACCTGCTCTAGCAAACAAATACCTTTTGCTCAAGTATCAGAAATAGATGTCTTATCTTTACCTTGTTTCTAAAAATAACATACTGATTGTAGCTGAGCCTGGATCATCTTAACTTCTAGATCATATTTTTGATGGTGTCCTTTACACAGCAGCAGTGTATAAGAATTTGCTTCACATCTTTCATTTTGACAATTTCCTTTGTGATTCCACTGCTGCAACCACACAAACAGTATTTCTGAATCCTTTTACAAACACTTTTTTTTCATTTGTTTTCCTTGGGGATGCTTGCTATTCACAGTTTAATACATAAAAATACAGAATGTACCCATTTTCTTTTCCTCTTATTCCTATATTCAGACTAGTGTCATAAGACAGGACAGATTACATTGCATGAATTTGCTTTGAACACCACAGATGGTGTGTAGGATGTGGAGGTACTAGAGGGGGAGAAAAAGAGAGTGTGAGGAAGAACAGTGGCAAATGCATCAAACATGGTTGTAGGGCAGATGGGGAGTTTGAAAACAAAAGGAACAGGACTGGAAGAGTCCAGGATGCTGGAGGAAGGATAAAAGCAAAGGAGAACTTGTTTGCAGCATGGAGGGAGTTCTATGAACAAGAAAAGGATGGAGATAAGGAATTTCCATGGACAAGTAGTAGATGATCACCAGAGGGAGCAAAGCTGGAGGGCAGATTAATGTATGAATGAGTGGCTGCATGAGAAGTTCATAAGTGAAAGGCAAATAAAGATGGAGAATGAGACAGGATATTGAGGACAGTAAAACAGATTGATGATGTGCACATATCAAAACTCCTCTAGCAAAACCGCCTTGATTTGCCCCTTTTTGTCTTTCCCAAACCACTCAACATTGCATATTGCCAGTTTCAAACTTGGGAAAACCTGGCTGACAGATGCTGGAAGATCTTTGACAGAGCCAATATTAATTCTGGTTAGTAGTTGCTGCCGCAAAAGTGCACCTTTCCAACCTAAAATTCAAATCAATCTCAAAAAGGCCACTTTCCAATTTCAAAAAGGAACACCTGAACAGGTTATGACTTCTATCGTCATGTCCTCTATGCATATAAAGCAGTCCTGAGAAATGTTTAAATAAAAATTGTGTACCTAAAGAATCTTCTGAGGACATAAGGAGAAAAAATAAGTTCTGAGTGATTTTGAATACATTCATTTTGGAGTTCTCAATGGAAGAGGTCTTATAAAGAGATGATGCTGAAAAGAACTGTCCATTCAAATCCTCTTCACCAACCAGTCATGAAGATTTAGAAATCTGAGGCTGGGTATCTAAAATTTGAATTGTTTACAATCTCTATCCACTTCTGAAAATCAAGGTCAAAGTGTTTTCTTAAAAGTGAATAATCTTCACCAATACAATGGTTACTTGGTGTTTTAGTATTTTTATGAAGCCTTATTGACAAAGCCATATTATTCTACCCATGGTTAACATGACAGTATATACTAATAAAAAACTCTTAAATGCAGAGTAAGTGATTACTGTAGTTTTCGGACTCCTGTGGAGGAGTAAAACCCGCTGCTCCCAACCCAACAAGCTCATAGTCTGGAAGAAGATTTTTGCCACCATCTTCCCCAGAATCCCTGTGTTTTATAGATTCCTGGAAGAGGTGAAAGGGTATAAATTGCAAATGCAGAGATCACCATTTGATATCACAGTGATGAGGGGACTGGCAAAATCCTAAAGTCT
The DNA here is from genome assembly GCF_964106895.1 of Numenius arquata. Lineage (NCBI taxonomy): Eukaryota > Metazoa > Chordata > Aves > Charadriiformes > Scolopacidae > Numenius > Numenius arquata. The sequence goes on along the minus strand of NC_133616.1, from coordinate 26,274,790 downwards.
TCAGTCAAAAAATAAATGTGAGCTGAATAATCTCTTTCTGTACTGAGCCTTTGTTAGAGACCTTGTCTAAGCATGACAAATCAAGTTGTTGGTTCCTTCAGTTGCTGGACATTAGTCTTTGTCCACCTGCTACTAGCTCATGTCATAGAAGTGTCACGGGAGCATGCTACTTTATCAGTCTGGTCTTTTGGATAAGGACATGAAGACAGACTCACACATATGTGTGGAAACCATCACCACTCATTAATGGGAAATAAATCCTCTGCAGTTTGTTCATCTCATATTTGTACCCACTGCAGTAGTATGGGGGTGGCATACGCAATTACTTCATTTTTAAAGATGAGTAAGTGAGAAAAGCAGCCACCCTGTGTTCAATCAGTGTTGGTAAGCAATGAGTACTGGTCAAACTTTTGCAATGCAGGAAGGCAAGATTATGTGCTACACTGGTAGTCTTGCAGCTGGTCAGTTCAAAGCACAAGGGAACAAATGACCGAAGTCCCAGATGGACTAAATCAGGAAGCCAAAGACAAAGGGAGGAACATTTCTGAAGTTAACTTATCTTACTGATGTGCTTTGTTTATCTGCAGTATTCCTGATGACTTTGGTAGGGCAAATGCACAGCAGAGTGAGGAGGGAGTTTTGTATGCATAGTACTTGTCTTTTATTCAGTTATCACTTTTCTTAATCTTCCTTGTCTTTCAAAAATTGTTTGATTTATGCTTTTACAGAGAAGATGATAGTCTATGTGGTTCACAAACTGAAAGTAAGAAGTACAGATACTATTATGATTACAGTACACAAGTCCTGGCTACTGTCTGAAAAATATTTGGTTTAATTTAGGAGAATAGACCTGTCTTTGAAAAGGAACAGTGAGAAGGCAAGTGCCCTTGACTTAGGAGACTTTTCAGTTTAAATAGTAAGGAGGAACTATAAATGCAAAGAAAAATATCAAGCATAAAATTAGCTGGATGCAGACAGGTTGAAATAAGAATTTGCCATTAGCAGAAATTCTTATGGCTAGAATGGACAACTGTTGGGATATGAGGAAACCTGTTATTGCAATAGAGCAGGAAAGTAGACTACCTGATTCCTCTTGAAGCTAATATCTAAATATTTATGAAGATGTAGTTAAAGCTCTGTGAAAATATAATAAGGTAATGGAAGTCATTTGGGTGGCTTTGGCAAAAAGATTGTTCATTAATGTTATTGATGTACACTGGAAGACATCTGATGTGAAGTTCATAATTGAAATGTTACAAACACTTCAGCATATGGATCCTTCACATTCACTTAATTGCCAGTTTAGTAATAATTTTATGTAATGAGGAATTATTAATAATACGTGAAATACTAAATTGACGTAATCACCAAAAAACGTAATATGACATCCACTGTGCAAAGGACGTTATAATTCCAGGTGTCTTTGTTATACTTTAAACAAGGAATATAACTGGTCAAATTCATCTTTCAAAACTATTGACTCTATAAAGTTTTAATAATTTTTTATATAATTGTGTTTAAAGGTAAGGCTATTAATCAGACGTTCTTTTTCCACCATTCTTAATATCCCTTATTAGCATCCAGTTATGACAAAAAACTTGACAAATGATCATTAACAAACTGCCTTACAGTTTTGTGGCACAAGTCCCACTGTGAAATAAATCTCTATATGCTGTTTCTTTGATTATGTAGGCAGATACCAATACTCTGTTCAGATAGGTGAGCAAAGGGGACCAAATTTGTCTCTTTCACAGTTGCAGTTTAATCACTGTGGAAAACTGTGATATTGGGACAAGAGATCTTTTATCTCCAGCACACCAATAAAAATCTTCCCTAAGTTTGCAATTACTGAAAGTCAATAGCCTATTGGTATGAGAAATGTACTCTTTGAGGACAAATGTCCACAACACAGTTATCACCCCTATTGCCACACAGAACAGATTGAGCGGGCACGGAGAATGTCAGGCACCTCCCCAGGTAATCCTTGTCACGGCAGGATCGGCGCACACTGATGCGGGGCCCAGTGAAGTGTGCAAGGCCGCTCGTTCTCTGGGAGCCTTGTCTACTCTATGACTTCATTTTCCTGAGTCATTATTCTGACACATCTCATGGGCAACATCTTCAGTGAGAGAAAAGAGCCAATATGAGTTTTTACTTATGCTGGTATAAATCAAGAGAAACCCTTCTGAAGCCAATGACTTTCTATACAAAATCATAAAAGCAAGAGGTAAACCGAAGCTATTAATGAACAGCAAAATAGACAGCAAAGTCTTCAATTCCATTTTAGCTCACTTCAGGTTTAAGTGAGAGACATGGGAATTGAAGTTCTCTGATTCACCTGATCTGGGAGCAGGAATTGTGAGACTTACACTTCAGCATGTAAAACACAATGCGTGGCACATGTCCAATTAAAAAATTCATATACCTGAGTGACCTTATTCAGAATTACTGTGAATGCTTTTACCTCTTCGGCTCCTTGTTCATAAATATAACATCAGTGATGAACTCCTGTTTAAATTGAAAGGATAAAGATTGGTATATTTGCTGGATGAAGACATTTTCCAAGCATCATTTAAAGAAACAAGATGACAAGCATGAAAAAGTAAATTAGAGGTCAATTCTGTTTTGGTTTTAGGTGGACGCTGCTCTTGAAAGTTAGTTATTCTTTGATAAAGGAGATCCCAGTGTGTACCTAAGGAATGGCTCATTCCAGATGTTACTCTGAACGATCAGTGAGTCTTCACAGGACAACAGCTGTATGCAGAAAAGTCTCAGGACTGGAGTTTATTTATTATTTCATGCTTACTTGAACATATTTTAATGAAATCTTATCACAAAATATGTTTTAGTACTTCCATTACCTTTTAAAATACTAAATTATGGCATCTGAATAGTTGCTTTCTCATTTTCTCCTTGGAAGAGTCTATCTAGGAATTACATGATCTATATTCAACAGCAAATAGGACACAGACTTTAGAGAAATCGCTCATATATGTTTCATATGGGAAATAAAATGAGTTATTGGTACATCACATTATAACAAAGTAAAGAATTTTTCAGGCTATGTAAAAAGTCTGTGCTCATTGGGTGATATAATTTCAATGTTAGTACATATGCTATGATTTGATGAATTGCAATAATTACTATGTGCATTGTACTCTTCCCTTCTTGTTTTCACATTTGCAGATTTTTTCTGTGAGGCTTACTAATGTTTTGTGTTTTAACCAATTTAATACCTCTTCTTAAAGTATTTAGAAGCATTTGTTTATGTAAAGAAATGGCTGTTGAACAGGCAGAAAGGATCTATTTTAATATTTTAGAAATCAGCAAAATAGTACTGAAGAAAAACAAAGCATTACATATTCTGAGAAATGGTACAACAGAGTATCTTATTTCTTGTAAAACATATTAAGCAATAGCAATCATTTTAGGCAAATGTTTATTTTATATTTGATTGCTAAGCAAGAGAGAGTTTCATTCATCTTCATTTTTGCATTTTTAAGTCCACATAATTTAGTTCACACTGGAGCACAAAGCTGAATGTTAATAATTTTTCTTTGTGTATTTTATTAAGTGAAAGACAAAGTATTTCTGTCTCTCTTTTATTTTTGTTTTATTTTGCTTTTGCTTTTGTCTCTGTTTATAGCCAGGGGAGCATACAGGAAGATGAGAAGCCCCTTATCTTACCATCTACATCAGAAATAGCAGCAGGAAATGGCAATTATGTTCCTTCTCCCCTTGTGAAAGAAGATAGGAGGACTCAGAAAGAAAGTGGAAGAGTAAAGGGAATCAGTTGACAGGCTGGAAATTCTGAATACTCATTCTCATTCACAGTAATTCTGAAAACTCATTTTCAGATATGGTTTGATTCCTGGTGGTCTAGGATTACAATTAGTATTACTTGTTTTGTAAATCCTTTCCAAATTCTCTGTCCTTAGCTGTAACATTTGTATTCTAATTAAAATCAGAGGATGATACTCTGGCTTATATTAAATAGTCCCTTGAACTCCAAGGAGTCCCACTGAAATAAGACAACAGCCTATGTGGAGCTATGACACCACAATCCAGCAAATTCCCTGCAGCCTTTTTTATCTTAAATCTAATTTTATAGAATATAGTAGGGAAGTGCATGAAGTAAAAAATATGCACAATGAAAAACATAATTAAATGCTGTACATTTCACCCAGCTCATCAAGAAAAAAATCTCTAAGATGACACAAGTGGGAGAGTAGGCACAATTTTCTAAAAGTGTAACCTATAATAACTAGAGCAGGAAAATATAAACTAGTAAGAATTAGTGATTAGGGATCCAGTCCTGAGGGTACCAAGCAATCTCAAATTTTATTTAAGTCCAAGGGAGCCCTAGGTGCTTGAACCTCTATGAAGCATGCCCTAGGTGACAAGCTAAGAATTTCATCTCATAAGAAACCAGAAACAATGAATATTATCCTTACAGAAATGACAGTGACACTGGGAGGTTTTTTACATTAGAGTTGAGTGAACATTTTATTTGCTGAAAATTATTCCGCAGATGTTACCTTTATTTCTTTTTGCAAACCGTCCACAAAGAGATAGTAACATTGTAAAATTCTCAGAAGTACTTCTTATTCAAAATTAGTCACACACTTCTCCAGTGAATTTTCTCTTCAAAATCTGCTTTTGGTGAATATTTGAGCTTGCATTCACTTTTTCATGAGTTATTCATACTAATAAAGCTTGAGCACTCAAGTGTTCCTGGAAAGCAAACGTGAAAGCATTGCAAACATGGTCTAATTGAAATCCACTTTCCACTTCGAGCAAATATTCGTGGAACATTTTTCCTACTATTCACTTCGTTTTAGTTGACATTATGGGCTAAAATCTCACTGATGTGCACTAAAGAGAAACGTCACAGCAGAACCCTCTTCAATAATGCAGGTGCAATATTCCTGGAACAAGCAGGTCTCTTGAAAAGGCGTAGCATGATTTAGCCTGCTCTGTCCTTTTATTTCGTTCAGAGGGCAGCCTTTAAAGTAGACTGTTCAATGGCTAAGCGAGCTCTCCTTACTGTTTCAGCCACACATCAAAATATAAGAGCCTGTGCTGTACCTCGCCCTAAGCTCCCCTTCAGAGCTAATCAATAAAGTTATTCATCTAGCTTCTTTCATAATTACCAGTGATCAGCTTATTGCTGGTGTAAGATAGGCTTCTTCAGAACATATATTTGTCGCTGACATGAGAGGTCACCATACAAGCAGTGACCAGTGGTGTAACTTCTTTTATATTTATACTCTCTCTATATATATAGATCTATAGATAGACAGATAGATAAAGCTATTGCCCCTGAAACATCTTGCTCTTTGGAAACAGGCAAAAGTGGTCGATCGGGATCCACCCCACCTTCCTGTAGTCACTCACCTCAGACACTTTTCAGTGCATTAGGAACTTCATTGTCCCTAGGAATGTCCTGAGCTCCATGGAGCAATGGGATCCTCTGGAGGGCAATTCTGATCTTGGGTGGTAGGAACTACTTTCTGGATGTGCCCATTTTTCCCCATCAAGGAGAAGGAGGCCCTATGGCAATAGCCTCAGAAAAGTGTCTGTGTCGGGAGGGACAAATCCAGCCTCTGTTGTCTCCAGTGTCAGTTTTGTAAGAATTTCCACAGTTCTGCTATCAAACTCTTGTAAAATCATTATCTTCCTTGTACCCTCCCTGAGATGTGGAAAAGTCTAGCGAGATTCACTCTCTCATGTTAACAGTTCCCCGCTACTTTGATTGCCTTTTAAGCTCATCTCCTCTTATTTATTTGTTCATTACAGACTGTTAAGCAAAGCATTGAAAGGGATAGGAGGTATTACAGCTCCTACAGAACTCTCAGAGGAAGAAAACTTCAAAAAAGTTTGTTACAAGTTGTGCTTGTATCTCTCAGTGCAAATGCTACATTGCTAATGTCACAAAGCCTAAGGACAGGTATTTTTTCTTAAAACCAGGCTCATCAGGTTTCTCCTACAACCTGGTGAACATCATCTTTTCCTTACTTTGTGCATGGCCCTCTGGGTCACTGCTCAGCCACTTAGATGAGCGTTCCTTATGTCTCTCCAGATTTGTACTACACACAAAATCAAGCCACTGGTTGATATGAAACAAATAAAGAGCAATTTTCTCATAATCCTCAATATAATATATACATAACCTATACATACAAAACGGTTAATTGTAACATACTCTATGCACCCTTACTGTTGTACGACTTTGTGGGTACCAAAACCTTTTTATTGTTACATACATGCTATCACCCCAAATGTACCTGTTGACTACATGCAGGTAATGAAAACTCTTCACTGGAATAATTCTTCCTTCAATACGACATATCTTGTTGCAAGGATTTTTCTTCAACAAGGCTGTGAGACATGAAATAGGCTCTCTCTAGCTGTTTTTTTTTCTTTTGGTTTCTAACTACTCAGTGCACTCAGTGCTTAAAAACAGTTTTCTGCATACTAAATTGTGGCACCCGGTCATTTTCATATAGTTAAAATAAAGCACTACAGCTTGGATTTTAGGTCCAATGGTCACACCATAAGAATACAATTCATTCACTAATTAAATGCCCACTACCTCCATCACTAGCGCCTGCCAACTCCAAATTTATATTGCGAAGAACTTTCATTTTATATGATGCATAGAAAAGAAGAAGAAGGGGGGAAAAAGAGCAAGAATATTAATATACAAGAAATGACTTCCTTAAGGTCAGGAGCACCTCAAATTGTACCACAGACAGAGCCACTAGAAATGGAAAGGAGACTCTTAGGTTTGTAATAATATAGTAACTATAGAAATAATAGCTCTGACTTTATCTATATATTACAAATAGCTAGTTAACATGCTTTTGATGCTACTCTGCTACTACTGGTTTATTACCCTATTGGATGGGGGCAGAAAGGCATGTCATTTTTATGTGGCTTATTGTCAAAGTGTTCATAAAGCTAGATTAGGCTGTGTTCTCATTATGCTTGCTCCTCCCTTGCAGCAGAGATACATACTATTGTTCCTAGACATAAGTGTGAAAATTAATATGAATATTTATTTTAAGAACAAATTGCAGTTTCCCTCCATCCCTACTATCTCCACGTATTCATACACATACTTTATTTAGTTACGTTTTTTAGAGGCTGGTTTTATATTTTTAATTGTTTGGTAGACTTAGGATATGTAACAATGGATAACCATGCAATACATTAAATACTTATGGGTATGTTGTGCCTTCTGTTATAATATAAAATCCATCTATTCTGGTTGATGGGTTTTAACCTCACACAGAATACTTTAAACTCCATTTGGACTTGTGCCTACAATCACCTTAGCAAAGTCTCTTAAGTAACTGCGCACAGCCTAATTAGTATGCATTATCAATTAACAAACTTAATAGCCGGCAGATTGATTAGATCCTCTGTTGCAGGGGCAGAGCTGAAGCGAAACAGAATGAAAAATCATTGCACGCATACACTGCTGCTTTGTTATTTTCTCAGATCCCCTCCTCCTCCTCCACATTCCTTTAATTAATGCATACATATGGTTCTGAATATCTTGTAAACTAGAGCTTGCTCTAGCTCTTTAATAAAACTCACTCATAGATGAGAGAGCCATAGTCCATGCCTTATTTATTTCTGGCTGAAAACATAAACCATTTGTTTTCACCCAGGTCTTTTCCCTCTAAGTGGTGCAAGTTTTAGAGATCTGCTGCTTCTAAGCTGCTTGTTTTCACAGTGAGTGATAGGGAAAACCAGGTAAGTAGGACCTGCGCGCACCACTTCAGATAACCCATAGAGGAGAAGATGGTTCAGGCATCACATGGGTGGTATGTTGATAATACTGCAAGGTGGATTCCACAGTTATTGTTAAAAAAAAAAAAAAAAAAAAAAAAAAAGGAAAAAGAAGTTGCACAAAACATGGTATGGCATTTCACATATTCTGTTATACAGATGAGCTGGAAAATAAGAATACAGGAAGCAAAAACTTCCTATTTGGAAAGCAAAGATGAGACTAAAAAAGATTACAGTAAATTTTAGATAAAATGCTGGTGTTAGACAGCATTTTCTTCTTTAAGAATAATTTGATGCAACCCTGTTGAAGACTACTGGAAAAAACACTGACGACTAACAGTTGCTGCCTCGCAGTGGTGGCAAGGTCTATCTTTGGGAAAAGCTTATTAGCCTTTATACACTGGGAATGAAAGTGGTGCTTACCATGGTGATGTAAGCACTAGCAGCAAGTTGCAGAGTTAATAACTATTTAGCATTTATATATCATTTACATATGCAAATCACTGAAGAAATATTAGCTAATTAATCCACACAACAGAGTGGTGGGGCAGGTCTTATATAAATATCCATGATTGTTGATACGGGTAACTCCAGTAAAGGTGCAAAATTACTTTCCCAAAGGCGTAAAATATGCCATTGTCAAGACCTAGATCAGCACTTGCAGCCCCTGACTTGCACATCTGTATCCTTTAGTGAGGGTGCACTGCCACAGTTCTTACCATTTTCACAATCACAGAATCACAGAACCCAATAGTCGAGGTTGGAAGGGACCTCTGGGGGTCATCTGGTCCAAGTTCCCTGCTCAGGTGACATCTGTTACCTGAAAAGAGTGGTGTTATCATAATGTCTTGAGGAATGACTGCTCCCATGAGCAGTCATATCTGAGGAAGCTGATAGTTGCAGACTCAATTTCATTAAAAAGTACTGAAGGACTGAGTTCTTTAGTTGAGAAAATGGCAAGTTACGGGTGGTGTGCCAAACTGTATTTTTCTTTCCCAAATGAGAAGCACACTCATACAAACTCAGTGAGATGCTCTGATGGTACCTTGCCGAGAGGAATGGTGGTGCTTATCACTGGATTGAGACTGCCCTACTTCCAAAAAAGCAGGAACTCACAGGCCCTGCTGACTTTAGGACTTCCTCCAGGCCAGGAGACTCAGCCTTTTAAGGTCTTTCCATAGGTGTTTTTTGCCCCAATGCCATAGGTTTCTCTAACCCACCTTTTTTAGCTTTGTGAGCATGTTCTCCTAAACAAGTGAACCACAAGAGGCATAAAGCATGTGGAAGCAAATTCTGCTTCGTAGTTCCTCTGTAGTGCCTTAGCACGGCTTTTTTTCCTCCCATCCCCAAAAGGCAAACAAAGAAATAGCAACAATTTTTACTCTAAGGTGAAAACAAAAAATCTATATTATTTAAACAAAATCAACTCAAATAAAGTTAGAGATTATCCTTCTCCTAGGTTCTGCTGATGTCACTTGGGTTTATAAAAGTGTCACACACAGTCTTATCCAGCTCTTTTCTATTCTCCAACTCAACTAATTCAGACTCTTTCTATTGCTATGCAGATTTGTCCTTTTTTTCTCTCTTTTTCTTTTTTTATATCAATTGGCTTATTACTGCTTAAATAGAAGTGATTTAAAAAAAAACGAAAACCACATCAAAAATAGTGCTGTGTATTTTGGTTTAAAGAATTAGAAGAAAACCACATATATACAGAAATGTAATGAAAAATATTTTACATCATAAATAAGCTTCTTTGGATTCTAAAGAAATCTGAAATACTGCTAGAAGAAACAATAATATCTAAAATATCAAGGATATAACTTCCCCCTGAAAAAGGCTTCCCTCATTAAAAAAAAAATTCTTTAAGTAATAAGAAGACTGAAATTCCTTTGAGTCTAGATAAGGATGGAGCATTAATTAGCTGCCAGAAAGTGGTCTCTCAACACTGCGGTAAGAAATATGCCTCTAATTCTCATTATGTGACCCAAGAGAGGGGCATTAGGTCTGTAACCAGTGAAACTAAAATGTGAAAACTTTTTTTTTAATGATTGGACTACTCAGAGAGCAAGAGGTGAATAATCACCTGTTATCAAAGTACTCTCTTCTCTGGATTAGCAGTGGCTCTATACAGCCCCTTTCTCCTTACCTAAAATTGACTGTACTCTGTTTAAGGTAGATTGCTTTATTCAACATAGGATTTCTGAAAAAGTAAAGACTTCATAAAAATTTAACAAATTGGATAATATAAAAAAGTCAAAAGTCAAAACAACAACTTTCTATTACCTCTCTGGGTATTGTTGCAGTTGTTCTACAGTCCTACAGCTGTTCTATAGCACTCTGTGGGGATTTGAGTTACAGCTGCATTATTCAATGCATATCATTTACTCTCCATGCAACACCGGGTACTTGAAAGACTCTTGTTTTGGGTGCGTATTCTTCCTTCTTCAACTCAAGTCTAACTCAAACAGTTCTGAAATAATTAATCCCCCAAGAACTTTGTATATTTTAAGATGTTCCCTTTTTGCCAGAAATCCTCTTTCAAATAATAAGAAATGTGTGTGCGATTTTTGTTGTCCTACACTGTGCTTTGCCTTTTACTACGTAGCCTTTTCTCAGGTGTCTGAAACTGAGCAGTTTAAGACTCTATGCCTTGCTGGAGGCATGAACTGGTACCAAATTTGATTTTAGTACACAGTTCCTTTGATCCAAAATATATTTTGCACGTTCTCTTCTAAGCGGCACTCTAGAAAACAAAGCAATGAAGGTAAAAATATTTTTACACTTTATTGTTCTCCTTATACTCCTTACCAGACTGGTGTGAAGTGATGTATCACTTCATTGACAAGATTTGGCCCTGTTAGGGGCTGTTTGCACTACATGTTCTTTATCTCCTTCTTTATGCTAGGTACCACCATTTGGCACCTTTATGCTAGGTGCCACATACTATTTTCCAGTTCAGGAAGAACTACTTTTCCCTATATGTAATGATGTTACTGTTCATACTCTTAGGCCAAGATTACATTGACTCATATCTTCTTATATTTCTAGGGATTTATCATGCAAAAGAAGAAACTGGACATCCTTTAATATGAACATTACCAAAGTTGACAGGATAAACAACAACGTGGTCTCACATATCTGAGAGCAGACACACAACATATTGCAAAATGATTTATCTACATTCTGAAGACACTTTACAACATTTGTATTAGTTTATGTCCAGTGTTTAAAAAATAGAAGTTGGATTACTCATCTGCCATATCTTTAATGATACTAGTATTTTAAGCCTAATTTTTCAAAGCGACTAGTAATTCTGGCTACTTAACATTTGGAAGGAGCCCAAATTTAAAAGGGTAGATGTTCAGCACTTTCTGAAAATCAATTCATTTTACATGTCAAATGAAATTATTCCTGCATTTCTTGTGGTGAATTTGCTCTACCTTTTATATCAGTAAATGGACCTTGAGGGGAAGAATGGAAGACATGGTGGAACAGGGAACCAAGAAAACTACCAAAAACTGCCAGCAGACAGTATGCATACAAACCCCACAATTGGCTTATCATTTGTTTCTACTCCAGAAATTTTTGCCCAGAAACTTAAAATGTGTGTTTCACCTTTTCTGGAAACAACATGCAACTTCAGACAATCCAGTTAAATGGGCCACATATTTTTTTTCCTCTCAGAGGGCACTATCAGGCAGCTGCAATGACGTTCAAGCATTAAGCTTCAGTTAAAAAAATGTCCACCTCCAAAACTGAAGAGGTGCCATGATCTAGTTTTGAACGCTGTGCTAAAAGAAGGCCATTTGAAGAAAACTGTACCAGATCATTATTTAAATTGCAGAAGTTCAGGGACATGTTCATATCAATCAACATAGGCTTCTGCTACTCTTTCAACACTGACTACAACAGGAACTCAGGAAATTCAACTGGCTAAGTGAGCAGAGGCAATTCAGTCCCCAGGGCAAGAAGTGCCATTTTCTCCTCCCCTTGTCCAAGACTACAAACTGTAAACCATCTACAGTGGGGCCTCAGCGCTCTCCATGCAGCTGACTTCAGAACTCTGAGAAGCAGAGACCTCTTCCCTGATTTGGCTTTTGACTACTGCTACATCAACAGGAAACTATTTCCAATAGTTGCACTCAGATAGGTCAATGAGGCTTATGGCTATGATGGGTAAACCCCCACAGGACCCTGAGCCCGCAGATGACATCACAGCTATCTTACTCACTTTGGGGAACTCACATCTGGGACAGCTGCATTTTCGCCCCACCAGTGATGAGGCTTTAGGAAGGGACACTGCACAGGGACCTCGGGTGCCACAGCACTGGGAGAGACTGGGCCCTGAACATATTGTGCGGACACGACTTTTGCCGTAGCAAAAGGGGAAATACAGCAGATATCTTGGGTTTTAACTACTGTTGTTACACTGAAAAAGTCTTGAAAAGAAACTTAAAGCTGCAGCATATCTAATTCTAACTGGACAGAGAACTGTTGGACACATGTAAGCAGCTATTCTACATTCTTGCTGTTGACATTATTATGATGTGTAAAAAAATCATAAAGGTATATCTCTGAACTTCCCAGTCCAAAACCCCTAACCTCACAAGCATGTTCAGGCCACATGATCATGACTGAAAAGATGGCAAAGGGCTCCTCTGTAAATTCAATCTGTCTCCTTTACAGGAATATGTTGTGATAGGTATTAATTACAAGATAATGTACTTATTCCAACAGGAACTGGATCTCATTCAATGTACTGAATGCATGGCTGTTGATTATTTGTTTTATTCTTATCATTCAGTCTGTGACTTCTTATATTATTTACTATAAACTATTCAAACCCAGCACTGAATACAATATTATTAATTTCCTTTTGAGCTTCTTATACAATGTTCCTACAGTATTTTCTTTGGGATTTACAAACACAGATGAATTTATCTTCACAAAACCCCTGTAAGGTGAGGAAATGTGTGGATTTGCATGTTATAGATAGGAAACATGCCACAGATGTTGAAAGCAAGATGCGAAGTAATTTTGGGCACCAAATTTGAAAAACTTAGGGCCTAATTCTTCAGAGTAAAAAAAATATATTAAAAGCACTCTATCTGTTCATAAGAAAGTTCCTACTGACTTTGGGTTCAATTATAAATGCTGACTGTTCCTTCAAATCAGGTGGCTTATTCTGCATACCCAGAAAGTGAGGATCATGAGTACAATCCTACCAGGCATATAAGAGTTAGGTCATATACTGTTTCAGAGTATATGACCTAAGGCAGTGGATGGAGCTGAGACTAGAGTCATGGTCCTCAGCCCTTTCATTTTCTTCTGTGATGCTGTGAATGGATAAATTGGAGACAGACATCGACCTCACTCCTTCCCATTGCCCTGTATGAGGTAGGGCCCTGTGAACAAAAGTATTAAGTAGCACAGCAATTGTAAAAAGTGAAACAAATACATACTGGACACGCAACCCTCTTCAGAGGTTTTTAGAATATTTTGTGTGCTCAATTTTGTAAGAATGGTAATGTAATATTTATTTCGCAATATGTTTTGTTCCACTAGACATAACAGCAGCCTTTTCTGGCAGAGTTTTATTGCTGTAACCTTTTTTCTTCTTTCCCCAGACAGATTCCACTCTTCTGTTATTTCCCTCCTGCCTTGTGCAGTTCTTTGATGCAGAATATGCTTTGCTTCCTTTTAACATAGTTGAATACAGAGCACACTTCTGAGTTGTGAATAATTCATAACAAGGAATCCCTATTAGAGAATTTGTACCCAGTATCTGCAGAAGACACAGGAAATCACATCATCTATGACCTCTTGATAGAAGAACTGCTTTAAAAATTATTGAGTTATTCTGACCATAACCTAAATGCACTGACTTTTTCCCATAAGAAACTAGGAAATGCCACCCATTTAATTTTTTTTTAATATGGAGGCACAATCAATATTCTTCTCTCTCTTTCTGTGGAAGACCCTTTATTCATGATTCCAAGTCTAGCTAAATAATAGGTAGGCCAATGATTTATTTTTAATATGAAAATCTTCTTATCTATCGAATACTTTAGCCCCACAAATGTCAAGTCATTTATTCAATTGTTAAGGTGACTGCTCATTTTCCATATTTTCAATGGAATTATTTCCACTTCAGTGCTAAAATATACTAAGCTTGAAGTAAATCAATTCCCTCCTTGTGCTAAAAATTAGCATAGCACAAACTAATCAATGCTATCAAACACTAGTGCAAAAGCTGTGACAATAACCGTATCAGTGAGGAAGTAAATTGCTTATTATGCCAAACTGGGAAAAAAGCCTCATCAGTCACAAGCCATCTGATTCACAAAAATACAGGCTGTAGGTCTATTGTTCTTAGAAATTGGCAAGTTTGTTCTCCATGTTACTCAAAATACGTCTCCTGTAATAACACAGGCCCCTGCAACTTTTCCCTGCAGCAGCACCTTGCCCGCGTACTAGTCCAAATGCTTAGAAGTATTTATTGAACAAACATTATACAGTCATACAGAGAGCCGTAGTGCCCATTCTCCATTATGCACCAGCCCTCGTTTGGTGGAACCCTTGCTGTCACTCAGACCAGCCAGGGAGATGGCATTGCAGTTAGGGTTGAAGCAGGAGAGCAGGACCTAGTGCTCACCTTTGTCTCCAACTTCACGCATGACTAAGTACAGCTGCTCTGTACCTCTGCTCCACCATCTGCAGACAGGGGTAAATACATCCCTGCTGACTAGCGGTGTTGTGAGGACAACACGACTAATATCTGTAAAGCATTTGGGTGCTTGAAGGTAGGGATATAATAGCAAACCTGTATAATAGTTCATTAAGGCAGGGCTGCTTCCACACCTGTATAAGACTGTCAGCAAGGATGGCAATTAGTGCCAGTGACTGGACGAAGACCACCAACTCATTTCCTCTGGGCCCCCAAGCAGCCATCTGATGATAATAATTTTGGGTCTTTACCAGGCAGGGACGGACATGAACGGATGAGCTAGAAGGGAGAGGTTCTATGTTCCATTACTAATATCCTGAGCCATCCAGTCCTACTATAAAAATTCACTTTTATTAAAAGGTTATTTCTGTCACTTGCTATAGTATCGCTATCATTCTCTGGGAGAGGAATGATGAAATATCATTTTAAATGTTATAAATGCAATATTTAAACAGCTTTTTTTTGCCCTTAGAGAAAGTGCTTTGAAAAGACATCCCCTCCAGCATGTGTTAGTTCTTAACGGGGGCCAACCTTTTTTAATCTCACAGTTCCTTGCACATTGTAGGGAGAAGAAAAAGAACAAATCTGCAGTATGCTCCACTAGGTTAAAGGTTGTACTTGCAGTCTGAAGGGACACTTCTTTATTTATCTGTAATAAATTGTCACACACAAACAGAAGTCACTGAAGAATGTGGATATTGATTTCCAGTGATATAGTGACATTGACATAAAATGGATGTAATTTTAATAATAATATCTTACACTTATAATAACACTTTTTTTCCCAGAAGGAAAACAAATACTTTGCTGGTATCACCTCATTTCCAGCTGTCATACAACAGCTGCATTATGGCTTAGCATTTCTTTCCTCGGGAAAGATAATCCTCTGTTACACCTGTTAGCCGTTCACAGCTAGAAGTGACGACCATTGCCCAGATGAAGTTGTAGACAAGAAGTAAATGTACATGTTACAGTTTTTAAGACCCTGGAACTGTCACCCATACACTTTAACCCAATATTCTCAACAAATAACACTTCCCTCCTTTTCTGCCTGTGGAAGTGATGAACACCGGGCTTGGCTTTATGCTCTTCTGCAAACAGGACTTCCCCTAACAACAGACATGGATTTCCATTACGTTCTGATTCAGCAGAAAATTGTATCATCAGCACCACTTGTGCAGCTGAGATTATCAGAGTAGTCCAGGGGATTGAAACACACAGCTTCCATTAAAATTAATTAGATACTTCAAAAATTCAGCTGAAGTGCTGCCTGGAACTGGACCTTCAAGTCACTGGCCCAGTCCAGTTCTCTGTAAGAGACAACATGTACTTTGGGGCAGAAAGGGTGGCGGAGTGCACAGAGGACAACCATAAAACAGATTGCAGCAAGTCAGGAGCTCCCTGCAGGAGAAAGGACCTTACCTTATGAAAAAAGTATTCCAAAACACTGCATCTTACAAAAACACTATATTGCATAGTGTAATTACTCAATGTCTGCCTTTGCTGTATTTCACATGCTGTGGTGTAGAGACTGTTTAATGTTTTCCATTTTGCAGAATACAAGGGTACTGATTATTTTCAGGCCTTCTGCTAAAAGCCATCATAGCAACATAAAAAAATAGTGCTGGTTTTTAAGAAAGATTTAGATGAAAAGTTGCTTGTGGCAACTATAGCCATTGCTTAGGAAAGCACAGTTTTGCAATTACAAATGTTGCTAAGTAAGAGAGTAAAATCCTTGAAGATGTGAATCTAATTTACAACAGTGCTCTAAGATATAGTTAAATCACCCTGGTAATGAATATGCTAATGTCTGTTTTTTTAGATTAACTTAAACTGATGACTTTGATTGTGAAAGAATAAAATTGTTCTCTTCAGGAAAAATGATAGCAGCACTAAATCAAATTTCTAATACAAAAATATAATTCTACAGATCCTTCCAATATAAATGTCTTTAGATATGATGTGCAAAGTGCAGCAGTCCCCTTAAGGCTCGCTCTTGTAATGCTCAAGGCACTAGGAGGTTTGCTATTAACTTGGGGCAGAGTGTGGTAAAAAAAGAAACAGGGAAGGGAACGCTATCTATTTGGGTGTCATGAGTACACATGCAAATGCTTCTGCTGTTATTCACAGACTTGATCCATAGCAAAATGTCACTATTTTCAGTAATACTCACAGTTTATCAGACTACAGAAATCTAGATGTATATCCATAAAAAATTCTTCACAGCACAAACTTCCTGTCTCTACCAAAAAACCCAAACTCCCATCTGCAGCAAGGTGAGCTTTTTTCAGCAGGATCTGCAAAATCTCTTTTTTTTTTTTTTGGAGCACACGTCTAGGCGACAATACCATCAGGGCCTTGAGTGCCCCAGTAGGCTTTACTTGTCCTAACCAGCTTCCTCTGGGACACCTATTCATGCACCCTGTGCCCATGTGGCCAGGGAGCTCCACTAAAGCTCAGACCTGGGCACTGGGATCCTGCTGGAGCTCCACCATAGCTACATCTGTGTCCAGCCCTGTCTCCTGCTGTCCTTACCCGTTGCTCTTCCTGCACAGACCTCAGACGTACCCTGTGGCCCTGTCCCCTAGGTGGACCTCAGGTTCCTGTTGTCCAGCCTGGTCTCCAGCTGCTTCTGACAGGTCCCCAGAGCTGCAACGTTGCCTCACCTTGTCCAACACTGCCAAAAAGCTCAGCCCTGCTTGAGGACAGTGGGACTGTGTCTGTTGGCAAGGATGCTACCCTTGCTGGGATCACCCTCAGCTCTGGCTTGTCTTGCCTCATGGAGCAGCCCTGGCAAATACTGACATTCATCAACTTTACAGCACTTCTTACATCACAAAAGTGATGAGGCTGTGAAGCCAAAAAACATAAACTCATCTAAGAGGCTTATAACTGAGATATGTGAAAATCCAGTAACTCAGTAAATAGTCTTAAAACATCAGGAAACCGTCACACAAAAAAGGTTTACCCATATGAGCAAAGACACATGAGATCACGCAACAGCTCATGTGCAGTCTGTTGAGCATTGTGCACATTTGCAGTCCAGGAGGTGAAGCAAAATTTGATTAACCCT
This sequence comes from Numenius arquata, assembly GCF_964106895.1. Classification (NCBI taxonomy): domain Eukaryota; kingdom Metazoa; phylum Chordata; class Aves; order Charadriiformes; family Scolopacidae; genus Numenius; species Numenius arquata. The sequence goes on along the minus strand of NC_133616.1, from coordinate 26,257,187 downwards.
TTGTTTTTGCATAGGTAGCTCCCATTGTCATCAGAATGTAGCCCTAGGGAGCCTGGCAGTCTTGGAGAGAACAAGAGTGAAATAGTAGGGTGGCTGCCGCTCACCATGCCATCTTTCTTCTGTGCACACGCAAAAGATACCCACTTACAGTGCTTTCTGCCGGGTGCCTATCACAGACCCTAACTGACTCCCCAGGGAGGGAGAATATTAACATTTATGTAGTTATTTATGTGACAGACAAAAGTACAGTACAGGTAAGTATGACAGAAAGAGTTAGCGAGAGAACATGCAGCTAATCAATGCATGTGAACAGATCTGCCATACTTATTCATAACTGTGTAAATGTTGTAAGTAATGAACACACAAAATATGAACACACTCATTTGTCTACTTATGAAGAATCAATTATTTCCTTATCATTTTCTCTATTCCAACCCATACTGCAGAGGATCATTTTGTCTTACTTCACTGAAAATATAATAAATGTTCAATACATTACTAAATCTAACAAATTACTACAAATCTTGCAGTATTCTTTATTTTCTTATCTAAAAAGGACATTTGCAAGACCAAACCTCCAAAGTGACCCATCTCTTGCTTCTTAGTTCAAGTCCATTTAATTTTATAAATTCATTACTCCTTGCACATAAAATTACTTCCCTTGGTGTTTTAAAATACACTTTTTCTGATTTCACTGCATTCATACAAATATTTCCACTGGACTAGGATACTAAACCCAGATCTGCTCCCTGTTAAATAAGAAATAAATTTCTAATTTATTTTATTAGTAATAGCACTGAAGTAATTGTAGTGTTTCATGTAGTATTAGACATGACCTGCTCTGCTTTGCCATGTGTTTGGAGAGCTTCTGCTCCACAAATCTATCTATAAATCTAAATCACAGGTAAAACTAAATCAGAAACATACAGTAAAACTACACAAAATATGGAGCCCACTTTGGCTACTTTAAAAGATGGTTCCCAAAGTTCTCTAGAAGAAGGAAAATTTGTAAGAATTTGGTACAATTAACTAATGTTTATTAATAAATTCTTGAAATGAAATAGATAATAACGAAAGTCACATACCCAGCTAAAATCATGGTCATCCCTTCAGTACCTGTACATTTATGTTTATACTTGCTCTTATAATGAAGGGAAATCTCATTATCTCTTTTCCTGTGCTTCCCCCATGTTGCAGGGACTTTATATATTTATTTACCATTTTGCATGCCGTGTGGTTCCTGGCAGAATGACCCTATTGGAGCTCAATCAAAGAAATGGATCTCATGTTTTGATCTACAAACTCTTTGGCTATCCTGATCTCTTCTACAGTTATGACCAGCGGCTACACCACCACTGCCTTCCACATAATGTGGTTTTTTTTTTTTCTTTGAAGGTAACATTTCCAGGAGAAAGAATTTCCAGTGGAGCTTGCAGAAGAATGTCTAGCATTGAGGCTGAGCTCACAGACATCACTACATTGAAAAAGTAAACTTTGTATTCAGAAGTATAACCAGGAGGGTTGTGTCTGAGCCTGGAAAGAAGCTTTCAGTCTGTTCAGAACTTGTACAGCTGGCATGGATTTTAGGCAGGTACTGCCCCATCCTAATACCAGTTCAGATGGCTGTGTGTGGCTGTGTCTGCACATGTGGATGTGTAAATTCATACACCAAAGAGACTGTTGACTTCTGCTCTTCCTCAGCACTCTTGCTTTAGCAATCAAGGCAGATTAAGAAATGGCACCTGCTCTTGCCACTGGCTGCTTGTCCCCACCTCTAATGACACGGCTTGCCCTCCCAGCAGTTGTGCCAATACAGCTGTCTGTGGATGGCTATGGGAGTGAGTATGAATGGGACACTTCAAGCCTTTAGTCAACCACTATAGTTTTTGCAGTAACTCTGAGAGAGAAATATATGTTCTCATAGGTTTCGGCTACATAAAGCTATTAGGTGATTCACACAAAATGGGATTTGACCATAACACTATTAACATTTATCTGTTGCAACAGTGGAAAAACTCAATAAAATATAAAACAAAAAGGGGAGAAATTAATTGAAGAAATTTAAAACAAAATATACAACAAATCTAGAAATCTGGGTTAAATTTACCTGAGCACAAAGTTTTTATTTTTTCCTCTCACTTTTTCATTGTCATCATTTACACAAACATAATTTCCAAGAGCTTCTCTTTATAATTAACCTTGGAATGGCTGCTGAGTTTCCTACTGTCAAGTGTCTCCTCTCTTGGAGGTTTTTGCCACACTGCAAAAAATGTTCAGCTGCTCATGAAGTATCTGCTGAATCTCCATAGTTTACAGCCTGGTATTCCAAAGGAAACAGGCACAGGTTTTAATTTCCCTTAATATGGCAGGCTGTAATTCACAGGAAGTCAGGAGCTGATATACAAGCTGCAAGGTGAGTTGTGCAGACACAGGAGTAATTCCCGTCACACCTGAATTAGAGTCCTTAGACACAAACTCCAGACTTGTAAAGATAAAGGCAGTTATTATCTGTTACAGAAACAAGGTTATCTAGGCAAATTTTAAGTCTCTTTGCAGTTAAAAAAAAAAAAAAATCCTCTTTTTGGATCTATTTCCTTCAAAAAAGCTGTTCTCACCCTAAACTGCATATATATTCTATATAATTTCATATAAAATTCATGGTATGTATATTCATAACTAAAATGGTATTATATTAATAAGAATAATCTAAAATGTAATGTGGAGGTACATCTGCTTCTGCTTTCACATTTCTTACAGGACCAACAGTATGACTGTACGAAGTTTTATGCAGCCAAGCTCTACTCTCATTAATTCGAGTAAGAACAACACGAAACACAAGCTACCACAGACTTCACTCTAAACTAGGAACTAACCAATCTACACTAAAAACTTTGCAAGAGTCTTCAGCAGCAACTGTTTCCTGAAATATGCAAGAGTAAACTACTGTGGATATACTGACCAATATCTCAGTGTAGTTAGTCATCCCATGACAATCACACAGACATCTTCTTAAGAACAGATAGCATGTATAGTATCATGTACTGTCAAAGAAATTATGTTTGTCTACTGAATCCAACTCCAGTTTTTGCACGATAGTTTTTTAAATTGTATCACTAAGAGACCATATGCACAATACTTTTGCCCAATAATAGCCTCATTTCTGATATGGGAAAAAGGAAGAAGAAAATGATGAACAATCCTTGCGATACTGGTGAAAGAAGTGCAAGAAGGTCATTCATGAACACAAGAAAAGCATAAACTTTTTCTCAATGTCCCAATAAACTCTACATTAACTAGATTTCTGCAAAAGAGATTTAGCTTTAAACATCTTCAAATTTCCCCTTTATGAGAATGTAGAATAAATCAAATCTGTTAATTATTCTCTCAATTATTCTCTCACTTCTTTCTTTTTTTCTTTTCTGTATATGAATAGGTACATATACAGAGATACATTCTTGTTCATGCAATTGCTATGATTATAAAATGGCATTGTCCATTGGTACAACACATCGTATAAAGCAGCATGAACCACTAATAAGCCTTTGCACTCTACAACATGAATAAATGCATGAACTCACTTTTGTACATGTTTTATCCAGAAATATGAAGAAATGGCTATTAAAATATAACACTTCACTAGTAATTTCAATGACAAACAGTCCTGAATAAATTTATTTTCAACACATTACACTGGAATTTTTTCTATACGCATGCAAGTTGCCGTATGCCCTGGCAAACCTCAGCTTCTTCTCTCACAATTTGCCTGTCAGAAAATCCAGACATACAGAACAAGTTATTCTGAAGGAAACACTCAGAGATTCGGGAAGCAGACCATACCTCCCTTCAATCAGTTGTCACTCTCTCCTCAGGCTGAGGTTGTCGTCATTGCTACGGACTTAACTTGGTTTGACAGTAGCTGCATTTGTGCATGTTGGTCTTCATCTTTTCTGGTTAAAGCCTAGGCCCTGAGCCTCTGCTTATTTTGATTTGGTACTCATAAGAGAGAGAAAACTGGCAAACAAAGCCTGGCTTCACCAGTATGTAGAGGGCCAGCAAAAGACCCAGGGTCTGCTGAAGATCATCTCAAGTTGATAGGAAGAGAAGGTGAATGGCTTCAGGAAAAGAACAGATTTTTCACCATTTTGCTTACCAGTGAGGAATTTCATGCCAATGAGCAGATATTAAAGGCTTTTGTTTGTGCACATTATAAGATGAATCAGATTATTTTACATACTTAATAAACCATTGAATTTTTATTTTTTTTTTAACTTGCCAGGAGAATGTGGCAAACTCCATTTTCCTGGAGGAAAAGGACTTCTTTACTTGCTCGGCCTGTTCATTTCCATCCAGTAATGCTGCTGTCAACTGTCATCCACAGTGTCTGAGCCCGCACTAGCTTCAGCCACTTGCATTACTAGTGCTAGAAACCACAGACTCAGCAATAAGGATGTCATCAGCATACTTGAGATTACAACATCTCCTTCTGCCAATGTTAATACCACTATGGCAACCATCAACAGCAATACACATTATTATTTCACTATAAATATTGAACAGATGTGACAGCCTTGTCAAACTCCTTTCCTGGTGTCCAACCACTCCGTTATACCTTTTGCTGCTTTGACTACTCTTCTCTGGCCATGAAAAGAGATGGCACAAGTTGACCATCTGTGCAGGAAATCATTTTTGCAACACTCAGTACTGGTCCATATTTCTGTATAATATACTAAACTAACAGTTTTAAATACAGTTGCTAAAATATAACTGCAATAGATTATTACCTTTTTAATTTGTTTAATAACTTTGTGATTAAAATCAATGCAGGTTGTAGAGATTCTCACCAGTTTCACCAAGATCAGGTTGCAGCCCAGCTACAATAAGGCTCCTATTATAGCCAGTATCTTGCTGACTCTGTTTTGGCCATTTTTTCCTGAAAAGATTAACTCTCTTGAAAGATAAACAAAAAAATGAAATTTGTGTTACCGTTCTTGTTTAACACTTTATGCACTTTCACCTCATTAATCTTTCTGCTTAATTTTAAAAGCCCTAAGAATGCTCTTGCAGTTTAGTCGGAAGAAACTAAGTTCACACAGACTGGGAAATTAAATGTTACTTGTTGCTCTTTTTAAGAAGGGTTTGCAGTACCTCACCCAGCGAGGATGGCTGGGGAACCATAAATTAGAAGAGGGAGTTAACTTATCCCAAGACCAGGTCAGTAGGAGAATGAGAAATAAGCAGGAACAACCTAATCCAATTTTCCATCCATTTTCCTGCTCAACCACATACCATTCAAAAAAAACCACCAAAAGGTTATTCAGCATCTAATTTTATAGGCATTAGCCTCTAAATCAGAGCAAAGCAACTCAAAGAATCTGGGGAACAACCTGCCGAGTTCTGCTTCACCTCCACAGGCATAGGTTTTCTCTCTGAGGGTTTCAGAAGAACCAACACAGTGGCTGTGTAATAGCGTACCTTTATCCTATAAAACTTACTCAGTATTTGCTGGAAAAGGGATTCTGACCATGTTCTAGGTGTGACTGTCCTGAAGAAACCAGTGTTTCAGCCAGAAGTTCTGATTGAGTTGACATATGTGGCTGGTGGAACTGTCACCCTATGATAAAAAGAGAGACGTGCAAAGATGGACAGACTTGGTGGGGTTGGATCCTCCACAGGTAGGGGAAGGTGAGAACTGAATCCAAGGGCTAGATATAGATGTTCTATCCTGCGCTAAGAATTACACATTGCTGAAGCTAATATAAGTGTTTTATGTGGAAGAAGAGGTAGGCAGACTATATACCCTCTCCATTGTTAAATCAATAATGTTGTGGTGTGCTGCCGAAATCCAGCTGCACATCCCCTTTTTTTCTTTCACCTCTAGGTCTAATCAATAAAGAAAAGGTGAAGAGCAAAGGCACAAGCAATAGTTGGAAGCAGCTTTGATTCTCTTTGATGATATTTTCTTTAGTTTGGGAGGCATCAGACTCTTAGAAGAATATTCTGGAGACATTTGCTGGCAACCATAGGACTTGCCTCCTTTCTGAAGTGTATGCAACCTTTGTATCTCCTCCCCTCCACCCACAAAAGCAACAACAAAGCCTCTAGGTTGATGCAAAAGCTGTGTTTGGTTTGTTGTTATTACTGCTGTTAGTATGTGTTATGATTTTTGTTTCCTTTGAAGAAAGATCCAAGGAATCATTTACTGGAAGTAGGAGAGACGTGTGATAGCTCCAAGACTGATGAGTCATCACACAGTGATGCTCAATACAAAAGACAAAACCAGAGCATGAGTACCACAGTGTTTGAGCAGTCATACGCTAGCATCAGCTGGATGCTGCTGGGAAGTAAATTGAATTGTTTTGTTATTTTTAAAGGACCACCAGCGTTATATTGCTTTGTCTTGCATTTTTTTTTCCTTAGGTCACTCCTAAATACTTCACAGGACTCATGGACTTAATCTTAAATGCATTCAGAAGGACACATAAATATATACATATAAAATGCCAATAAGGGAATAAAGCAAAAAAAAAAAATCCATCCTAAATTAAAACTTGTGCAAAAACATTTACTTTTTGGGAAAAGAATCCCATTACAGCTCAAGACATGATAAAGACAGGGGTTTTGAACTCATATTATGACAATCTCAATTTGGACAAAAATCTCTAAACCTGCTACTTCAGTTGTAACTTTGAACAACTAAAGACAAAGCAGGTATGATCAGGTTAACTTCTGCATTTGGACAGCTCTTTGGCAAAGTGCAACACGAGAGATCAAGAGACTTTCCTCATCTTCCAACTCTTCCACAGAAGAGCAACAATAATAACCATCACTATGCTGCATGCTAGCTTCCCTGCAGGTCATGGTCCTCACAGTGCTTCACAAAGACAAATTAATCACACCTCAGAAACCTACCTGAGGTACAAATATTTAGCACTTATTTCAGCACAGCCCTGATTTAAGTGTCTTGCAAATCCTTGCTATATTCTTATGTGACCAGGTGTGACCAGGAATAGCATATCCAACAAACCACAGGTCCCGGTTAGCTTTAAGCAAAAGCAGTTTCTCTGAACCTAGTGGGAGCCCTCACATCCTCAGAAACGATACGACAGGTGTTCTCAGTGTCATGTTCATTGAGGGCCCCTTAATGGGTTGGACAATAGGCTGGGGACCACATAAAGAGATTCATTTACTGTGTAACACATTCAAAAGATGTCAGATGAAGAAAGGTCCCGTTGTGGGTCACATGCAAAACCTTTCTAGGATACAGGTGGCTGTGGGTTGCACTCTGGGAGACCCTGATATAACAGAAACTAAACCACTTAGCTGTTGACATAGTATAATTAAGTACTGCAACAGAATAAAGGTTCATCTAAACACAACTTTTAAGGTAATTCAGACTTGGGTTGGTTGGACTTAATAAAGATGCAGGTTTTGTGAATCTATAAGGCTAATATTTTAGGTCCACAAAACCAATTTGGAGTCTTTCAGACTTTCCATTCCTGGTTAATACTATGGGTTGCTCCTCCCCTCCCCCCCAAGAGATACTAAATTAAAGAGAAGGTACACCGCCTTTAGAAAGTACAACTCTCCAGCTGAGCAGAAGTCCATATTTATCAAGCTTAAGGAATAAAGCCATTGCTGCATTTGAATGAAAACTCCCAATTGTTTGCAGTAGGGGCCAAGATTTTACCTTCTATAAAATTTGTACCCCCATCTCTTGTACCTCAGGGGTAGTGCTGATTAGGACTAGTTATATAGGGTATATATCACCTTCAGGTTTTCACTACGGAGTATGTCTATACCTTTTTCTTACTTTCCCTCTGAATTTTGTTTTTTTCTTTCCCGTTCCTTCTTCGTCCCTTTTGCCCCCTTCTTCGGTGTCTCTCTCCTTCCTCCTTCTCTCCCCTCACAACACCGTTTTGCTTTTCTTTAGGTTTCTTCCACTCTCCCTCCTATTCCTTTCACAATATCCCCTATACAGAATGCAAACCCACAAAATTAACATTCCAGTTAAACTTTCAAGCTCTTAGCATCTGAATGGGTTTGAATAGAGGCAATGACACTAAACAGTCCTTTTTGCAGACGTGGTAAAAAATGGTGGCATCAGGACTAACAGGACAATTCCCCCCAGAGCAGGGTGTTCAGGAGATTATTTTTTTTTAAAAAATTCTGCTATATTTTTGAATTCTGCTATATTTTTGGTTTTGTTCTCTATAATAAAATATGAGAAGAACTTCCTTAATTTTCACATCAGTGTTTGCAGCTCAGGACTCCATTAATGCACACTTCTCCCTGCTGCTGTTCTGTGCCCTAGTTTGCAGTCAGTTCATTCTGCACTGATGTATATTTCATTGCCCAAGGCTTAATTTTGATTTATTGTCCATCCATAAATTAGAAAAATATGCTCTGGAATTCCATCCCGCTGAAAAGCTGTGCCTGATGTCAGGGGACTGGGTGATATTTAAGATGTCAGAAATACATATTGGATTAGTGTGCTTTGTTTCCCCACAACAGCAGGTGTTTAATCATAGCTGATGGCTGAAGTTAAATGCATTAGGACAGGATCAGCCAAGAAGATGGAGTTTTTCTAAACCATACAAACTCCAGATAAATAACTCAAAACTAATTGTGTGTCCACATCTTAGATACATTTTTATTTACTTTAATACATTAAACAATGAAAATGGCCCCTGGCACTTAACTCCTCATTTAAGATCTGTACAGATCTTTGATGCTAATGAGAGAGTGGCTTTTGAATGGTGTTACGTTGTCCCTTCTTGGCCTTTAAACGGCTTAAGATATTTTCTAAAGGAAAGATAACTAAGAAAGATATAAGGAGTAAAGCAACTACAGAGATGGTACTTCATTTTTTGAGATTGGGGGGTTATTCCCGTAGAAAATTCAAGACGTGGATATAAAAAAAATCGCTTACTATACACAGGACCCTAAATAACACAGAGCACATTCTGCATCCAAGGTTTTCTTGAATTTTCTTTTTCTACTGCTGATTTTTGTTTGTTGCAGTTAAGCTTGCTGCTCTGTTTATGTTAATGAGAAGTCTCTGTGTATAGAAAAATGATCAGGCCTGGTCTTGAGCAATTTAGCTGGAGGCCGAAGAGAAGACGCTTAGGAGAGCAAACATTTTCAAGGTCAACCGGTGAACTGTAACAAGCCAGTGAGATTCATGGCGAGAATTGTATATTTTGACACAACAGCGATTTGATTAAAAGAGAAAGTAATGGGTTTAAACAGTCGCTATGAGGATGTAGCCAGACTTTGTTAGCTTTTCGCAAATTACTTAACAGAGCAGTGATGGAACTGGAAATAGGGCTGTTTTGTGTAAGGTAAAGAAAAGAGGGTCACATTTGAAATAAGAATAATAAAGGATGCTAATGTTTGGTGCTAAACATATTTCACTCCATTCACCTTGCAATGATTTCTAGGAAGTTTAGAACATTATAAATGTTATAGACAGCTATAATAAACTTGACAGGTTTTAAGTTTTCTGATATTCAAAACACAGTTGCTCTTACTGCATTTATAAAACCTCAGCCCTCTATGAATAAATAATACTCTGCACATATAGGACCCTTCTCAAAGCGATACCAAATCACTGCAAAGGCAGGGAGTGGGAGCTACTGTTTACTTCATATGCTGCACAGAGAAACTGAGGCAGGGAGGCTTTGACTTGCACAAAATGATTCAGAGGGAAACACATGATACAGGGCCCTATTTCCCAGTCTTTATATTTATGCCCTAATTGCATGTGATATTTAAGCATGAGCTTGTATCTTTCCAACCTTTCATTTCTTCAGGTTGGATGTTTTGATAGTGGACCTGCAGTGGGTGTCCACTGGAGAATAGCACTCTAGCAAAAAATTTTCCCTTTCCTTTTCCTATTAAGTCTGCATCTGCTGTTGTTGACTTTGCTTCTTTGCATAAAGGTTATATGATTGCTTGAGGGCAGGTCTATTTAAAAAAAAAAACTCAGTTGCTTTTAAAAACAACAAGCAGTAAACAGAAAAATTCCTATTAATGATGAAAGACTGCTGCCTTACAACAGCAGAGTAGGAGTAGGTGTTGGAATCTTCCGAGGTTTACAGGCTGGACCTTTCGGACCATGAAAGGAGGGAATCAGAAATGATTAGACATGACCATAAACACCAGAATCATCATCTCTGTGGCCATAGGTTGTATTTCATAAATAATTTGTTTTAACAAAATTGGTATGTTGTCTTGATTGGCATTATTTAAGTTCCCAGTATTCAGGTTATGTTGTCAAGCTGTGAGGTAAACCTTCATGGTTGGCTTAAGGCCACCTCAGGCCACACTGCCATTAAAAAGAGGTAGTCCTGCCTTATCAAGTACCTTGTGCCAGTGTTATCTGGAGTGGGACCCCATACAGTATCAAAACAAGTGTCTAACCTAGTTGAAATTCAATGTTCTTGATGGTCACCTGGGTCACTGAGTTGATCCAATTCACCACGTAATAACATCATCACTACCAGCTATCCTCAGGAAGTGGTGGGAACATGTTGCTGGGGTTTAGGCAGGTGGCAGGACTGAAGAGCCGCAGGCTGACCACTGACCAACTTTTCTAAAGTTACCTTTGGGTTTGCTTCTGACACTCCAGCACAGCTTCAAGACTGTTCTCCTTTGCCTTAATGCACAAGAAGAAGGTGAGGAATACCTGGTAAAGATCATGGTTTGGATGGGAATCATCAAATAATACGGCTTCGTTTTGCTTTAAAACTGTCCATTTAGAATTAGTGTGATGTTGTAGCTGCCCTCAGCAGACGGAATTTGCTAGTAAATCCCGTCTGTGCTAAGGCTGAATGAGATTGAACTCATATTCCTTACAAGGATTCTGTAGAGGGAGAAGATGGTTTTTATTTTAAGAAAATATAAACATTAAATTACCAATTCTGTGCCATTTATTCAGCCAAAAATTCCACTGACTTGATCTCAGTAAGTTAGAGCTTGCGGATATAGCTCTAATTCAGATTTCCTGTGAGTATTAAAGAATGTAATTCACAAATTAATGCAAAACTAATTTTCAGTCTAAGGAGCAGTAATCCTGATTGGAGACTGGGAGGCAAAGGCTGATGGGAAACCTTGTTTAAAAATACTAAATATTTAAATATTAAATCATAGCTAACCTCGAGGTAGGGGGGCGGAATCCGATATTGCAATCAACATCTTTCAGGTAGCTAGTTAGATTAACTGGAAAAATATTAGCAACAATGAAACTGAATACCTATAGAAGTGTCCAAGGAAGATTCCAGACTATTCCTGTGTGCAAGACCAAACTACATCTAGCTTCACTTTATCTTCAAATTCAACATTTTGCAATTAAATGCCAGCTAAAATAGTGGTTTTGGCTAGTAAGTCCTTTAACCTTTACATCCCAGAATATTCTACCCCTTAGTAAATGTAGTGGATTCCTTCAGTTGTTACCAATCTTGAGAAATATTTTCCAGTGGAAGATTTTGGATTGAGCAGGGTATTTATCAGGTGTCACAATTCCCAATTTATCAGGTGTTCCACAGACTCCCTCTGTGACCTTGAATAAGTCACCACACTTCCATTTCCATCTCTGAACAAAGGGTATCCTACTTACTTATCTCCCGGGGGCCTTGTGTGTCTCAATCAATCAATATTTTTCATGACAACCTGAGATCCACAGATAATTAGAGATTCTATGACAATAAAACATAAGTATTGTACACAGATTATGTTTTTCCCCCTAGTATCTTGTAACTCCAGTGGGACTGATGAATATCTGTACATGTTTTTAGCATACATTGAAAGGACTACCTACTAAACAAAACCCCCAACAAGTCCCAAACACATCTCCTGTTTGATTATCCAAGATCTCCTATGAAGAAAAGTAGAAATTCTGACAAGCTCTGACCTCTAACTCCACCTGTAGAGTTACAATAGCAAAAGGAAAGTGACTTATCATTTTGAAAATGAAGCGCAGAAAGTTTGGTTGTGCTGGAAGTCTAATGATAAACGAAGTTGATTGAACAGGTTCTCAGGAAATCTGCCAATTAGATTCTCCCAAACAGTAGTATCATAAAACATTTCTTTGGGGGAATACAAGGGAGGGTCCTATACTCCTTGTGTGGTCAGACACTAGGTGTTTCAGTGAGATCTGTAATTAAATGATAAATGATATTGTGGTCTCCTATGTTTCCACTTGCTCTAGTAATAAATCATTGGGACATTGAAATGTCCTAGGTTTTGCCACTACCAGGCCTGCTTCTCCTTTCAGGTATGTGGCAGAACTTTGAACTATGAATTTTCTCATCTGCATCAGATACTTTACGTTTCATATGCAAGAAAGAAGGGCAAAGTATCATACACAAACTTACCCAGGCACTATGTATCCTGTAGAATTGTGGTTACACACTTTGTGCTGTAGGGTCAGCATGGATCCTGCACAATTCACAGAGAAAACAAGCAAAATGCTTCTGACTTGTCGCCTATTAACACTATGTAATAGCACCTCACTTAATCAGAACTGAAAATATGCATCAGAAAGACAAACCAGCGCTTTTTCCTTTCTGGAGTCCTACCCGTGTAGAGACTGCAACAATAATCTTTGTTTCCAAAATGAAAGAGAATCTGGATCCCAGCCAAGCTGAGATGATAAAAGACAATTTTTTGTTCTAGCCCTAAGTAAAATCATGTTCTTCATTGTTAACTGGGCAATTTCTCTATTCGGAATAACTGAATTTAATAACAATAACAATGATTATAATAAAGTCATACCTATTATTCCAGACTGAAGACAAAAAAATGACTGCAGATAATGAAAAGGAAGATGCATATTTTTTCTCTATTGGTTTGAAAATTATAGTAATAATGAGCTGTTTAAATTATCAAAGGAAGCTCATCAATTTCTGGATATGCTTCTTGTCACATTTGCAAGCTTCTAAATGTTTAGTAACTAATTGGTCTTTCACATTGCCTAGTGGCACAACACCTTCCTTAAATTTTATTTTAAGCTGGTCCTGCTGATACAGACATGGCAGCACTAAGATGAGGCAGTTCACAAATACATATAACATCCATTTCAAAATGCACATGCCTAGAATGCATTCCTCTCAGAAAAGTCAATTAGGATATTCAGATATTGATGGTTAATTGATTTATTAATTTTAAAATACCAAACAAATCCAAAACTTGAAAGGTTTATAATTTAATTTATTATTTAATGGTCTAGTTGTATATCTACGAGTATGGTCATCTCGCTTTTCCCATATTTTTTAATGTAGGGCCTTTGTTCCACCAAACTTCTGCTGACAACAGACACAGACTACAACTATCCCTGGAGGTGAGTTATCTGTTTCCAAATCATGTATATAACAGAACACGTTTGGCCGGATGGATGTAAATCTTTCAAGATTTCAGTTGAAATCAGATTAAATTTGACTACTTCAAGAATGTTGTCACAAGTCCAAAACTCAGACCAAGTTTTTGGATGTTGTAAGTATTAAATTTGAGCCAAAAGTGTGGTTTTGAATAGAAAACTCACACTATTAAGTTTTGATAAAAATTAAGCTAAACTTTCCAAGGCTGGAAGGTGATTTTGCCAGTCCAAAATTTGGCAAAATCTGTTGGGTTATGGTTTAATTATATTTTGGTATTTTATTTTTATATTGTTATTACTCTCTAGAACAGAGATTCAAACCAACTCTAGAATATAGATTGAAATAATCTAAGGAAATGGAAATCCTTGCAAACAGAAATGAATAATAAATTGAAAATATAATGTTTCATGAACCTCTGGTTTTACCTGACAGACCATAGCAATTTCAAAAGATCATTTATACTTATTCAACTAAAGATTACAGAGAAAACACCGGTTTTGTCCCCCTGTATCTCTTACACAGCTGGAACTAGTGAGACGCCTAATTATTTTCTCTGCTGACTTCATTTCTAAGCTTTGTGAGGGAGTAGTATGTTTTCTTTCAGGGTTAGGCACCTCTTACTCTATAGTAAGTTGGGAATGGAGAAGTCAATAAGGAGTACAGATTAGCCTACAGAGTGAGAATAACATCTGTAGCTCTTCCTCTTCTTGAAGACTTTATTAATCAAAACCAGAACTTCTACATTGCACAAATGTAAACATACAATCCTCACACATCTACTTTATCATATTAGACTCATCTCTTTGTGCTTAGTAAATGGAGTTTATCAAAGGACTAAGACTTGCTTCTACTGGCTATTTTAATTTCTACAATTCCACTTCAAGTGCATGTTTTGAAGAACCTCAAGCACCGATGAAGGCAAAGGTGGTCATAGGCATGGAATGGCTTCCAAACAAAATATTTCAGCTTGGATAAAAGACAACGGAGGAAGGAGATGGTGGAAACAGGTACAATCAGGAACTGATGAGTACAGAACGACAACAAGGGTCAGACAACTAGAAGATCAGGCAGTAGGTTTAAAACAAAGCACATTTTCACAGAGCATGAAAGTAACGTGCGAACAAGTTGTTGGGGAAGCACCAAGTATATCTGTATTTAAAAGGGGATTAGACACATTCATGGCAGATAGAGCTACCAAAGGTGAATAAGTACATGGTTCCAACACAGCTTAAATTCCCTAAGTGTTTGATTGCCAAAAATAAAAGGGATCACAATGCTTACCTTTAAACTTTCGGTAAGCAGATGCATCTGGCCACTGGTGGAGAGTAAACTACACCAGACAGATCTTTCATAGAGTTCTTCTCATGTATTTTACATTAACTAATGTAGTTTGGTGTATAAACTGAAAACATCCCTAATCTGAAAAGTTTACAATCCTTGACCAAATCAATTATATGAGCTCAGAAAAAGCTTTTGCAAAATGACAAGTCCTATGAAGTTGCGTTCACAGGGCTCTCTGATCTGATAGTTTCCACCAGACTACAGAAGTAAAGGGAAGGTGAGACGTCTCATCTGGGAGTGCTCTGCTGCCACTCTTCAGGCAAACATGCTACAGGTGATCACTCTGCTGCTGCCTCTTACACAAAAAGTTAATGAACAGCGAAGGTAAAATAAGTCTGACCTGCATACCAGGACTTGCTTTAGGGTTTTTCTCCCTGTAGCCCTTCTGGATCTGCTGTAAACCTCGTATACAGCTCTGTGAATGTTGTCCTCCTCCCATCAACCCCAGGACTAGCTCTGAGGTCATCCATACCTGCTGTGCTCTGCTGATGTCACAGGAACAGTGAGGATTTCCATGGCATGAAAATCTGGCCCTGAGTGCTTTTTCAGCTCAGTGGCCAACCTGGTACTATCAACCTGTGTTATGGCTCTTCACAGGGAAGAAACAAAGCGTTGGTCAAAAGGATGTCTGCAGAAGTCTGATTGGAGATTAAAGAGGCCTGAAAGTTATCCTCTCTGAGGGAAGTGCTCGTTTCTACGTGCAGTCCTTTTTTTGGCAAAATACTCCACTACTGCTTAATGCTCTCCTTCTCTTTTTATTGTTATTAATTATCATCCCTAGAGCTGGGCACAGCCAGAAGGGTGGAATGAACTTGACTCAGTCTTGTGCCCCCTCCCCAAACCGGACCCTGTACCCCTCTCTGGTGGTGCCAGGAAGGCTGAAGGGAAGGGTAACAGGGGCATGGTCCCTGCAATCCAGGGGCATTGTAATGGGGCAGGGGGCCACAGAGCCCACGGCTCAGTGCTGCTGCTTTCTCCTTATTTATGTTTTTTATCATTACTCAGTTCAGCCACACAAGGCAAATTGTGTTTAATAAATTAGCCTAATGGATTCCGCAAGCGGTTTGTGAGCGGGGTGCTTCCTCCGGTTAAGGAAAACATTTATATTCCCTCTCCCTTTGCCTTTCACAACCATGAGGGTAAGCAGAGGGCAGGGGACAGTGGTGAGGGGGGAGCAAGCCCACCTGTCATCCCTGAGGCCAGGGGAGCCATCGGGGCCAGCCCCAGAGGAGTCACGGAGAGCCAGGGGCGCCGGTGGCCTTTGTCTCCCCGCCGGCGGGGCGGCCGGGCAGCCTGGGGCTGTGGTACCTACCACAGCCTCCTCGGCAGGCAGCTCCCTCCCCTTCCCCGCGCTGCACATTACACTCTTCCAAAGGGGCCTCTTTAACAGCTCCCCATGAAATAATAATTCATTATGTCACTAGGAGGGAAGAAAGGGAGTGTAAGTGTCTTGATGGGATTAGCGGAAACCCCCGCAGAGATGATTTAGGAGCCGTGATAATTCATTTAATAGGGGCCTGGGGTAAATTGCTAGACAGGGAAATGTAACTGAACCAGCTTAGAAAGGGCGCATTACAGGTCTGTATATGATAACTGGCTTCATTAGCAATATTTAAGAGATTTCATTTAAGAATGAGTCATAAAATGCAGAACTATTTCATCCACCTGGTTTGGTGGCCTTTAGCTTTACTCTGTCTGAATATTAAATTGGAAATGGCACTACAGCAACACATTTTGGAAACTGTTCTTTTGGCTGTTATTTGTATGGTTGGTTTAGCTTCTCGTTTGTTAACCTTTTAAAATGAGTATCATCGAAGCGGCTAACGGTACACCCAGAACTCAGAGAGATGAGGAAGGTTTCAATGGCTGAGAAGAGACTGCTGCAAAACTTAGCAAAAAACTCTAGGTTCCCGCTGGTGGGGAACACGTCCAGAAATTGTCAGCAAGCAGCAAATGCTTCCCGCAAAGCTCAATAAGCTAGCACCTTTCCCACTGAATACGCCTGATTATGCAACAGCTTGGATGGGTGGGACAACATGCATGCATACAGAAATAATCAGCTGGTCTTTGGGAAGCCTACCATCCTGTACCGTGGAGTAGAAGTTTGCCTCAGATGCTATTATTAGCAAATGCTGGGTTTGGTTTTGGAACAGGAAAGACAGACATGATAGTTTTCTCCCACTTAGCAACATTTTAAAATTAGTGATACTGAAAAAATTCTACTTTTATTAAAGTGTGGTCTAAGTTAATTTCTTTTTAAGCATGGCCCAAATAAATGGCTAGAGTTTCCTACTCAGTATATATGGGTAAATATTAACATTTATCAGGTGAGGTTAGAGACATAAAGAACCAAGTTCTGTACAGCCTTGCAGCTTCATTAAGTCCTCTGGGGCTGAGATGTAAGCAATGGCAGAACTTGGCCTGGGACTTGTGTGGTTTGGATGTCTGTGTGTGATGATGTTCATTATTCACGGAAAAGGAATTGTTCAGGATAAAGCGTTTATATTAATATTGTGTTTTTATGCTTGTCAAGTAACATTTCATTAGTATTTGTCAATGGTACTTGTGAGTTACAAAATTTGGCTTTTTAAAACTCTTAGTTAGAACATTAATTTAATTCTTTGTCCCCTTGGACTCATTTTAGGAGACAAGACGCACCTCAAGATGTGGGCAAATGTTTAACAAATACCAAACGTGGGTCATAAACCTATGAGATTTTTCAATGTCCTCTTCCTATTTATCACTAGTTCATTATTTTTTTTTTTATCACTGAAAACAAAGGAAATGCACCTATAAGGAAATGCCATTAAATAAATTATCAAAGGAATTCTTTCATAAACGTGTGCTGCTTATTCTTCTCCTGGAATAATAAAATGAAACAGTGATATTTTAACATCACTGTATAGGATTAGAGTAAGATCTGCTGATCACCTTTTATCTGGGGATGTTGCCAGCTGAATTGTATTGTAATTCACTGTGCAAGCTACTATCATAGAAAAATAAATAACTGAATTCTTTTTAGCCCTCACACGAAGTGTGGATGTATTAATAAACTTTTCTAATCAAAAAAGACAAGTAATTATACACAAAATGATGCTATTGCACATATACAACTAAAGGATGAACCAGATTTTCTTTATATTATTAAAATTTAGCAAAACCTCATTTTCTGTCTATGTACCACATAAAATCCGGTGATATTACCATCCTTTTTTTTTTGAACTTTGAAATCCCACAATAAAGAGGCTGTACTTGATATAATATTGTAAACCATTTTGAAATATAGCAAGCAGTATCTTTATCAAAGGTAGCTAAAGTTATTAATAACCACGTCTGTCAATTGTAGGAATAAGACAAGTGTTTTAATAAATCTTCACTAATACTCCATACAAATATAAAAGAATGACTAGCTTTCTCTCCGGCCCTTTCCCTAGTGACCACTGCCTGTTATGACTTTGAATGATTCCCTCTAATGGAAGACAGCCAATACTGTCCATTATTCCAGATGGTCAGCTCAACTGCAAAGTTCTGCTAACGCTTCTCAGCATTCAGACATATCTCGCCAGCATTTTTTTTTTTTTCCTTTCCATGATAATCCAGTCCAAGATCAGCCATCTAATAGCTGGCAGACAAAATCAGGGCTATTTTGACGAATAGTTACAAAATCCATTTTGGTATTCATGTTAGAAAGTGCACAGTGGTTTCCTGCTCAGCTTGCATTAAAAGAAAGTCAAAACAGACCAACAGCTCTATAATAGCCAGTAAGTAATACATTAATCACTTGCTGCTGCACAGCTAAGGGGTGACAGGAAAAAATATAAGCAGACTTTGTGGGCGCATTCTGAACTGGGCTGTACCTGCATGATAATCCTGCCTTTTACCACAGTTTGCACTAAACACATAGAGGATTTGGTCCAGTGTCTTCCATGTAGCTGGCATTGCTTTTTCATGTACTGTGGGTATTTGACATGCTCTGTCCTGATTTCTGTAAAAGGAATTCAAATCATGCAAATATTTCATGCTCTAATCAGCAGAAAGTAGATAAGTACTGGCCTGCGCATGCAATTTACCAAAGTTCAACTAATTTTTCAGTTAGCAGATAATGGCTGAGTATTATAAAGTAATGCTCATCACTTCACACGAGCAGCATTTGCTTATTGCTGTTCTCTGTTAATACAAAGAGGCATTAGCAGACACTTGTAAATTTTCCTATGTACAGCTTACATAAAAACTAATGACAACAACAACAAATGACAACAACTGCCCCCATTTAAAAGCACTGCACCTAGAATAAATATTGTAGGTGTCCTTGGAGACAAATATTTCAAGTGCTTAGATATCTTTCTGGTATGCCTTCTAGCATCATGTATTCTGCAAAAGGATGCTACAAAAAGTGGGCTTACACACTACTTACTTGATTTTCTGTGATGGGAAGTTTACAATGCTACCTTTCTGGCCTGAAAATTAAAACAATTCAATTAATTTTGCAAACCCAGAATAGCTCTAGTAAAAACAGACTGGTGGCTTTCACACTGAATTACATGGAATTGCTCCAGGTTTTTACCCTTGCACAGGAATACGAATTGGGCTGATAATTGTCCATTTCGTTGCAATAATATCCATTGTTTAATTGATATATTTTATTTCAGGCAATCAGATATTTCAAAATATTCAGGGAACATTCAGCGACAAGGCACCAGTATTTGAATTTTAAAAATAAAATAGTTTTCAAGAGAAAACTAACTATACATTTGACCTCCTGACTTTTTCAGAAATGATTATCCCTATAGCACCATCAGTACTTTCAATAAAATCAAGTTGAACTTGTGTTTGAAACACACATTACAAATAGATGTATAGATGAACGAGATATTGAGAAAAGGAATAGTACAGATTATGAATATTAAGATTTATATTAATCTATAAGCCTATTAAAGTACAGTAAAACCTGTCCTTCAGACCACCTTTTTAAAGATATCACCTCCCTGATGGGACCACTAAATTTCGGGCCAAATTATTTTCCCATAAAGAACAATGAAAAGAAAATGATTATATTAAGACTACTTCTACTATGGTTTCTTTTCATTGTTCCGCCAAAAATGATTCCAAACAGTAAAATAACATTGATTTTGACCTTGTTAATGAACCTGAAGAACTTCAAGGCATACTTGACCATAGATTTCCCTTTAAACAGGAAAAAGCTGACATGTAGCCACCATAATTTCATCAACCTTGGCAGAATATACTTAATTTCACTGGTATTTTGGATAGGCAGCTTGTCTTGATATTGTTAACGTTCCACAGGGACAGAAGCATGGGCTTTTTCTTCATACCAACACTCAAATGATTCTGTAATCTGTATAACATTGATTAAGTCTTCTGAGAGTTAGGAGTATTTTAAAAGGCTGTGTTGTACAAATTTATATACTATTATGGGATTAATTAAATTTTTCCAAGATGTCCATCTTCCCTATGGTAGGAACTTTCTAGAGGTGTCTCTTTGGGACTTCCTCACTCCCTTTAGGAGCTCTACACCTAGACAGTGTAAAGCACAGATGATCACGGTTTCTCTCCTGTTAATATGAAGGGCCCCAGAGACCACAAGTCTCAGAGTACAGTGTGCCCCCTTGATTTGAGCAGCCTTCCCTAGGCTGGGACCTCCAAATAAGACCCCTGTCTGGATTAAGAACATTAAAAATATGGGTTGCACAAAGCATATTTTCCCACAGCACATTTTCACTGCTAGCCACTGCCTTTTATACTTTTAGCTTCCTGTCTCTATGCATACACAAAATCTCGTGTGTTTCCCACATCTTTGCTACATACTTTTGAATGTGTTCACATCATTCAATGTATTTACATCCTTACATCATTACTTTATGTGGAGGATGAGCATCCTAACCACCACTGTGAAGCTTGCATTTTGGCCTTTACAGGTATTATACTAATAGCTTATTATGTTCTAGGTGAATTTTTTTCTAAGGCAGTAAAAAGACACAGTTAAAAAACAAACAAGCACCTCTCCCAAATTCAGAATACACTAGAATAGTCATTTTTCTTCTGTATATAACCTCAGTTTTCCTGGAACTAAAATAAGCATTTCTAAAAGCAAACCCAAATCCAGGTCTTTAGGACTATTACCCCAGCAGTTAGAGCACTGGACATTTTTGTTACTGTTTGGAGTCCCTGTCTTGCTGTAAAGGTAACCAGGGTTTTGGTGATGCTCATAGATATAAACACATAGGAGACATCTCACACACATTCAGAGAAGAGATGCAGTTTGCCCTCATCAGAATTTCTTTGCCCTCTCAGTAGTGGGACATGGTCTTCCCAAGTAGCTGCTGCTCTCCTACCCAGAGGCAAACACATAAATGAATTGTTTGAAACCTGACATTGGATAGTTTAGGATGAAAGGCTCTGTATACCTCAGCTGTTTCAGCAGAATAACCTGTTCTTCTGAACTGGGGGTTCTCAGAGGACCCCATGCTGGTGGTCCCGTTCAGTCAAAACTGCCCCACCGTGGTTGGCAATACCAAAGAGCAGGGTGGTTTCTACACCTTGACTGATTTTCACTTGTCAACATGAGATTCAACTAAATTATTATTCTGCTAGATGAGGCACAGTCTACCGAGCTGCCACTTATCTTTAATCCAGTGCTTTTACTGGACTTGTTGTGCCCTATTGCCTCCAATTCACAAACTACTCATTGTGAATGCTAATAGTATTGTTAGTAACTTTGCATTTGCATTGGTGGTTGGGGGAAGGAACACTTCAAGTTGGTGTTGTCACCAGACACTTCATATAACAAAATCACAATCCAAAGCTGCGATTGTAGGAGTATCTGTGCCTATCTCATGGTTTGTTGATTCCCAAAGAGGCAGATCTTGATTCCTCTCCCTCTAGTCCTTTCTCCTCTCCCCCCCACTCTCTCTCTCTCTCTCTCCTGGCCACATGGTCCCACCACCTGCCTTGCACCGTCTCCTTCACTCATCAGAACCTCCCTCCTTTTCTTTCAGCTCATTCACCCAGCAGAAAATCACCCCCCTTCAGCTGCATTAGTTTTCTGCCAGGTTGGCGAGCTGAATCAGCTCTCAGAGGAGCCTGGGGAGAGTTAGCGTGCATGGCAAGTGCCAGAAGTGCCTGGCTGGGAGCAGGGGGAGAGGGGAAAGGGAAACAGAGTGGGAGCAGGACCTCCCCTTGCTGGTGGCTGTTGACTGCCTGCTTGATTAGCTCATCCCATCGTGTTGAAGCAGTCCAAAACATCAGGACACTTTACAGGATGCAGTAATTGAATTGATAGATTTCTCACATTTCTTTAACGGATGTTCAATCTCACTGGTAAATTCTGCTTCATTAACTCACATTATTAACCCTTTTAACCGCAAGAGCATTGCTTTTGTTAGTAAAGAGAATAGTTGCAACTTACAGTTAACAGGCTAGTGCTCAAAAAAAGAAGTGGTAAGAAAAAAAAATTAATAAAAAAGCTGATTCACTGAAATAAAACTCTGCAATTTATGTCTTCCATGCTTCGATGTTGATTTATGCCACGGCACTTTGTTGTGTACAAATGCACAATAGGGCCAAGCTTTGTTCCTGCTTCAGCCCACCTTTCCATAATGGGAGTTTTGGCAGAGTAATTTGGCAGCCCTGCAGTACTCAAAAGGCTGTTCTTTTCTTGTGCTTTTTAGACACCAGCTCCCCTTTTCAATAAAATGAGATTTTCTTGAAACTTGACATAATTTAAACCAACCCTCAACTCATATTCATCCAAACACATATTTTAATTTGATGTTTAAAATGTTTGTGTAGGCATGTTAACACCCCTCGTATATTTGGGCTAAAAGGCAAACCGTTATTTTAATTTTGTTTCATTACTAGTATTTGATGTGTGACACAAATTCATGACTGGTTAATGAGCAAATGTTAGCATGGCACAACTATGTCTGTTACAGAGCAATCAGTGTCTCAATAAGGGTTTGTTAAAGCCAGGCTTTTATTGTTTTTCCTCCTCTACAGTTCAATGAACTAAATGCAATTTATTGTCTTCTCACTTTTTTCTCATTCCTCCGGAAACTAACCCAGTGTTTTCCTTGCTGCATGTGTATTGGGAGCCATGAGCGTCTCTTTATTGTTATCATCCATACAGCATGATAGATGCACTTGGATGATTTATAAATAAACAAAACGAAAAGTCTTTGCCCAGAGGAGCCTACAATCTAGTGCCTGAATGCTGCAGTCGCCATCACGTGGATGGGATTGCTGTGTCCATGTGTTATCAACTTGAAAATTGTGTCTGAAAGCTTTAATTCTGCAGTCAGCTCTGCTAGTGAGGAATAGATTCAGGCCCCAGTCCTGCAGTCGGCTGTGCTGGCTGGGAGCCCGGTGCCTGTGCAGAGCCTGGCAGCAGGCTTCACCAGCACACAGGATGATGCAGTGAGGTCCTTCACTACTGGATTTAGCTTGTTATCACTGCAAATCAACATACCTTTTTTTTTTCTTTTTTTTTTCATCTTTTTTTTTTTTCTTTTTTTCTCATTTTCCACAGGAAGGGCTCTAAATTCTCACCCCTGATGTCCTGTTCAGGTTTGTGGGGGAGATGTGGGCATTTTCCTTTGGGTGACACTATCCAGAGCTCCTTGGTGCAAAACACTCTGGCATGCTTCGCTGCTAATTGTGCAGTCCTTGTTCAGGCAAAATTCCTGTTCTCTCCAATGGGCATTTTGCCCAAGTAAGGAAACAGGCCCCATTTTACAACAGTCTGTATCAACGAGCATCTTGCAGCTCTAACCTGTTTCAAATAGTCCATTGGCTATGAACAGACATACGTGGATCTATATGGCTGAAGGATATTAACTGGCAGATTTTATATAATTAAAATGTAAAATATCAACATTACATACAGTTAAGAAAAATTATCCCTTGATTTATGAGTCTTTGCTGATATATTGAACAATATGGTCATTTTATGATATATATCTGTAGTAATTATATATTACAGGGTTGTATAGCTTTTTGAAACAGCAAAATGTGAAATGTATATTTAAAGCCTTTGGTCATCTATTGGGAGCGATGTTAATTATGATTTGTGAATTATTTTCTGCATGAAATCACAATCTTTACAATAACAATATATAGATTATGAACTTCTCAGAAAGCCTAATGCCTGTGGGTGATATTTTGGTTGTTTAAGTACTGTCATTCTGGAAGAGCATTAATTTAGATTTTCATGCTCTAGTCAGCACCTTGGATGTCCTTAGAGTTTTACACTTGGATTAAAAATACATTGAATTCATCAAGCATATTGTTAGTAAAATGAACTTGGGACTTCCCTGTTGCAAACTCAGTTTTATGATTTTCTGACTTAAATGAACTAAGAGAAAACCAGAAATGTTTGCAAATTTGCAGTATAAACCGTTTCTCCTCACCCTTGTGCAGCTTTGAATCTCTGAAATAAACTGTGTGTAAATAGCTGTTGGACTGGTTTCAATATTGAAAATTGATCCCATCCCTTCTCCAAATATGCCAATAGTAAGACCACCATTTCCTGGAAATCATTAAGCAGAGTAGAACAGATATGCAGCTGGTTCAATCCCAGAGATGGATATTTGAAACATTTCTAAATGAATCTACAGAAAGTTCAAATCTCACATATCCAAGTACTGTCACACACACAAAAATCCTAGCTACAAAGCAGGGAAGATCAGGATGCAAGAGAAATAAGGAGAATTTGCACCAAAGTACATTATATTGTGGTACAAAAGAAATAAATCATATGTGTATGAAAATCATAAGCTTTAAGCTTTGGAGAGAGTTGTGCAATTGACAATCAAATGGAGCTTAAAGGAAATTACGAGGTTTTACACTAAAGTCCTGAAATAAAGAAAGTAATATTTTACAGCAAAAAATTGCAAATGTCAAGATTAAATCATAAGACTTTGCACCATTGAGCTACTAGCTAGCTCTATAGCTTCTTCAGTTCTTAACACAGGGAAAGACCAACTTTCATGGTCAATAAAACTTAAGAACTTTAGAAATACATTTAGAGACATAAATCACATATTTGTGACTTTTCCTCCTTCAATAGCTAATTATGGAAAAAAAATGATTGAATACATGAACTCCCTGGCTGCTCACCAATTCTTGCACTTGTTTTTAGGCTCATTTTTAATCGCTTTTGTTTGTTCCAAGGAAATGATGCTAATTTCTCAGCTTAAAAGAAAGTGGCTGCTGTAAATGAACAGCACAGGATTTTTTTGTATCTCTTACCTTCGAAGAATTTATCAGCAGCAGTGAGATCTTGAGTAGAAATACCTTGGAACAAGCAAGCCAACCAGATTCAGGAGTGGAAAAACCAGAGTTCAAATGCCCAAACTGCTTCCTCCAGTCCAAAGCTGGACAGGTGGCGACCCAGATTGAATCAGTTGTTGTGGGAATGATTTGATTCACAAACAGGGTTATAAAATTTTATATGGAGATGCTAGTGAAAGTCACAAGATCATAGAGCAAAAGACCTTATTCACATAAATTACCTGAATGGCTATGAAGTATAAAGGAAATAAATTGAACAATATTGCCCATACTTAGCTTACGGACAAATGGGTAGGTAGCTTCACATGATATACATGTTAACAATGGGCATATTTGTGAACTCCATATAATAATGGGGATACATACCTCTTTTAATAATTTAAAGAGTGAAACGCTTGTTCTGAGGCATATGAATTCCCATGTATGGATTATTATTACCATATAAAAAGGGGTTTCTGAGCCCAGATGCTTGTCCTTCTTAACTCCCAGAGTATCTGCCAGTTTAATGAAATATGTTACCTTTCCTTACAAGCTTTTCCTCTCTTATTACAGACACAGCCACACACATGCACTGGGCATCTTCATAAGAAATTAATTTTTGTGAGTCTGGGGGCATTCAAAGGGGGACGTGGATTTCTGGAGGGGGACCCTCTGCCGGTACCTGGCAGTACAACACACACTCCACATACAGTTCACACTGGGCATGAAAACAAATCTTTTTTTTTTCCTTTCTCATAGCTAGCTCCACACCTGTACCGTATGTAAATACATACAACACATACAACAGCGAAATATTTCCAGCCCTGTCTACCCAGCTGATGCATTGATCTCAGCAGATTCTGAGATATAAACTTCAATTTGGCCCCCAGTCACTTAGTGGACACTGCCACCAGCAGCTCTGACACCGGGTTATTTGTTGTTGCTGTTTGCTGTCCCTGTTTGCACATTAATCCAGTGACAATTAGGTGTCAGCGAGCGTTGTTTCTGCTCGCTGATAGCCTTGGGCTCTGCGCTTGAAGCCCTAATCAGGAGTGTAAACTCTGCTATATTTCAATTTGGAGAAGCGCTCTTCCGCTAAGAGGCCCCTGGCACTGCGATAAATAAAACGCCTATTTACTCTATTGCCACACTTAGACATCTAATGCACTTACTACCAGCCCCCTAATCATGGCCCACAGTTAAATCCGCCTATAAATCACTCCATTCTCATCCTGCAGATTAGCGAGGCCATTTTCCCCAAACCCCACAATGAGCACTGTTTCCTTTTCTTGTTAGTCAAAAGCGAGATGATTTTTATTAGGTTAAAGACGAGCTCACAGATGGTAAATCGTGTGGAGGGAAATGAGATGGAGAGTCCTGTGGCCCAGTGGGGGCGGCAGGTGGGACCGGGAGGGGGCAGAGACCCCGGTAGGCACCGCTGGCAGTGCATCATCCCATGGCACTGGACCCTGGCGACGTTTCTCCACACATTGCACAAAATGGCAGTGGCCCACAGGTGCGATGAACGTGTCTGGCCTCAGCTGCGAGCAGCACGGGCAGAGGGGAAAAGGGGAGTGTGGGGGATCTTCCCATTTTGTACCCACTGCTGGGTGGGTTCCTCCGAGGAGGCCTCTGGATGTGCAGAAATGAGGCTGGCACAGAGCGAGGTCTGGAGACATTCCCACGTACCATCCGTACAGTCCCACCAGGAACAGCCTGCTACGTGTGGCGGGAGCAAGCACACACCGCCACAGAGCGTTTCAAACAAGTGCACTGCAGCTTGGATCTGCTTAAAAATAGGATTCTCTCTCAAACCTTCTTTATATATCTTTGGATACGTAGCACTACCTTGTATACAGCTGTTTTTGCAGAGCCAGGCACATAATGTAACCTCAATGAATAATAGGGCATATTTTGCATTTTTATTCTTGGTGGCTGGTAAGGAGGAGATTCTGATTTTTTTAAATATAAGTTCATTATTCCCAACCACTTACTGAATAATTTCTGTGAACAATTCCCAGTCGTGTTCAGGTGAAGTTTGTTGCAAGTATCTGATATTTTAGATTTTACCTGGGTTAATTTGTTGCGTAGGTCACGTGTTTGTATGCATATCCTTGTTTGAAGGAGCACAATGCTGAGATATCAGATTTACTGTGCAATAATGATAATAAATTCAAAATTCATTATCCATAAATATTCTGCAACATTTGCTTAAAATTTTGGCACAAGCTCCTGCCAGCAGATCCCTTTATTGGGAGGGCCACGGAAAGCAAGCACAAAAGAGAAGCAAAGCACAGCCTGATCAAAAGCCTTTAACTGATTCAAAGGAATCATTGGGGGATCTTTTTATTTTTACAGTACTATTCTGTTACCCTTGATATGTGGCATAATCGTGTCTCCTTCTCGGTAGGGAAGCTTTCATGTCACATATGTAAAAGCCAGCCAGAGGGATGTCAGAGATTTACATCACCCATGGAACACGATTTACATCATACGTGAACATGCACCCATATGGGACATTGAAGGGAAAGCGGCAGCTGTCACCATGGTGTCACGGGAGGCCCGCACTACGGTGGCCTCTGCAAATTGACCCTCTGCCACCGAGTCCCTGCTGCATCCCGACGGCTGCTGCAGTAAGCTGCAGCCCCTTTCCTCAGCCTCCTCTCCCCACTCCTTACTTTTCAGGCTCTAAACGGGGTGGATTGCAGTGAAGAGCTCCCCTGTAATCTCTGTTTAACCATTTCCATATGACAACTGCTTTGGATCCCCACAGCCCGATGAAAAGGCCAGAAGCCCTGGCTCTGCTGGGGGGTTGTCCCTTGGGAAACATATGTAAACAAAGACCAGCTCTGTAGCCTTTTCCACCTCACTCTCTTTTCCCATTCTTGCTTGGATCTCAGGTGGAATTAAAGGGATTAAAGCTGAGCGTAAATGAGGCGAGTGTGTAAAATGACTCCTTTCTGAACCAAACTGCATGTTCCGTGCTGAGGAAATGAGATGCCCATTTAAATCTCATCCATCCACCGCCTGTGGCCACCACCATGTACCTGCCTACTTAGCCCAAGGGTTAATTAATTGAGGCTTCAATGCACTATTGCAAGAGCATTATTGCATTTGATACTCTACATCTGTGATTTAAAACTCTTTCAGTCCCTTGTCAGCAAGGGAGGGTTTTAACTAGGAAATTAGCATTCAGATAAGGGTACGCTCTATTTGCTTCTGAAAGGAAGGAAATATTAAGGATGCTGGTGCACAAACCAAGCTGTAATATCCTGTCCCATCCTAGAAAGGGCTCTTGGGCCCTGTTTCCCAAGGGGACACTCCGTACAAGGGGAATGGGACATAGAAAAAGGAATCACAGTCTTCAGTGGAAATGCCATATAGCATAAAACAGACAACCAAATGTGTTTTATTTTTCAGAAACTTGTATTTATTCCATGATAATTATAGGTTTCCTGTCTTGACACCTGGCTTATTTTAAACACCTGATCACCCAGCCTGGTTATTTCCATGCTATACTTCAGGCTTCTCATGGAGTTCAAATATTAATATTACTCCCTGTCTAGTTATGAAGATGTTAATAATCACTTTTATTTTCTCTAGATAAGCAGAAAAATAGTAATTCCTTACATTCACATAATGTCCTTGCATTACACTCAATGGCATGTGTGTGTAATCCCCAGTCGCTGAAATGAAACACACATTTTCCAGCAATAAAACACAATAGTTTGGGATATGAAGTGACAAAGGAAGTATCCAACTGAAACAACAGGAAGAATTAAAGGCAGAAAGTATATAGTTTCCCCAACCTGGACTCTAGCTACCAAACCTCAAAGCTGTGAGAAAAGTGGAAGACATGTATGAGCTATGCTGATTCAGATAGTCGGTCACCTTGCTGCAAATTTCTCCTTGTAAGAGGACCGCTTCATTCATGTGGGACTTCACTCATGCCTGTCTCAGAATGGGCCACTTGCATGGGAAAGGAGTTTCAGAATTAGGACCCAATGGGTTTTATCTAGAACCATGCCAAAATCATTGCATGCTCTTGCTCTGCCTCTCCAGTCCAGAGCTAAAAACCTAGAACTTCAGCCAAGTGGGAGGCCTGCAGTGGGGTGGACAGCCACAATCACTGGCTCCAGGGAATGGTCCCTAAGATATTGTGCCTTGCACAGGTGGAGATTCTCATGTGGCTCAACCGCTTGTCCCACCAAATAACCGCTACTACCATTTGCTGGTGTTGCAAACACTGATCCACTTTCAATAGTGCATTCCCTCTCCATGTCTTGTCATTTGGTTGGAAACGCAGAGTACAACTGTACCGACCTCCTCCATCCTCCTTGGGGCACCAGTGCGGCCAGACACAGTTCGGTCCATCTGTACCGGCTGTCACTGGAACAGTGCGACCCTGGGATGAAATGCAGTGGCTGTGTGCCCGAGCACAGCAACAGTTGCACAGCTGCCTAAAACAGGAAGTGCAGATTAACTTGTCCAGTTGAAACTACAGAGGGAATTTAGGAAGACAGAATGCAATCAGCCAGGACACTGAGGTTAACACAGTTAATCTTGTGGAAAGTGCAATGGGACCTTTAATAACTGCAACTGGTCAAGGCCTCAGTTTTATGTCTCATCCCAAAGATGGCACTTCTCGGTGAGTGGTGGGGCTGTCGTGGCTGGAGGAGGGGAACAGTGCCACCTACCGTAACACCGTCACCTCTCCCAACACCTGGGCTCACCTGGAAGGTGTCACCAGCATCCTGGACTGTCTGAAAAATCAGAGTGCTAGGTTTTTTCCTGATTTTCATTTATAGATGGTTTGTTCTTCCTCAGGACCCTTCCTGTCTGTTAGTTATGATGTGACCTTGGCAAGCAGAGTTGTTATTCTGGGGAATGGCCAAGCGCTGTCTCTGAGGGCTAATCCATTATCCCACTGGGTATGGGGATGGGGATGGGGCAACAGGCGCTCTTTTTGCCCAAGTCATGTCACTTTTGTTTGAACTTCTTGACAGACAGCTCTTGAGTACTTTGCAGGGCTAATTGTCATTGGCTTAAGAAGCTTGTTAGATGTTTGCACAAAGGTTTTCATCCTTTTAACTATTAATCTTTGAACTACAGAGCTTAATAAGGCACTATGAACTCCACCGCAGTATTTTAACAGTGCATCAAGATTGCTATGTGCAGTTCAGGTTTATGAACAATGACCCAGGACTTTATTTAACAGGAGGCAATCTATCCACTGTAAATCAAATATCTCTAAGCCAGCCTCAGAACAGTGGTGGGCATAAATCAATGTGTTGTCAAGCAGGCCATATCTAGTCTTAAAGACATATGTCTGTTCTGTATCTTTCTTTGGTCCATAGGGCATTCATATTGTTTTACTACAAGGAGCACTTCATGAGCCTGAGTCCCTTAGTGTAATCACTGTGTTCCTGGAACAGCTCTTCAAAGAGCTACCTTTTAAGCTCTGTAAATAGATGCATATTTTCTGATACCAACTGGTCATTAGCAGCAGTGCAGAGGGTAGATACACAAAAAGTTCAATGTGGGGAACGCTGCAGAAGGCTTAAAACCAACTGGAACATTGTATATTCACACCCCTCAGACACAGAGAACATACCAATTCCTATGTATGCATCACATATTTATCGCAGAGGTTAAAAAGAGGACATAGTGCTTGAAAAACAGAGTTGTGATTTAAAACACAAGGAGCTAAGGCCTGGTCCCACAAGGGCTTAAACACGCTCTCAATTCCAACTGAAAAAGAGAGAGAATTGAAAAAGCTCATCATGCTGTACGATTGGGTCCTTTCACAGGGTACAATTAGCAGAGAAGAAACTGATAGGGGTTATCAGATGAAGATCCACATCCTTGGGCTTTGTCAAGCATGGGGCACAGTGGAAAGTATCTAATACTCCAGAGATGAAATGGTTTCATGAGAGCCACACCCCCAAAGTTGCCTTTTTAGCAAGTGTAATAGGACTTTTTCAGTTTCATAAAGTATCTTGATAACTGGAAAGTGCCAGTTAATGGTACAATGTTCCAACTATGAATTTTACAAAGATTAATCTACCCCTTTAGGATCCAAAGGAGCCAATCAAAGGCCGCCCAGTCTTCAATGTTTTACAATCTCTGTGGGCACAAAGCTCAGCTGAAACTACCGTTCAACATCCTAAACTGTCATCTTCATCTTCTTCTAGCATAAAAATACATATTTTCCCCCATAATAAAGATTTTTTATAATAGCAATAAAGTAACTCTAGAGAACATGGTTGTCTTGAGATAGCTTAACTGTGTGTGGTATCTCATAACGCCCTGGGGACCCAGCCACCTCATAATAATCTCTTTCTTTACCATGCCTTGCTTAATTAAGGAGTGAAGCCAAAAGGTCAATGCAGGATAAAAATGTAAATCACAAAGTTTTCATCTGGACCCTAACTCCATATCATAAAACATATATAGTGTGCTCATCACAAAGCTTAATACATTAGCAGACAGAAAGTGGAATATGCTTTATGTGCTCAAAATCTTAGTGTTTTAGTGAGACAACAAATAAAAGCGTTTGCTCCTTATGTATAAAATTATGTCTTTCTCCTCCAAAGGATAATTACTAAGTTATTGATTTCTTCCCTATGTAAGGAATCTTCTTTAGCCTTGTTACTTTCTTATAAATATGATACGTATGATATAAATATGATAGTTTTAGAGTATTTGGGTAGACCTAACGTTTCTTTTGTTTTGCCTACATATACTGAATACTGTGTGTGCTACTCTAGAGGGACAGACAGTATGGTATTACAGTCTTCTCCTTGTTATTCTAGGTCTCCAATGAAAGCAAACGTAATTTTAATTCCAAGTCTTGTTACTACATTGGAATATTGATGTCATAATGGGCAACATGCTTTGGCAGCTGTTTATCTTGTTGGTTTCTCAATCATTTGCTGTGCTGCTTTCCAGTCGCTTGATGTTAAAAATACACCTGCATTCAAACTGTACATATTTCTGACACAGATATACATTTAAACTCAAGTCTCAGCTCCTAACCTGTATTTATCATAAGTGATGGTTGCAGAACAATAAATATTTATTTATCTTTGAGTAACAGAGCATTCAGATTTCATTCATGGCTTCAATAATCAATCTAATGGTGTGATTCTGTTAGGGAACCAATTATGTGTTTTCTCTGATTCTAGGTAAATAAGTGGACAAGCTGTATGTTGTTCTGACTGATATTTGATCAGTTGATCTGGATTTAGATCAGATGGAGAATGTAAGAAACACAATGATTTTTCCCCTCAGTAGAAATGAGGCTCTTAATCTCACTCTCCTTTAGAATAGCAACATTATTCTAACAAAACTTATTTACTCTTGCAACATGTGTACATGCTTTTTTGGCTGGATATTCAATTGTGAAACATTTGTTATTTTTATTTTTTATGGAATCATTGCTATCAGTGACACACTTACAAATCTGTACCAGGACCCAGAAGACTTTTCATTAGGCAGTATATTGAAGTATGTACAACTGTAGCTGTTTCACGGATTGGCTTTAAAATAAGAGAATGTACTTTCCCTTTTGGTTCAGTTCCCTTTTAGGGACTAAACAACTACCTCTACAGTTTTTATATAGGTTTTCCTGACAGCCAAAGTTAAGTGAATGTAGCACTCTGGCGGGATGTTTATATGCTTGTTTCATCTATTATTCAGATACATCACTTATATAATGCTTTCCATAACAAGTTGTAGTTGAGATGTTTGTACACCACTTTTGTCCAATCAGTCAAAGTCAAGGATAATAAGGAGACTAAAGGGACAGAGAACTGATTTTTATTTACTTATTATTAAATCTTCCTTTCCTGTTTGGCCTGCAATAGATTACCTGCTGGACACTCCAAGAATGGAAGATTTGCCTTCTGCAGTTGTTAGTGTTGATTTCACTGTGAGAATTACTACAAGGTCCATAAAGTTCAAAGCATCTCCCCTCTACATGAGGTGCTGCTGAGGTATTCAGTAGGACTTTATGAGTTATGAGGTTACCAGATGTGCCAGGTGAGTGCAAATTGATTTCTAATTTAAGGTAGATTTAACTCTTTCTAGCATTGTCAAATCCATCTTTTTGAGATGCAGACCATATACTAAGCAATAAAAAATATTCTAGTGAGCACCAGAATGGGCAGTTAAAACATCTACTCCCCAGATATTAGCTGTCTGGCCATTACCAGTCTGAAAGTTCCTTCAACTCAAAATTTTAGATCCCTCGTGATCAAATTCCTATTTTTATTCCCAAGCAGAGCAGACTGCAATCACATAAGCGCCCTTAATGGGCCTCAACTCTCAACTGAAGAAGGCCACATTATGTTCAGTTACCCCATCTCTATGCCCATTCAGTCTCTTCTCTAAATTGCTATGCAGTGTGATAATTGTTAGAGAGTGGACAATTTCCCTGCTGGAAACTGAAACAATACTTAAATGGTTTGGAAGAGGCCACCAGGCCTCTTTATCAGCTGCGGGTTGGTAGCATCAGGGAAGGCCAGTAGTGCCCCATGAGAAGGCTGAGAACTCCACAGACTCTTTGGAGATCTCCATTCAACCCACAGAGGATTTCAGTCATTGCCTGCAGTTTTAACATTGAGAAATTTTAAAACTGTAAATTGTGTACCCTCTGCTCTGCTGGCTTTGCATTCTGATGTGCTGACAAGCAGAAAAATTCTAGCAATTCTAGGAAGAGGTTAAGAAAGATATCAATAGTTAAAGCAAGCAGGTAGAAGACAGCTGGAAGGAAGAATTCCTCTGTTCCCTAAACAGTGAAAGACAGTAATGGTGCTACAAAAATAAAGCATCTAAAAATTTATCGTGAAAAAACCTGAGTTACTTCAAACACACACATGCACATCCACATGCATTTCTTGAAAGAATCTTTAAAAATGGTGTGAACATCCCCCTGGATTTCAGCTCAGGGCAAACTGTTCCAGAAGCTGACAAGGTATTAGCCCACAAAATAGTTTTCCTGTCATTTTATACTCATCTGTTTTTATAGAAAGACCGTAACCAACCAATAAAATTGTAGAGCAAAGAAGAAACAAATGAAAGAAACCCCCACACCAACACCCCTCACCCCGGACTCTGTTTTGAGGTGTTAAAAAAATTATTCTTGCTATGCTTTCTAAGCAGATCAAAATGTAACAGAGTTTATTATTTGTGCATTTCGGTTACCTATATGAGATTGAGAAGGCCTGAAGCATTAGGACCCGTTAGTCTGGTACTAGCAGGGTTATGACCTAATGGTGGATTTCAACGTTTTTGATGTCTCTTGAGGTGATGGTCCATCTGTGCCTCAAGTTTGCCATCTTGTCCCTCGAGAAAAACAAAACAAAGCAAAACTTGAACTCCAAACAATTCCTAATGATTCAGTGCATCTCCAAAAGAGACAACACACTGACATAGTTGTATTCATTCCCTCCTTTTCAAAGGACACACCTTTGAAATCAAACCATTATCTTCACAACCCAAAGTATAAAACCTATCAGACAGTTACTGTATGGTGGCAGGTCATATTCCTAACTCCAGTCAACAGTGGCTTGTTAAACATTGTTTCCCAGAAGTTAATTACTCTTAGATGTTGTTGAGAAATTAGGATTCCAGTTGCATTTCATGGGCACTGGGAACAGTGTCTCTTGGCTAATTAAAATCCTTTTTTGTAATGCAGAGCACAAGAAACAAATAGGCCTCTGATTTTATTTGAAGGCCACTGATTTCTTGTGTAAGGATCTGATAGGGAGTTGTTGTATGTTTAGTAACACATTCATCAGGTACAGGAGATGAATTTGCGTAAAACTTGCTTAAATTAAATGTGTGTACTCTGGGGTACCTATATGTTTGAGAACAAAGAGCTGAAAGAAAGTGAAAATATCCTATTAAACCCCATTTAAGAACTGCTTTAACATTCGTGAAGTGTAGGGCCTCATTAAAGCTGCCATTCCTGGAATCCAGGCAAAACACTTTGCACAATTCAACTGTTGTTTCTACAACTAATTATTTTTATTTTCTAATAAATGCCCTGTGCCATGAGCAAAGAGCAGATTTTTTCCCCCCTTTCATTTAGCACAGCTTCAAATGCCTACAATAAAGGTGAGTGCATTTTACTGCTCTTTGGCTTCAGCTAATTTTGTTCTATAACAAAATCAATTAGACTGGTGTAGTCCCAATTTTTTCCCCCTCATTTCCAGCTGCTGAACTTGAATCTCTCTCAAAAGTACTTTCTCCCTTAGCCACAATATTTTTTTTAATGTCATAATAAATAGATTGTTGTGTGGTTTAAATAGAAGAGATGAGAAAGCAACCAAACAGGCAGCTTCAGAACAAAAATCAGAACATGAAGAGACACTTCAAGCCTTTGCTTTTCTACTGATGAGGCATTCCCTATTTATGAAAAATAAATTAATTCCCTGCTTACGTTTGCTGTTTTCCTAGTTATGTGTATTTTCACCATTAATTAATGGAGAGATGAGAGACTGCAGCACAACAAGCCCTAAGCAATATGAATGGATGCTTGGGCTGACTGAATAGCTTTTCTCCTTCAAGCATTGTTTTAGGTGGTGGCTGCATCAAGGAAAAGACTCTTTCTCCCTTTTTGTGATGCATCCTGAGCAGCCGCTAGAGACCTGGCCATGCGTCTGAATAAAGGCTAGAAATCTTACCAACACACAAATCATTAGCAGGGCAGATAATATAAGGTTCTGCATGGAAAAAGATAATAAATCCTCTTTTTGCCCATTTTAATGAAAAAAATGCTCTATGGAGACTGTGGGAGAGAGGCAAGTCCTTTCTAGCTGTCCAGCTCCAACGTGCGTTTACTGTAAATGGTTATATTTGAGTACTGGCCTGGATTATGAACTGTCTTGAAAGACCTCCTCTGTAGGGTTTTTGTCCCATTTAGATGTTCATTTCTTTTTAAAAACAGGTGCTGAGACCTTGTCTTATGTTAAATGCGCAGGGGTCAGAGAGACAACAACTGGCCTTTTACCACCCGTGTGCATGTTGCATACTAGTTACTTGTTGCAGGATTAAACTATATTTTTAGTAAATACCAAGTGAACTTCATCCCTATGTTTGGTTAGGATCTGGCTAAAAGCAGTAAGAAGCTACAGCATCTTCAGATTTTCCAAGAAAACAGAGTGCAATTACTGGAGAGGGAAAAATCCTCCATACTGCTATACCTCATGCTCTCCAAGCTAAAAACTTATCAGGGTTTGAACAGCATTTACATGAGGCCTAAAACACAATTAAGACCTTTAAGAATGACAGCAGCATGTCTGAAAACCTAATATTAATAATATAAAGAATATATTCAAGCAGTAGAACAAAGGGAGTTCTGACCCGCAAGAGAAAGTTCCTTAAAAATGTGAGACTACTTTGATCCACAGAAGCTTGTCACGGAGCCATGTAATAAAGCTAAGTCATATGAATTTGTAGTTAAAAGATGAACCAATTAGAGACTGAATAATTTGTGATATAACTGATAACAGGTCAAAGCAAGGTTATTGCAGGAAATGGACTTGACTTTGCAAAGAACATTGGATATTTGCAGGGCTAGTGAAAACTGCTTCTCAAATTAAAGTGTTAGTAAGCAGTGAAAGAACAGAAGTGCATCTCATTAAAAATAAATACCAGGGCATACAGTCAGAATAGCAGACTCCAGCAAACAGTTAGTGAAACAAAAACAATATAATGAGGAGTGCAATATTACATATATGATCTGAAAGAAACCATATGTTTAGTTTGCATTCAAGTGTGGACTTTTCTTAAATAAAGGAAGATGTTTTCACATGCTACTAAAGGCATTTAAAAAATGCAAAAAACCCAGCAGAAATTGGGTAAAATTGTGGCTCAATTATTCACAAAATATTCAAAGCTGTCGATGGTAAGAGGCAGAAAGTCATACTAAATCACCTGCAGCACAACAAGACCAGTCTATCCTGGTGGGTTTCCAGAAGAAGAGTCCTCCAAGTGACAAGGCAAAATTAAAGACCCTGTGGTTTTCTTTGCTTCTTTTTTATAAAAAATGAAGAACAACGCAGCTCCAAAAATTATATAGATGAAGTGGTGGATGAGTCAAAGCTTTCCCAGTCCCAAGGCAGGTCTCTGGATGCATCTGCCATGAGAATTATGTGTCCATAAAAAAAGACCTCCACCTCCTTATGGCACCGATCTTCCACACAGCTGGGGAAAAAAGCCCACCATGCTTCCCCCCGCCTCTACATTTACACACAGTTCAGGACACAAACTCTGTTGTCCATGAGATGAAACAAAGTGGGTATAATGCAAAAGAACCTTCTATCACACGCATAAAACATGATACTTTTTATTTAAAATTCCACAAAAGTACTATCAAAATCGAAAATATCTACGTATATTCAAATATGTCAAAGTACACTTAATATATTGGCTGTAAATACAAATGAAGAAACCTTCCTTTCCCACAGCTAGGGCTGGATCATATGAGAAACACAGACAGCTGTAAATACAATACAGAGGTCTAAATAACACATACTATTTTTCCTTTAAGAAAGTAAAAGCAGTGAGGGCATTTCATTTCTGATTTAGGTTTGTTTAGTGACCTCTTTCATAATTTTTCTCACACCTTTGAGCCATTGGTCGTAAAGCTGCCTATTTTCTTTGCCACGTTTGGGTACTGTGCCATCATGGTATCACCTTGTCTATTTGGCACTCCCATACCTGTACTAGCATGAATGCAGTAAAAATAACAGTTATTTCACATGGAAGAAAGCAAAAAAAATATACAAATCTACAGTGAGTATGCAGATGCATGAGAAAAAGCAAGAGCTTTTCAGCCAAAATATATTGGGTTTGTGTGGCAAGGTTTTGCTAGCAGGGAGGTTGCAGAGGTACCTTATGTGAGAAGTTACCAGAAACTTCCCCCATGCCTGATAGAGCAAGTTCTAGCTGGCTCCAAGATGGACCTGCCACTGGCCAAGGCTGAGCTAATCAGCAGTCGTTGTAGTGCCTCTGTAATAACATGTTTAAGAAGGGAAAAAGAACTGCAGCACAACAGCAGCTGGGAGAGAGGAGTGAGAATATAGGAGAGAAACAGCTCTGAGAATATGGGAGAGAAACAACTATGCAGACACCAAGGTCAGTGAAGAAGGAAGGGGAGGAGGTGTTCCGGGCAGCAGAGTAGAGATCCCCTGCAGCCCATGGTGAAGACCATGGCAAGTCAGGCTGTCCCCCTGCTGCCCATGGACGTCCATGGTGGAGCAGGTATCCACCTGAAGCCCATGGAGGACCCCATGTCAGAGCAGGTGGATGTGCCCAAAGGAAGCTGTGACCCCGTAAAGAGCCCACGTTGCAGCAGGCTTCTGGCAGGTCCTGCAGGACTCATGGAGAGGAGCCCTCACTGGAGCATATTTGCTGGCAAGACCTGTGACCCAGTGAGGGACCCACACTGGAGCAGTTCATGAAGAACTGCCTGTGGGAAGGACCCCATTGGAAAAGACTTTCTCGTGGGAGGGATCCCACGCTGGAGCAGGGGAAGAGCATGAGGAGGAAGAAGCAGCAGAAACAATGTGTGATAAACTGACTGCAACCACCGTTCCTCATCCTCCTGCGCTGCCAGGGAGAGAGGAAACAGAGAAAATTGCTAGTGAAGTTGAGCCCGGGAAGAAGGGAGGGGGTGGGAGGAAGCTGTATTTATGATTTGGGTTTATTTCTCATTATCCTACTCTAGTTTGATTTGTAATAAATAAAATTAATTTTTCCCAAATTGAGTCTGTTTTGCCCATGACGGTAATTGGTGAGTGATCTCCCTGTCCTTATCTGGATAACAAGCCTTTTGTTACTTTTTCCCCTCCCCAGCTAAGGAGGGGGAGTGATAGAGCGTCTTTGATGGATACCTGGCATTCAACCAGGGTCAATCCACCACATAAACCCGCTAACTGCAGCTGAACTGAAGCACCAAACAGGAAGCACCATACAGTAACTTTCACTTCAAAGCACGTGAAGAGAAAAAAGGACACATTTTCAATAACACAACAGTGCTGTCCCCTTAGGAGCTGAACCCAGATACCACAGCACCCTACCAGTCACACCAGTACTCACTATGGTTTTTACGTTCAGATACTGGTAAGCACCACATTTCCAGTGAGAAGGCTCCTGGAAGCGTTGCACCGGCAACAGCTTTTCTCTTTCCCTTGTGCTCTGCAACTCAGTCAGAGGAGTTGCCTTCAGAAGCCAAGCAGTGAACTGAGACTTCCTTGAAAACTCTGCTTACAGCTATTAGAACTCCAGAAGGAAAAAATGGTAAGAGAAGATGGATGAATGTACTCCACACATTATGAAAATTGAAGGCAAGCATGAAGTCTTGGAGGAAAATATGCAATAAAAAAACCAACCGTGTTAAAGGGACACTGGAAATTCAGTCCCAAACTTTATGCATGGTTAAAAGAAGTACTTCGAAAAAAACCAACATAAATGATGTCTGCCTGACTCTTTAAAAAGAAGAGGTTTTTATTTATCATTTACTTTAAACATACCAAATCTGGTGCTTGGTAAACAAACCACAACTTTTTGAATGGAAAGAAAACCTGAAGCAATCAAAATAGGTACCAAGCTATAAGGAACTGCTTTGCCACTAGGGCCCTGAGAAAGGAAGATAGCACAGAGATTTTGTCAAGACAGCTATGATGGAATGTAGCAACAGTGAAATATATGTGTGTGTTTGAAGAATTAGTAGTAGAGACTGTGTTATGTTACTGCTTAATTCTTCATTACAAAGCTTTTATACCTCCTGAGAAGCATATAGTTGCAGTCAGCAAGAGGTAGATACTGTGCTATAAAAATCCACCACAGAATTGCTTTGTTCTGCTGAAAAGGTAGGAGCTGACAGCACTTAGTGGGATAAAAATCAGTAGCTGGTGGCCACCACTTAGTAGCAACTATCTGAGTATCAGAAAGTAGGTAAACTTGATTCAAAATATATGCAGCTCCACATCTTCGTAATTGTGTGTTTGACCACTTTACAGACCAGAGAAAAAGAAAGGCAGAAACTTGGCCAGAAGATGGAAGCATGGGAAAGAGCAAAGCAGAAAGCAATGGAACAAAAATGCTTTTTGTTCCCTAGTGACATTGTCCAAGTACATAAACAAGGAGTACGTAGGATGAAAGGTCAACTAGGTTTAAAATATTCCTTACACATGCATAGAAAGAAAAGGACTGGAAGTCATCTCATCTGTGTCCTAAAGCTGGATCAGCTGTACTGTATATCATTCCTGACAAATTATTTGCCTTAACTTCTAATGATTTCTAGTTCTGGAGCCTCTACAACCTCTCCAGCCAGCCTGCTCAGTGGCTGCACTGTCCCTTATTGCCAGATAGCTTTCCTGTGCCTAAACCAAGCCTTGCTACATTACTTTCTATCCATCACGGACAGGGGAAACAAGCTATTCCTTCATCTTCCCAAGGGTCTTTTAGGTATTGCAACAACAGTTTGCATGTTACCTAAAGTCTCTTATATTACCC
This sequence comes from Numenius arquata, assembly GCF_964106895.1. Lineage (NCBI taxonomy): Eukaryota > Metazoa > Chordata > Aves > Charadriiformes > Scolopacidae > Numenius > Numenius arquata. The sequence goes on along the minus strand of NC_133616.1, from coordinate 26,216,655 downwards.
TGCGTGTAGGAATGATATAGCCTCTGTATCATCAAGCTGGACCTTTGTGATACCACATACACAGGGAAAGGGATATCTTCCGTGAAGACTAGAGCATAGAAGCCTGGTAAGCTAAAATACTACACGCTGACTGTGAAACTGTCCTCTTGCTCTTGGTGCAGTTGTACGTGCATTTGTGCATGCAGTCAGATCTGCTCCCTAGATGACAAATCCAGAGCTGTTTTCTGGCTCAAAATTTCTAAATTGCATAGCCAAAGAGGAAATGCTACCCTTGATTGGTTCAACCCCAAAGAAAATAAATTATTGAGTTCTTCTCATCTCCACTGAATTCATATGAGGGGTAAGCAGTAAAGAACAACATGAACAGCTCTGTGGCAAGTGAAGGTAATGCAAATGGAACAGCCATGGAGTCTGCTTGAGATAATGACATTCCTGACCAAGCTTGCAGTGAGATGAATTTTCCTACCTGCAAGCCTTTGGGTACAGATGGATGTAGACTTTCCGTTTGTCTTAGCTTTTAAGGTGTCCAAGTGAAGACGGCCTAGGGATTTGCTTCTCAGAGGACTATGAATTGAACTGAGAAAACCAGGTGCTGTCTGTAGTCTCCAGTGACATGTAACGCATTTAAAATTACTCACTGCTTCCGAAAATGTACCCCATACATTTCTACATACATGTCTCTTCTCCATTTGTCTGTTCTTCCTCCTGATGCCGCATTAGGTACGTATCTGTTACATCTCCTAAATTACTTTTAAAAGGGTGCTAGCTCAGTTTTAAAAGCAGAACAGCAGCTGATCCCTCCAGATTAGGATTTACTATTTTTCTTAACTTCTCCCTGTTGTCTCTGGCATGTACATTGTGCAAGACATTGTTGCAGGATGGTTACCACATAAAATACTCTTACAGTTATTGAAGACAGTGACATTTTGGTTTCTAGAATGCAATATTTCCATATGTCAGTTTTGAAAATTTTCCACTTTTTCTAGGTGAGCCTCTTAGCCCCTGTTTTGGTTTTGATTTTGCTTGTGGCTGTGTACCCAGAAAGAGGGTACTTGACTTGTCATAATACGACAGTTGGCTTTAATTTTAAAGTTATCAGCATATCCTTATAGCCATTTCTAGATGTATCTCTGGTGAAGGAAGACCGGCCTTTGGTTGCTTGCCAATGGAAACAATGGAAAGGCTTTTTTTTTTTTTTTTCAATTTGAGCTAAAGGCAGCCTGATAAAATGCAGTTTCTGCAATTTGTTGAATTATTAAACTATGCAGAAATTATTAATCATTCTAAACATGAGAAATAACTCGTGGGTTTCTTCTCTTGGTCTCACTCAACTTCAACTGCCCTTTTTGAATTAATCTCTGAAGACAATTATTATTTATATTACAGCAACACCTAGAGGTTCCTACTGAAATCAGAGCGCTATTGCACAAATTACTGTACACACCTACAGAAAGGCATGATCCTGCCTTATATTGTGTAGTCCAAATTGGTCAGCAAGAGAAAGATGAGCAGAGGAAGCAGTTGGAGCCAAGGCGAGAGGATGCACCCACACTCACACAGGTCATAGTGCTGGGATGCATCTTTGGCACCCAAATGTGAACCCAACCATTTCTCCATCCTGCTCTTGGAGATTGTAGCCAAAACCAGATGGACATCACCACTGATGCCAGGAGCCAAGCTGCAGGAAACAGAATGCTGGGGCAGTCCCCACGGTCACCGGTGGAAGATAAGCACCCCTTAGGGCAAATACACCCAAGACCCAACACTATCACACCCCAGAAGGATTTTTGAGTCCAGAGCAGTGATTGGAAAGAGTGTGAGGAAGGACAATAGTTTGGCAGTGCTCTAGCTTACCAAAACGTATCGCAAGAGCTCTGCTTCTGCTATTTAGTCCTGTGGTATCTGTTTTGGAACAGACCAATGAAAAATCTCTGGGCTTGCTTTCTCCCATACCACTTGGGGTTAAAGAGGGCTACAAAATGTAACAAGGTTTGGAAATCACCCAGCAGCACTCATTTGCTGTTGGGTCCAGCCTTTATTAGTGGAGAGAGCTTCAGATTTGAGGCTAAATCACTGGCTGGAGAGGACAGGAGCAGACAAAAGGCAAAGGGTACCATATCCAACCTGCAAGTCGGATGTGTAACAAGAACGATTTGGAAATACTGCAAAGAGCAAACTGATCCTGGTGGTAGTGTCAATAGCCTCCCCTGTGAGCACTAATTATATTATTACGAAAACAGACTAACACAAAACTAAAGCACAGAAACATACATTTAAGATCTGGCCGGATGCCAGTGTGCTCAAGGCACATTCTTCATACCAGCTGAATTATGATACTGTGTTATTTGTTTTGCTGGAGTGCTCAGGAACACTAATCATCAACCTGCATCCTGCTGCGGTCCATGCCATAAAAATACAGAAGGCCAACACACCCCCGCCCCCAAACAGCTCACACTGCACGTGAGAGATCAGAGGGGTACAGACAGCCTAAGATGGTGTAACCCAGCAAGATGGGTATTTGTTTCCAGGTATCCATGGTCCAGATATCGTCAAGGCAGAGAATTTTAAAAGAGTGTTTTGAGGGAGAACACTGTGACTTTACTAATGTTTTCACTGAGATTGTCATTAAGAAGGAATATAGAATTTTTAGTCATTCCTCCTTCTGACTGCAATCTTCTTACTCCATATCTACTAGGTAAAATGTTCCAAAACAAATATGTTGCAATCTATTATAAAGAAACAGGTCACCCAGACAAACATCAACAGTTGCTTGGGAGTAAGAACAAGCAAGTAAGAACATTATAAACAATACATCAGGCCTTGCAAGGTACTTCAAGTTTAAATAATAGCACCTGCTATTTCCTGGGTTGCAAATAGCAAGTATTTACTAATGATACCTTAGCAATTCACAAAACAGGGAGGAAGGGGAGAAACCCCACTTTTTTTTCGGCAGATCAGAAGATGCTGAGGAAGATGTTTGTGCCTGTGAGGGGAGTGGGGGACCATGGGGCCAGAGCCACACGGAGGGGATTTGAGTGCAATGGGAATAAATCTGTGAAAATGTGTAAGTGGAGCTGCAGAAGGAAATCTGCAGCCGCCTGAGCCAGGCGGTTGAATGGCAGAGAGGATGGAGGCTATTTGAATACTGATGTGGCCCTCACTTTCTTCCATTTCCATTAATGACATGCTCATCAAGGGCAAACAATGGGACCGGCTGCCTGCGCCTGTCACACTGTGTGGGTGCTGGGAATGCCAGGCTGTCATCCTGGGGCTGCATTTAGAGACCTGCACGCTAATAAGAAGTGCTCTGTGCCGTCAATGCAGACAGGTGCTTCCGAGGCTGGGACATGCTCCATTCCCTTCCCCTGAAACCCTCCTCTCCCGGCCCCCTGACAGACACCATGAAATGCACAAATTAACAGCCCCATCATGTTGGGCTGCTGCTGCCTGCGGTGAAAGCAGAAAATCAAGTTGTCACCCAGGGTGCAGTGATAAAGCCACAGCCTCATTTCTCTGTTGGTGCCCTATAATAGCAAATGCCAGACAGCTGGATGGATTGGGAGGTTTTAGATTAGGGTCCTGATGCACTTTGGCCACTGAATTAGCAGTTGCTGTTTTCATGCAGATTATTTGTGTGCAAAGCAAACATCTGGAGAAAGCAAAGGCTCCAGAGTCAGATATTCAATGCTTCTTTCCTCTAATGAAGCAGAAATAACAGAAATTATACATTGCCTTAGAAAAAAAAATCCCCCTCATCAATGAAAAGGCAAAAACCGTCCCGGGTTTGCCTTTAGAGGCCTTCCCAGCAAATACACAAGACTGTGTTTGCAAGCGTTTGCCCACAGCCAAACTGAACAAGACTTTCAAACCAAGATGAGCTCGTAATTTTACAACAAAGGTGGCTGGAGAAAAGTCACAGCAAGTCTTCCTGGGAAGGCAAAGGGGAGGGTGGACTCTGCAAAGGTGTTTTACTTCCATAACACAGCACCTTTCTTTGGCAGCAGATTCTTCCCACAGTCACCCAAGACCCACGGCACTAAGAGTCTTTAGCCATTTTCATGCATGAGTAGCTCAGCCATAGGTGACAACTGATGTACAGAGCTCAGAATCCAAAGGGGGGGCCAAAGCCACCCAGAAACTCCCATTGTCTCCTCACAAAGGCAGGCACCTGGGCTTGTGAATGAAAAAGAAAGCCGAAATGGAACCAAAGACAGTCATTGACTAGAAAGGTGATGGTGACAGAGACTGACTGCGCAGACGTTTGCCCCGCAGCAGGCACCGCACCAGTGATAAGGAGTGGAGGGGCCGGAGCCCTTCAGACTCCAAGGAGTTTAATGACATAACGGCCTGAGAACTTCAACATAAAACAGGAAGAGCAACTAACGAAACTTACAACATAAAACCCCCCTCCTGTCATTTTTATAGTAATAGTAAAACACTTTATTGAATTTATGAGCTACATAATGACTATGAAGAATGTAACCTGAATTAGAACCAACTCAGAAGTATAATATCAACTATAAACCCTTTTCTATTACCCTATCCCTTTATCATCATCCTATCTGGCTCTTTTTAAACCAAAGAATATTGTGTTCTTCAAAATTTAGTCTGAGATACATCTCCTAACTTCTCAATAAATCAAGCAAACCCCAAGTGTTTATAAAGGACACAGGGCCAAAAAATCAAGGCATAGCCCAGGAAGAGATTTTACAGCTAGAGTTAGGAAATCACTGAAAAATGAAAAAGCAAACAACATTTCTGTGAAAGTTGTGCCTGGGAAGGCGTGGGGGAATATCCTGAGGGTTTTGGTTGTGAAGCTGCATAGCAAGGTGCAGGCAGCATAGTGTTATTAGACAGTTCAGACTCCAAAATGCAAGTCATCAGTGCAGACCTTCAAAAGCAAAGCACAATCCCAGAACGCACCCCTGTGCAGGTGGGAAGTCCATTTAGGAGCAGATGCATTAGCAGGACTTTGAAGCACCCTCTCCGGAGCCCTTTCAGTCCCAGGGTTTTGACATGAGCGATAAAATCTGTGCAAAGCCAGAGAATGCATTGAGGGGCTGTTTATATCCAGATCCATTATTTTTGCGGAGGAGTTTGTAAATGAATGATTGTGGGGGAGGGAAATGTACATAACACAGCTAAAGCAGCATGTTTTACTGTGTTTTCTGATTCCATTTTACTCCTTTAGTCTCTCTGGTCCCCAAGGATTTTTCTGAAGGGGCGATAAAATAAAATGGGTGAAACAAAGCCATAAGCCAGTTAAGTCTGAAAGACATGTCATCTCATCTAAAAAGAAGAAACGGACCATTTCCATGCCTAGGGCTGACAGCAACGCCTGAGCTAGCAATAGCGCTATTCCGTTTGATTTATAGAATAATGGGGTGACAAATGATGACAAAAATAAACTTTTACTGCACTGAACTGCTCCTTTATTTATGAAATTTGGCCAAGTAGTGAAATCTTTTATCTGCAAGTTGTAACATGGAGTGGAAACGAGCGATTATGGTGTGGTAATAGTAATCCAGTGATGGAGGCCGAGTCAGTTGGAAATGGATTGAGGTAAAATAACTACCGCACCATGATAAATGTGAACAGCGCTTTGCTGACAGATGATCTAACAGGTGTTCATAACAACTATATAAGAGGATTTATTTATGACTAGCCACAGCCGCAGCACTGTAAATCAACTCCAGCAGCTGCACACCGCTGAAACCAAGTCCCTGATGGAGAAACAGTGCAAGAACCCAAAAGAACACAATTCACTTCAGAATCTTAATCATCAAATAACGTGGTTTTTTAAGCAATTACACCACAGTGCAGAAATCAGAATGACTTTCAATTACGTCAAGCTGAGCCACCAACTAACTTTGCCCAAACTGAGGCATTGGCAGAGGCCCACAGATCTGTCTGAAGCAGAACAGTTTCTTTTGGACCCGGTGTCAGAGGTGCCTTTTTTCTTTTTTTTTTTCCTTTTTCTGATAAAAGAAGCCACTGTGGTGCTGTTATGACATGGTGCTGAGATGGTAAGGGCAAGAGGAACAGCAGGGGCTCCTCTCTCTGCCTCACCAGGATGTAATCCCTCTTAGCTGTGCCAAATCCAAATGTCTGGAGGGCTGCACTCCAAGTCCTGTCAGTGAAATGATCTGATCACCAAAACCAACCTGAAATACTACCAAAACACTGCAGCCTCACAGAAAAGGTTACCAGGTCTTTAAACCCAAATAATCTTGCTATTTTGCTTTAGAGCATGGATTTGCAAACATTTGAAGACAGCTGAGGGAGGAGTTGGTGGTACCAAGTGGGATGGATCCCTGCTTTTTGCCAGAATTGGAAAAAAAAGTCTAAAAAAATAACTGAATTGGTAATTCTTTCATCTCTTTAATCTCCCTCACAACTGATGTTTTAGAGTCATACAGAATACCATTTACTTTCCAAATAGGATTCAGCAAGTGCTGGTAAGCTGTCCATTGCTGGTGTACACACAGAGTGCAACTAAATGAGTAAACATCCTCACACAAATATACAAAATGAGAACAAACCAAAATGAAAATCATAGGAAATAATAAATACTATGGGATCAAATTATTCTGTGGGTGAAACACTATCTGCAAAGAGAGGGAAGTGTCCCCTGCAGTGAGGTATGTTACACACAAGCCTCCGGGCACCGTTTAGGAGAAGATGAGGGGGTCTGCAGTGCCCCAGGACAGAGCCAGCCACCCCTTGTGAAGGTGCAGCCCTGTTGCCCACTCACACGGGTCTGCTCAGGGTCCCCAGGAGCACAGGTTGTCACAATAGCTGGCCTTTTCTTATAGCAGCTTTCCAGTATCTGAAGGGTGCCTACAAGAGAGCTGGAGAGGGACCTTTTACAAGGGCATGTAGTGATGGGATGAGGGGTAATAGCTTCAAACTGGAAGAGGGAAGATTTAGATTGGATATTAGGAAGGAATTTTTCAGTGTGAGTGTGGTGAGACACAGGAACAGGTTTCCCGGAGAAGCTGTGGGTGCCCCATCTCTGGAAGTGGCCAAGGCCAGGCTGGATGGGGCTTTGAGCAACCTGCTCTAGTGGGAGGTGTCCCTGTCCATGGCAGAGGGAGTGGAACTTGATGATCTTTAAGGTCCCTTCCAACATAAACCATTCTGTGACTCTATGGCAAGCAGGCCTTGCACCTGGGCGAAGCCTCTTGGGGACAAGCAGGAAGCTGCTCAGCCCACACCTCCCCTCTGCTTGGGATTTAGTTACAAACCTCCATAAAAGCTGCAGCCCTCTCTGGAGGCCACTGTCCCATGGGACTCCTGCTCCTGTGGCCCAGGGAAGGGGCTTGCTGCTTCTCCGTCCTCCTTCACCCAGGCAGGCTGATGGCACCTGGGCCCTCGTTGGCATCCCAGCCTGGCCAGGTGTGCCTGGGTGGCTGCAGGGTGGGCAGAGGCCACCCCACCTGCCCTGTGAAGCTACAGCTACCGGGCCCCAACTCAATGGGTGCCTGTAGCTACTGCTGCCTGCCAGCCTGCCCAGGCCTCAAAGTCCTGTGAAAAAGGACGGCCCATGGCTGCTGGTGATGGAGATGACGGGCAGCAATTTTGATCAGATGTAATGTGTTGCAGAAAGAGAAGAGCTGATGTTGCCTCTCCCCAGGCTCCTGCCTTCCCTGCGCCTCCCTGGCCCACACAGGTGCTGGACTCAGGAATGCACTGTGAGCCTGAGCTTGGACCATGGTGGGTGTACCAAGGTCCAAGACAGGGCTGAAGCTCTGCAGGGTGGCTGGAAGCACCAGGGTGCTCCCTCACCCACCTGCCATTTGCCATGGCTAGCGGCTGAATGGCTGTCAGCCATGGCTGGTACCAGAGGAGGCCTTTCACCACCTCTCTTTCCACTGCCCGCCCAGAGTCCACTGGCATTTTTACAGGGCGGGAGGGAGAGAAGGACCCAAGTGCACCAACAGCTCTTCCTCTTTCTTGAAGGAGCAGGGTGCTTGTCAGATGTTTTTGGAAGGCTTAGTCTAAATTCTTCCCATCACAGAGAAAAAACAGGTCTGGGTTGAGCCAGAGTGGGGCATGGAGATGTAGATGGTGACTCGAAACATCAGGGTGAGAGCTAGCCGGGACCTGGTGAAGATGCAAAAAGCAGTGGTGGAGCCAGCAAAACTCATTTTTGCCCTCTCTCTTGTACATGCACAATGGGGAAAAGGGACTTTAGAATAATGCTATTGGTAAAGAAATGTATATGCACGAGAATGTACACAGGGATTTAAGTGGATCGGGACTTGGGGCAGTATGGTCACAGCATGGACTCAAGAGTTACCAGCCACTGAAGAGTAGTTCACCTGGTACCTTCTAAATCAAAACCGATTAGCTTTGAGACTAGAAATGCAGTGGTGTTCACCATCTCTTTCTCTTCCAAACAGGTTCACAGAATCACAGAATCTTAGTGGTTGGAAGGGACCTTTGAGATCATCGAGTCCAACCACAAAAAAAAAAACAAAAACACACAAACAAACAAAAAAACAAAACACACAAAACCAAACAAACAACAACCCCCCCCCCAAAAAAAGAAAAAAAAAAAAAAAAAAAAAAAGCACCCACCAACTAAACCCCACATCCACAACCTCACACACAACACCCCACCACAAACCAACAATCCCAGGCACTAGAGCATGCCCTGAAGAACCACGTCTACACGTTTCTTAAATACCTCCAGGGATGGTGACTCCACCACCTCCCTGGGCAGGCTGTTCCAGTGCTTGACCACTCTTTCAGTAAAGTAATTCTTCCTAATATCTAATCTAGACCTCCCTTGCCACAGCTTCATACCATTATGGTTCACTGGACTGCGCTACATAAGGACAACAAGCATACCAGATAAGAGAAAAATAACCTGAACAGAAGCATTACCTTTATCAGGGTTGTGCACAAAGGCTTCTATCAGCAATGAAACCACATATGCAAACACAGCAAAGCCTGGTGTCTGCACCACAAAACATTTAATATAACAGGTGTTATAAAAACATGCACTTTATGATAAAAAAAAAAAAAAAATATGGGTAAGAGTAAGACAGACTGGCAGAAAACGAAGGGGACAAAATCCGATGCTTGTTTCATGCACTCACTGCAAGTCAGATGAGGGCTTGGGAGGATTCAACTTACCTGTACACTGGTTACCAGAACCCATGTTAGGGCACTTAAGTGCTAACCCAAAATTAAGGATTTAAGATATTGTATGCAAAACTAGAGAGTTCAGTAATTGAATACTTTTTAAAAAGAATTAATACTAATTATGGTAATGAAACATTGCAAAACAAAGTGTGCAAAAGGATTTCATCCTATCACCAAATATCAGTAATTAGCCTAAGCCTCGGATCAAGAGGATTTAAAGTGCTTATGTTTTTTGTATCCTAACCAATATGTATCTGTATGTTCTTTTGCTAATGTACATTTCCAGTTTTGTTCCACTTTTAGTAAACTTACGTGACAGTGGATGACCAGAGCTTAAGTACATGTTGTCTTTAAAAACAGGGGAAAAAAAAAGTTATTTCTTCCTCCAATTTACATAAATTGCTTTAGAAATGTTACAGAAAGCCACCTTGTTCCTGAGTTTGTAGAAATGATCATCAGGAAAGCCAATTTTATCTTTTCTATGCCATTCATTATTTCATATCCTGTATCATGTCCCTGTTCTAAAAACACTTTCATTATTTCCACTATCCTTTCACACAGCATTCTATTTTCATCTTCCATTATTTTGTTCCTAGCTCTAGACCCATTCCTGTTTCTGCTATTTTTTTTAGAAATTAGTTACTAGAATTAAAGCAGGGTATGCAGGAAAAAAAATATTATCCTCCTACACAGCATCATAAAATGTGAAAGGAAAATAAGAGGAGAAAAAATTATGTTATTTTCACTGTCGTGCATCAAGCCTATGTTTATATTCTGCCATCGATAGTAACATAACAACTCTTCCTATGCCCTATTATTTCCAAATGGTTTGAGTTGTTTTGGAATAATTGAATTTGAAAATTCAGAAAAAGAGAAGAGAAGAAAGAAGGGAAGAAGGAAGAAGGAAGAAGGAAGAAGGAAGAAGGAAGAAGGAAGAAGGAAGAAGGAAGAAGGAAGAAGGAAGAAGGAAGAAGGAAGAAGGAAGAAGGAAGAAGGAAGAAGGAAGAAGGAAGAAGGAAGAAGGAAGAAGGAAGGAAGGAAGGAAGGAAGGAAGGAAGGAAGGAAGGAAGGAAGGAAGGAAGGAAGGAAGGAAGAAAGAAAGAAAGAAAGAAAGAAAGAAAGAAAGAAAGAAAGAAAGAAAGAAAGAAGAAAGAAGAAAGAAGAAAAGAAAAATCCCTTCCTCACAAGAGGGAACATGTGCTTGTGGAAATAACGAGGAAGCAAAGATGAGGTAATCTGTGAATCTCTCACTATGCAGAAACTTTCTCACCTGTTTGCCCGTGCTCTTGTTGCATAATTCTTCAACCCAAAATTACCAGCATCAGTTTTAAAGCTTGGACTATATCACAATAATCTTGGAGTCTCTTTGAGTTTTACTTACCTTGGGCATGAATGAATTAAACAGTTAATAAAATTACACCCAAATTTTCTCTTTATGATAACATATTCCAATTCGCAGTTGTTGTTGGTTTTCCTATGTTTCTGCAGGTTCCATTGCATTTGAACCCTTCATTATTTAAGTAATTAACCCTTACCTCCCTCTCCCTGAAGTAGACCTCAATACAATTCTCTAACCATCTTAGCAAAACGCACCTCACCAGTCCTGCAATACTATGCTTTAGCCTTGCTCCTGCATCCCAACTCGCGCATGTGCAGGTACGTTCCAAGGCTGCCCAGGTCTAGATTTTCACCAAAGCCAGGTGGTTCTCAGTGTGCAGCTCCTGACTGAAAAGTCTGCCCACAGAGGTAGAAGCTGCTGCTACCTGGTACAAGCAAATCACTCTGAAGTGAATTCTAGACTGCAATTTAGACTCATCACCTACTTCATATCCCAATAATATTTAATATGCTTCTATAAATGATGAAAGGTATGGAAGAAAGTGAATAAAAGTGATACATAGCAAACCCACGAAACTATTGTTAACTACTGCTAACTGGCTGAATTATGACTGAATGCAACTTCCACTATTAACATGACATGCACATGTGCTCATGTTTAGGTTCCAGAAGAGCTGAGCTTTATTGCATGCAGAGATGATTTACTACTAAACTATCTGTCCTTAAAGAAAGTTTCTCTCCAAATTACTATTTGGGGAAGGCAGCATAAATTTTCAAGTCACACCATCAGCCCAGATACCTGTATCAAGAGTTATTGAACTACAGGACCAAGTCACAAATTGTTGAAAAATGCAAATTTATACCAGAAACTCCCCAAATATCCTTACATGTTTCCGGAAACATGTTTCTGGGCTTCACTATTAAAGTGTATAAAGTACTCTAGGGAGGCAGAAATTACTCAGAAATGTGTGTGAATTACATAACATTAATACGCTTTCCTTTGATTTATACTGTGGTACAAGAAAATTCCCATTTTTTTTCTCCTTTACAAACATGGCTGAAGGTTTTGCGGTTCAGCCTTTTCTCAGGAAGCGTGGTTCTGCACAGTTCCCTCACCACCTTCTCACTGAGTCTTAATATCAAATACCATCTAGACTGATCTGCATTTTCTCTCAGATGATGGCATTTTGTACAAAGAGTAAGTTTTCATCTCATTGAATAACTTTTACATCTCACTTGAAAGCTGTAATTCAAGAAAAAACTTATTGCAGGATTAGGACTTCAGAAATTAATGTAACTGTTGAACACGTACATTTCTGTTGAGGGCACAAGATTCTTGCTTCTTTGTCTGAGAAGTGCCAGTATATTTTTAGGTGCTACATTTCTCACAGAAGTGCAACTTAAATACCTAAAAAAACCTGAACCCTCTTTAGCATTTGCCAGTAAACTCTGCTACATGTTGGAACTATGTTTTAGTTCTACCAAATTTTAGTAGAAAATTATAGAAGAATTTTCCAGTGTGCAGTAATGCAGCATTTCTGATTAAGCGATATTTTCTGTCATCCAAAAAGCTAAACCAAAACAGCACCACTTAGTCACCATCAAAGGACCATGTAAGGGTCCTGGTGACAGAGTGAGGTTACAGTTACCCAAAATATCTTCTCTGTGTCATGAAAATATCTGTAGCGGAGCCATGAGTTACTAGGAAAAGCCATGTCATAAGTGAGGAAAACTGATATGAAATGACAAAGCTCAGCATCTTCAGTCCTACCATGGAACCAGAATGTGAAGGGAATGTCAACATCAGTGACACCCAAGCCACAGGCAGAAAACTGGGTGCAACAAAGGCAGCACAGCTGTTGGTCTCCTCAGCAAATGTGGTTATGAATTTCTCTTTGTCTCAAGCCCTGGTTTATACACTGAATTTCACTGAATTTTTTTAGAGTTGGAAGGGACCATAAAGATCATCTAGTCCAACTCCCCTGCTGAAGCAGGATTGCTTAGAGAATGCTACTCAGGACTGCATCCAGGTGGGTCTTGAAAATCTCCAAAGAAGGGGACTCCACAACCTCCCTGGGCAGCCTGTTCCAGGGCTCTGTCACCCTCACCATGAAGAAATTCTTTCTCATATTCGAGTGGAACCTCCTATGTTCCAACTTGTGCCCGTTGCCCCTCGTCCTGTCACTGGGGACCACTGAAAAGAGTCTGGCTCCCTCCTCCTTCAACCCACCCTTGAGATACTTATAGGCATTGATAAGGTCTCCCCTCAGCCTTCTCTTCTCCAGGCTAAAGAGTCCCAGCTCTCTCAGCCTTTCTTCATAAGGGAGATGCTCCAATCCCTTAATCATCTTTGTTGCCCTCACACAGGTGGGAGACATTCTAATCTCAGTTTACAATAGAAAGTTGAAGCAAAGATCTGAATAATTTATTAAGCTAGTTTACAGTATTTGCCACCATAGTGTAATAATCATTATTTCATATAATAATAATTTTAATAATTCAATCAGTATTTTATGAATGGGCCAATTTGAAAACAGGCAGTTACTGGCTTTGTTCATTACCAAAAATGTAACTGCATAGCAGAAAATTACAACAGGAGCACAAACACTGGCTACTTTCACAAGAACAGTTTCCTGACACCTATGCAGTGTCCAACCTTGTTAGTATTTAGTTTAATTAACCAGTTATATACAATACTGGCAATCTTCGTTATCAGTTTTCTACCAAAATAAGAAAGAGGGAGCCTCTGTTCATAGCACTACTTTATTGGCATCTTAACAGAAATATTTTAGAAAATGGCAGGAGGTAGGAACAATGTTCTTAATAGATGAGTTCGGGTTTACAAGCATTTCCAGAAAGCAAACACTATTTTGCTGTGCCTATTGTATTTTTACACTTACGCACAAAAGCTTTCTGAAGCATGTAGCTGTTGTATATGTTGCCGGAACCTACCTGCCATTTTAACTTGGGTTTCAAGCAGTGTGATTTCCCTTGAACTTTATTATCTAGTATTTGTCCACTACAGTGGGGAAAACCGACAGGGAAGAAAGGTAGGGGGGAAGGGAACAGAGAGGAAAGGACGAGGGTAGAACAAATGGGAAATACATTTAAAAGAGCAGATAACTGACAGTAAAATATATGTTCTTTGGTTAGCAAGCAGAAAAGGAAAGGACTTGCATACATGATAGATACACACTAGCATTCTAAAGCAGAAGACAAGAATGTCAAGAGTGTATTCTTCCCCCACTGCCAGATGGAAGGGCTATTATTATAAATGAAAGGCAGCAGTAGTGGATGCCAGGCACTTTTGTTGTGTGCCAGATTCTGAAGTCCAGATGTAAGCAGGTTACCCCTGGGACAGGACAGGCTTCAGCTCCCGCAGCAGAACAGAACCAATCACGGTTTTCTCGGTGTTTATGATGAGCTGTGCTGTAGAGCTCTCCTTCAGCTCCACTGTGACTAGCATCAGTGACCCACTGTGCACAGTCTTAGCTGCAAACCTGGAGGGGGAAAGAAAAGTAAAAAAGTAAAAAAGAAAAATCACTGAGGATCTTAAGGTCAAAGACTGCTAATATTTCTTTCTGCAAAAGTTAAATAAGCTCAAATATAATAAAATGCCTCCAATTTCATTAATGCATTTCAGGGGATAAACCATAAAAACCTCCAAAAATTCTTCAGAAATTATTTGTTCAGCATTGTGTAAATATTTTTGCATTTAAGAAGGACAAAAAAGGATAACACAAAATTGTGTGTTTAGTGGTACAAACTAAAGCCTAGCTAAATAAAATTTTTATGTAAATTCTGATTCTTCAAGTTCATCTACAATACTTGTGCACACTGGAAACTTGAATTCAGCTTTATGGAGTTTTGCACGGAGAACAAGCATTATTCAGTGCCCCAAAGAAAACATGACTTCGCTAAACGTAATTGAACACTTCCAGAAAGTCAAAGTATTGTATTTTCAGAGAAAATGCATCCTCTTGCCATCTCATGAAGTAATTCAAACTAAAAATATTCAAAGTTATAAACATCAAACACAATAATTTGAAATGATGGTAACAGCAGGACACAATATCATTCTATTAATTTTTATCCAGAATATTTTATCATAAAAATGTAGCCAATATTTCTAGATATTTTATCATTATTAAAAACCTAGTGAAAGAAATTTAAACAAAGACACCCAACCAATCAGATAAACAAAAGTTGGGACTAATTCACCATTACTAAATTCCAAGACATGAAGAACCCACTAATTACATGGAATTAAAAGCAAAACTAGCCTTTTAAGCACCACAATTGACTGAAAAGCCATTTTAGGCACAATGAACTTCTGTCAATCCTGTTAATTCATTCTGCATGCACAGCCCGGCCCAAGAGACGGAAGGAAGAGGATCGCAACAGCCTCATCTTCCATCTTCCAAACTGAACGCACCATGCCTTTTTTTTTTTTTTTTTTTTTGGCCCCCCTTGGTTACTTGACAACAACAAAGTTGCTGCACATGGGCTTTTGAAAACACTAACAAGTGTAGAGCAGGTCTGTGACCCAGTCTGACCCCACTTTGCAGGGCCAATCTCCTCTCCTCTTTTTGAATGACACGTGTCTGAATCAGAGCCATCTGCCTCAATTTGCGCAACATCTTCAGCCACAATAGGACCCAGTTAGCCCTGACAACAGCTCACAATACCGAAAAATCAAACTGCTGGGCTGACAGCACGCTGTGGGCTATTCAAGAGCAAACCAACTGGTCAGTGTCTCATGTTTGACAATTAGCATGGGCCTTGCAAAGCGCCTACCCAAGCCCTTGGGGATCTGTTTAATTACCATCAACATAAAGGAGGGAGTTTATCAGGAGATACTCAAAAAACTTCACTCCAGACTTAATTAAAATATTAGCCACTTAAGCAGGAAGCAGGTTCTCTTTAAACGAGAAGTAATTTCTGTCTTTTTTCTTTTTAAACTAAGCATATCAAAATCTCGTAACACATTATACTAATTAAACGTGGGGCACTTCTCTAATGTCACCCATCACAGGTCAATCTATTTCTTTTGTCCGGATTATAGATACATTCAAAGACCTCTCCCGTTAATAGAAGGTTCTAAAACAACGTTGCTACTATAAAAATTAGCTACTTAGGTAGTTATGTCAATGATTTCATCTATTTGCACTGTGATGTGGAAGATCACTATTTCTCTTGTTGATTTTGACAGGGGGATAATTATAGAAACAATAGTCTTATTAGTCACTTTATTTACTTAACAGTTGTGTCTTGGGACAACACAGAAGCAGATAATGTCTGAGTATGCACATAAATAGGTTGGTAGTTGGCACTCCCGCTGTGTTTCATAGCCCCGAGGCTTGATTTTACCCTCTTTTATTAAAACCTGAAAGTGATACAAAGTCAGCATTCTGTGAAAGCCAAGGTGGCCCAAAGCATCAGAGATGAGTCTTGCGCTGATATTTTTACACGTGGATTTGCAAAATCACATAGGGGATCAATATTACTTTTCCATACCTCTGAACAAAACACATGAAATCAATAAAATGTGAGTTTGTATGTGGTTTGCAAGAAGCAAAGGGTCTGATACTCGGATAATTTTACACAAAGTGTTAGTACACATAGCTAGCAGTGGCTAATCAGTTTGTATCAGTGGTCACCGATCTGGAATTGCTTGGTGAAAAAAGAACTGGAACAGAACGGGATGACTTATTTCACCATTAAAAAGGGTCTATAGAAGAACAACCACACAATGGGTTTACAACTGCTCTTGAACTTTGGAAATCTAAATCTGTTCCTTAAAGTAAGGAAGATAATTTTGTTTCTAAAGAGAGGTATAACATAAATATGATTATATGATCTGTGAAACTGAATACAGTTACAAAAGGACAAAGCAGTTGACTTTCGGTTAGAAGACACTAGCAGTAAAACTGATTTGCTAATTATTTAGATGTTTTAAATATAGCATTAATGAAGGATTTGGTTAATAGCTGTTTTTTGACTAAGTACGTGTTATTGCATTTATATGGTTACTCTTATTATAAGCCCACGTGGATTTTCCAAAATATGTGTTGTGCTCAACTAAATACTTAGACCAGAAAGTCATTAGAAAAATCTTTCAGCAGCAAAAATTAACCACTCTATATAGTAGGTATTTATTCTTTGTGAGAAACTTTTACTTTCCTCACAAGGTTTGTAATTATTTTTTACTTTTTTTGAAAGTTGATACTGCCTTAAAGGTTAGAATCTGAATTAAAAAAAACAAAACAAAAACCAAACCAAAACAAAAAACTGAAAAAAGAAAAGATAATAAAAACAATCAGAATTCATAAATTCATAGACTGAAATAAACCTTGGAAACTGCAATGTAGTACATGAATATCTAGCTTGCAAATTGGTTGTTAGCAGGTCCAAAAGAAAGAATTTGTCCTATGGAGAACTCTTAAAGTAAGACAATATATTACAAGCATGGTTCTGTTGCAACAAAGGATGCGTCAGTGAATATGAAAAAAAAATAAAGTAAATGAGAATACAATTCAGAAAACAGAACCAAATATTTACTAATAAAGATGGGTGTTTCTGCTACACTGCAGTTATTTTCTAGGGTTTTTTTTCTGTGATAATATTAATTCTACACCTGATTTCACATCATTAAAAATATTTAGAAATATTTGCAGCTGTTAATACTTTTCCCATTTAAAAAAAGCCCAGACTGATTAGGAATATGAGATATATTTGCATGTTCTGAGTTTTTCCAAATATTTTTATTTTCTTTAAAAAGAATGTTAAATATAATGAGCTATGTGACATGCAAAAAAAGAGGAGTTGTTCATAGATTATTTTTACATAAATACAGTACTTGTCAGTAGGTAAGGAAATATATATTAAGAAATTAATTCTAAATTAACATCAATGAAGTACTGTATATTTTTATGAAGTCATTCAGTCTTCCAAGAGTTAAAAATCAAATCCATATTCTTGGCCACTTTCCATGAAAATAAGATCTGTTAATGATTATCATACAGAAATATTTGATTTATAGTTGATATAAAGGGAAAACACAGAGTACCAGATACTAAAATGTGACAGCATTTGCCAAGCACTGGCTTTGTAATGATGACTAGCCTAACTACAGACCAGCAGTTATTTTCCCTTTATTTGTAAACAGAAGATAGCTGCGATATACAGGCAGAAGCATTTTTATGGGGAAAGGTTATGAAAATTCCATGCCAGTAAATAGACAGCAACAAAGTAAATCACTCAAAATCTGCTCTTTAAAATTCAACATTTAAGAATGTAAATTTACACCTGAACACTCACTATCGGGACATTTGTTTACAGCAGAGCAGGGTTTGTTACGCATAATTCAACAACACTGAAACATACATTCTCTCCTGCTGGGTGCTCTTCTTCCTCTTTGATTTTTCTGTTCAAGCTAAATTTTCTTCTTTTTCTGTTCTACTGCTTACCAGAAACAGTGACAATGGCCCATGGAGGCTAAAACTTTTTTTTCTTCTGCCCTTTCTTTATATCTTGTACATGAAGCCTTCAATTACTGCCTGCTGAAGCAGACAGAATCCTATTAGTAAGAAAGACGATCAGAAGATGCAATGCCCTGCCCTAGCTGTAGAAAAATAATTAGTCCAAAGTTGACAAATGTGTAATCAAGTTATGAAATATATTAAAAAAAAAAAAAACAAACTGCTGTGAATTAATCTTCAATCTGTAAATAGAAGAATGAACAACTATGAAGTACCTTTCAGTGTATCAATTGGACAACAAAAATATTTATCGTTTCAGTACTCTGAATTTTTACCTTACCCTGATAAATTCTGTCTATGTACAAATTTGACTTTATAATTAACATTTCATCTAAAAATGGGCTAAATTACTAATTACTTGTATTCATTCTCTGAGTAAGCCTTAGAATATGAAAAAAAGAGTATTCAGAACATCATTACTATGTATTAGTTCTGAATTAGGGATAGAGTAAGCTAAACACTAAAACATAAGCAGAAATGTACACACAAAAAGACGGATCTTTTTCTTAACCTGGTGATTTTAGCCTCAAAGAAAAAATCCTTGTTTGACATTGGTTTTTAATAAAATTTGATTAATATTTACCTTAAAAATCTTATTATAATTTGACATTTTCTTTTTTCCAGTACTATTTTAACACTATCTTAGAATAAGTTGTTCAAAATACATAATTCATTACCACCATGTAATTATTTGCAATATTAACTATTTTTGGGTTTAATAAAATAATAAAATTTTAAAATAAATTGCAATCAAATTGGTACCATGTTTTTAGCATTTTTATTTCTATTGCAAAAATAGATTTTGAGTTTGTCCTCAGTTGTCAGTTAACAGTTGCACTGTACCTCTAACAAAAACGCAGGAATGCAAGTGAGTCTTCCTAACTTATTGTCCAATACATAGCATTACTCCACACATTCAGAAAGATGCTGCATGAACTTTTTATCATCCTCGAAATTTACCTTTAGTTCAAAAATTTCAGCATTTTCATATGTAGGTATTTATATCTCCTCCCCAATACTTCAATAAGCTAAAAGCTTGAATCAAAATATTTGGTTCTCACACCTAGAAAATTTTAATTGTCGTACTCAATCTATTTTGTTTTCTCATCTAGTCTTTTATTTTTATTTTTCTTAAAGACTTATGCATTTAATATGATGAGTATTTGAGAATTACATCCAGTTCATTTTTGTAAACAGGCTATAAATTTTGATTTGCAAAAAAATTATTTAATTCAAAAAAAAGTAAGTTGCCTTACAGAAACAAATTAAAACATTAGATTTGCTCAGAGATCTTTCAAATCAAAGATATTATTCTGTTCGGTTAGCTTTTTTAAGTGTTAAATGTTTTCTGTTTAAACAACTGCCTCGGAAGGTTCCTGTTTGTTTTTCAAAGAAAATGCTGCACATATTTTTCACTTTACAGCATTCAGATACAAAAGCAGTGCTGTCCTCTAGTGGACAGCAAATAAGCTAAGCTAGAACAATCTATTTGAATTAACCTTGTATCTAAAATGACTCACTTGTATATTTTTAATGTTAAGCTAAAATTTAATTTCTTCAAGTTACTTTTAAATTTTGCAATCCACATGCAAGTTCCTTAAATGCAATAATATATTTTAAATGTTAAGGGCTTTAAAATGATGTTGTAGAAAGTTATTCCCTTGATCGAGTATTTTGTACCAGTTAATCAAAATCTTCATATGCAGATAATATGTGAAAACTGTATTAATACATACAAAGTCCTTTTGTTAGCAGGGAGAGAATGTCAAGGTTTTGGGCATTAGAATTTGATTAAGAAATTAAGGAATATCTAGTAGGAACTACTGAATCAGTACTTTCATATTTTAAAATTTCAGTTTTCATTTTTCTCTAGGAATAAAAATATTTACCTAAGAATAATGACTAACCAGAAAGACTTTTAGTCCAGGTAGTTCTGGCTGAAGAAGTATAAATGGTTAGTCTAGCTGTGCTTTTTTTTTTTTTCCTTATATTTTTGATTAAAGCCAGCATTACTTATAAATCAAGAAAACATTAAGACTTTACAACTTCTGGCTACAACGAAGGCTGAAATACTGTGGACATGGATATACTATCCCATTTAAAATTCTGTCTCCTACAGGTAAATGCTACCAGAGAAACTGTTTTGCCTAGGGTATTTAGCTAATTAATTCCTACTTGAGAAATTAGGAAGCAAAATCAACTTGTCTATTACAAGTTTATGTACTCAGCTACCCATTGCAGCTCTCTAGAAGAGTAGAAAAAGATGACTGAGCCCCACAGCTACGGAACCACAGAAGCAGAACAGTCCACGTAACCGTCAAAGGACCTACTGCCAGAGGTAGATTTCACTTCATTTGAGCCCTCCGACAGGCCAATTCCTTAGTAAAAAAATCATTCCTAAGATTTCTGTGTGCACACAGAGCAGAAAAGGTTTTTAGAAAAGTCGTCTTGGATTTATAAGACCTGTTTGTTAGCTACTGAAAACATATGTTTGCATTCAAATGCAACTATAAACAATTTACATTTCTCAGAAATTTCTACACTGTGTTTATCCTCAATAGATGGATGGTAGTCCTTTCTGACATGCTGGAGGCAGATGCAGTTGTTAGTTATGGTAAGCTGATGGGGTATGATCACCAACTTTCTGCCTGAGAATTCTTCCAAATGTAGTACGAACTGGAAGATGACACACACAGAGAAATTTTCCAGATGGACCCCTTTTAAATGGGGGTTTGTTCAATACAAACCTACCTCCATAGATGCACAATCACACACCTTTTCTCCCCACATGAAGTGTTGTGGGATTAAAAATATGTGGGGATGATAACTGGTTACTAAGCACGCCATTCTCTGATAATCAAAATTGTCTGTAAACAAAACCCTCTTTCCTTTGAGAATCAGTCTGCCAATACACTATAAATAGGACATGACAGGTTGCAAAATGATAAAAAGGGGTGAATACAACCAGACTGTCAGGCTGATGCCTGGGGTGGGAAATAAATGCTAGTGAAAAACAAGTATTGTTCCTTGGATTTCTGGGGTTTTTTTAAGGATTTTATGCAAGTTTCTATGTTGGTTTTAGCTGCTTTTACATTGTTCATGATTTCAATGCTCTTCCACTGCAGTGTGTTTACTGCCATGTTACAAGATTTACACAGTATGTTTTTGATTTTGCTATAGAATGATAATGAAAGCCTCCAAAAGACAGGTGGAAGACACTTTACATCTTTTTCATCATTCTTTACTTTACATCTTGCTTCTTCACAAAAATCACATAGGTCGTGGGTACACTAAGCAATGATTTACTACACAAAGTAAGCTCTGAACAAACTTGCATATCAATATGGTGCAGCCAAGCGTCCTTAAAAACACAGGTCCCAGAAGCAGCAGTCACTGCATGCAATGCTGAGCTTGAGCTAATTAGACCCACTCTAGCAATGAGCAGAACTGCTGTTTGTTTAAAAGCTAGTCTGTTTCCTGCTAATTCAGGTGTCTACTATGACCACATGCTGAGATGCGAATCCTCCCTCTGCAACTTCTGGTGATCTCCAGAAAGAAGAGATGGCTATTAGAATGACCACCTCCATGATTGTAATGGAGAAGAATAATAAACTCCTTATTTTAATATGTGAAATGGCTGTTCTGAAGCAGATCAGAGCTTCAATGGTGAAAGCAGCTGAGGTTTGATTTTCTCTAAAACCTCAGATTGTCCCAGATTGGGTTGTTGAAATTACAGACTTGACCATCTCAAGTTAAATGACTGAAATTAATGCTGTCATGTGCCTCAAAGTGATGGTCAATGGTTAAGGCCATCCTGATGATCTGCAGAATAGAGGTACATGGATGAGACCATGCTCACTTTCTAACCCCATTATTTCCTGTTACTAACTGTGGATTCCTTCCAAAACACAACCGCAGCAACACAGTAGTTCAATGGACTATTAAACAAGTTGAGGTTGAATAAAATTTATTCTTCATATCCACCCTGATGGGTTCAGACTTTTACCTCACTGACTGGTTGGGCAATGTGCAAGTAGAGTGTTCAAGAATGAAAAATGTTAAAAAGGTGCTCTACTCTGCTTCATTTTGTAGAGCCATGGTCATTGAGGGAAATATCTACTAGAGTACAATGCATCCTGTTTAAGAAATGCTTCAGGAAGTGGAAGGCAGAGAGGTAGGCAGTTCAAGATGGCTTGATTCTCCTTACCACCGCCCATTATATTCTGACGTCAATGGAATTACACAAGCATAAAACAAAGTGAAAGAGTGAAGAAGCAAACGCAGTTTGTGACTGCCAACGTATTAAAAGGTTTTGCATCATATTTTGTAAGTAGTGGAAAGTAATGCTTTTGTATGTATTTCCATTATTTTCTTTCTAAGCCAATTTACCCTGAAATGCCTCTCTTACACGCAGAGAGCCTTATGTAATAGTAGACAATATTTTGACACTTTCAAGAGCATCATAAGAGCGTTCAAGTCTTTCTAAGATTGAAGTCTGAAACTAGTCTTTTCTATTACCATCTGTTGTCTTTTGCTATATTCAAAGCAAAGAAAATAAAGATCACCTATTCTGGGAGGAGTTTATGGAGACGAAAATGAATAAAGGAGGAAGAGACCTGAGGAACTTTTAGAATATTCATTGAGAGGACTAATTAGCAAATCTTGAACGTAAAAGTAGCATGAAAGGCATTTCTGGATAAAGAAGGCTTGAGTTGCTTAAAAAGAAAATTACTGAAAATCTTGAGTTGAATAGTATCTTCATCTCATCACATTTTGAAATAGAAGAGAACAGCCTAGATGATCTTTAAGGTCCCTTCCAAGTCTAACCATTCTATGATTCTATATATAAAGCAATGGATGTTATAGCCCAAGTAAAGGCAGGGAGCTGAACTGATGATCCACAGAAGAACCAACTTCAAACGAATAAGTCCTCAATTATGTATCCTCTTATCTTGAGCAAGGAAAAATTCCTGGCAGACTTTACCTACTGACAGCAGACAGTAGATATACTTCAACTGAAATGTACTTGGTCCCCTAAATGCAGTTATTCAGACTGATTTAACTCCCTGAAGGAACAAATACTGCTCTTTCAAAATCTTTGTCTTTAGGTATTCAAATGATGCCCACAGATGTGGTCTGAATCACAAGACAGAAGCTTGATGCTGTCTGAAACCACTTTGTCAACATCTATGGGCTGCTCAGTCCACTTTCAACCCTTCATTTCTAAAAATATTTTTAGCAAACAACAGCTCTCAGAATATTGACAAAGCTATGTATATTGCAACAATTGCCCTAGTAACTATTGTGAAATAATATTTTAAGAAAAATAACACACATTTTTTCTGAAGTTTTCATATTTAAGGAGACATTGTATTTATTCCTCAAAAAGTTCTCTTTTGAAATGCATTTCACATTCTTATTTTTAGTAGAAGCCTTTAAAATTGAAATAATGTTTCCCCTTGATAACAAAAGCAAGAGAGATCAATACACAAAGTAGTCAAATTCTATTAAGAACACGAGAATGTACCATATGCAGCCCTACAAGGCCCAGTAACCTAATAGCTTGTATAAACTCATTTGAAGAGCAGAGAACTACGCTCAAGGAAGTAAAATAGTACAGCAAATTTATTTTGCAAATATGTGAATATAAATCTGCACCTTTGTGTTCTGATACATATATATATTGACTATTGAGTTGAAAATTTTTGCAGCTATCACTTCAAATAAAACAGGTCAGAAAAAAAAGTTTACAATAGAACCAACTGTAGTACCTGGCATTTTGTTCTACACTCAGTTAACAGTTAAATTATTACATTTCAACTAAATAAAAGCAAAAAAATTCAGTAGCCATATGTAAAGAGAGAAGAAAATGCATGTAAGGAAGTGTTGCTATAATGTGATATGGACTGATATATAGCTGATGTATTTGGCAGGTTTACATTTATTTTTCATTGGTAACTACATGCTATTCTGTTGATACTTGTTTCAAGTATTTATTTTCAAATCTTCATTATATTTGCTTTGAGTGTTTTTACTTGGTGCAAAAACACAACCCTACACAGGGTTATCAATTTAAGGAACAGTAATTGGGTCCTACCAGCATGACATCTTCCTCAAGACTGCAAATATGTTTAGACTGAAAAAACCCAAGGAACACGCACCTGTTCATGTCCATTAGATACACTTGTATTAAACTATACAATTTCGTTTTGAATAAGTATATTGCATTACCAGGCAATATAAATTTCTTGGCATTAGCCGTCATTAAGTAGCAATATTCAAGTTGGGGATAACCAACTCAGAGGTTAATATAATTCATGTTGCACAGTGCTGAACGCCAGTTTAAAAATAGTACTTCTTTTCCCGTGTAAAAGGGTATGTACTAAGCACTTCCAAGAAGTGAACTCAAGCAGTCCTCACAGAATAGCATGACAAGCTGAAACAAGTTCTTGGATATAATTTTTTTTTCTCCAAATACCACTTGCAATAAAACAAACAAGACAAATGACAATACTATAGAAAAAGAAAAAATATCACTTTTATCCTATTTTTATTGAATCTGTAACTACTTTGTCAAGGTAAGAGGTGAATATTTATTTTATCATCCTGAAATGGTGTATTGTCACATAAATAAAACATGGCACACTTCTTGCGTCCATGAGATTTTGCAACAAGAGAGTCCATTTATGTTTACTCTCATGGCAGAGTTGATTTAATCCAAATATAGGTATACATTTTACATACATACATAAAAAAAAATATTTTGGCCACTTGTTTCAGAGTTTTGAAAGTATTCGCTATCTAATCTCTATTGCAAATATTCATTCATCTAAATTTAGCATTTACTTTAATGATAATGTGGTGCTATTTAAAAGATGAACAGGTTCACACAGTATCAATTAGTTAATGTTCCCATTCCTGTTCTCAGTAAAAACCAGGTGCTATTATGACTACGTAGTATCTGTGAACTCCAGTTATTTACTGTGAAGCAAATGAAGGGCCATTTTCTAAACGCTTATCTTTGCTGGGCATTTCTGGTAGGCCATTTGAGTTGTCATAAACATTTTGGTTTTGTCTGATGGATGTTACAAATGCAAACTATTCTGTAACTATTGTAGCAGACTGAATAAATTTTATTTTGAATCAAAACCAGAAAAGAATTCAGGATGCTCTAAAGCATTCTGAATACTTCAGCCCAACCACAACATGTCTTCAACCACTGTTTCTGAAGGAGTGTACCCAACAGGAAGCACAACTCCAATTTATTTACTTTACTGTTGGTTATTGACTCTGTTTTGTGGAAAACCTCCTTTATTAAAAAAAAAAAAAAAAAAAAAAAAGAGCAAGAGAAAGCAAGATCAAATTAGAAACTTATCTACAAACAGGAAGCCTGTGGCTGAGCTAGGAACTGAGCTATTATTTTAGGGAGACTTTTCAAGACTCAGTCACAAACTGATCCATCCCTGTGCAGTAAGTCTCATGATGGATAGGGTAAAGACGGAGAACACCTGTATACTGCAGACACTTCAGTCTCTCTTGATTGACACTCTCACCTAGTCTTTGAATTGATGTTGAGAACACAGGCTGTATAGATCCCTCAGGGCTGCAACAAATGAGGACTCTTTCCTGGAGGAGCAGGTGTCAATAGTGACAATCATTTCAGTGCAATCACACTAGCTGTACCATGTTTTTATGGTGAAACAGAATTTTATCATTGACCGTATCAAATACATAGAAAAATCCAGCTGGGTTAATGTTAATGCAATGCAATACAAATGCCTAGTGATGCAAAAAAGTCTAAATCCAAGAAAGAGAAATATCAGGTTATTAGTGCTGTGTAAGCTACAGGATTCTCACCATTCCAAACAGCCACCTCGGTCAGCAAAATTTCAAAGAAAAACATTGTTCTTTGCTTTAAAAGGAGATACTTTGCTCTTACTGAAATAGCAAAATTCAGGGGGCTAAAGAGATAATTTACACTCCGGAAGAGTTTTAGTAGATGCTAGGAGAGTTGTATGCATTTTCTTATTCTAAGACCAGGTTAATAGCTGCCAGTTTCATCTTGCTGTTGTTATTTGTGACCACTCAGTTTTCCACACATGGCAATTTTCCTGTTTGGTCCTGTCACAAGTGAGAAGCCATACAGATTCACAGGACTAAATATTTTGAGTCAATCACATCTCAAGCTGTCATTAACCAACAGTCACATCAATACCATTGACATTCTGAACCACAGCTTTTGGATGAAATGCAAGTAACATCTGGAATTTAGACAGGGCCAATGACTTTCTTGGCTGATCACTTTTTTCCTTGCATATACATATATATATATATATATAGGAAGGACAAGGAAATGTTCAATTTAAGGTTCAATCTGCATTTAAAAAAATCTTCATCCAACTGAAAAAAAAATATCATGTTCTAGGTTTAGCTGGGTATCGTAGGTCAAAAATTAACGTGGGAAAAACAAGCTGCTTCTCACAGATAATAAACCCGAATAAGACCACTTACTTTCAGAAACAAAAGTAAAAAAAAACCATATAGATGCTCTTTAAAGTACTGTGTTTTAAAAGCCTACCTTTTCCGTTTGAAACAAAACCAGGAAAGGAGAACTCCCCCTAACTGTGTGCAGTGAAGTCTAAATATTTGATTGCTCTATATTCATTCAAATAAAAAGCTGAGGAGTTCTTAGGCTCAAGTTAACATGTGCTTACGATTCTGTGTTACAGTATAATTGGGTACCTTGTCCACTAAAGGGGTGGATAATAAAATTTTCCCCAACTTTATCAAATGTTCATGAATTTGGAACTAACATATTCATATCAAAAGATGGTTCCGCTACAAATGACATGTAATCTTACCTGTGTATGTTATCTTGACCAGAAGGGACTACACCCAGGTTTGCTGCCTTCACTACCCTCTCAATTATTACAAGTCTAGTAGAGTTCTGTGGAGCAACAGCTATTGTAGCAGACGTCTCATTCATTCCTGTCAGCATCCCTGAAACATTAAGTATTTCATTATGAATACTTTAAGATTTGCTCGCTTATTAAGCATATAGCCAAAATAAGAGACTTCTAAACAAACCCCCACATTTGCATTAAAAGTTAAATCATTCATCAAGAAAACAATTTTATAAGAAATTATATAATTACATTGGTTTAATGTATTACTTGCAATGCCCTATTGTTAGAAACAAATTACTAATAACTGAACGATATCACATGTGATACTAATACAACTGTGAAATCAAGATGGTTCTTTTTTACAAAAAGCATAACTTAAAAGAAGAACGTAATCACAGAAATGAAACATTAAGTAAGACTGATATGGAAAAGTCCAGCTTCAGTAAGACCATATACAAAGACACCTTCTAATCTTTCAATCGTAAAACCACTGCATTTAATTATAATTTCATATCCAATTGCTAAAAATAATCTTGAAATTCAGATAGTAGTCATTGGTTCAATTTAGTTCATGAAGATAAAATCATAACATCAGAAACTGGGAAATTCAGTTAGTATCCATCTCTCTGAGATATCATGATAAACTATTTGATTAAAATAATTTGAATATCACTACAAAATGGAACAGAAATGTCAAGATTACATCCAAACACATGACAAAAAAAAAAGTAAAGAAGGAAATGTTGTTCAAGGTCATTTTAACAAAAAACCCCACTTTTCTCTTCTATCAACATCCATTGTTTAGAAGAATGATTTGCCAGACGCTCGTGTTGATTAAAACCCAACAGTAACTACAACTTAACATTATGTGTGTATTTTTACACTGTGTTCAGAAGCTGAAAAATGCAGAGAACAATGGAGAACAGTACTTTAGGCAGAAATATGAAGCATCTGCAAGCCACAATAATATTAACAACGAAAACAATGCAAAAGTCTCAAAAGGCTAATATTTTAGGGCTGCACATACAGTTCTAACCCAGAGCAAATGGCACTAAGATGTTTAATACAGCAATAAAAAAATAAATCCAAAATTTTAATGCAGTAGAATGTGTACTAGCTCTGTCACAAAATATGAAATATTAATAAAAAGAAATATTAAAAAGAACAAATATTAAAAAAGGAAATATTTTTTAAAATGGAACAGCTCAAGTAAATAATGGGATATTTTTGAACATGATCTGCTCTTGAAGATAACAAAAATAAGCAAGCAACTTCTGTAAAGATCAGCTTTATCTTGGGAATAGAACATTCTGTTTCAAATTGTTTAACTTCACTATTAGGCAAAAGCTTTAAAAACTACATACACAGACTAAAACTGCTTTTAAGCAGAGCACAGGGACTGACATAACACTGCTGAGAGATGTGTGTACTCATTTAGGATTTAAACCTTCTCCATTAAGCTCTATTGAAGAGCAAATGCTGAATAAATGAATGCAACTATGTTTATGTTAAAAGCCTGTTTCCCGCAGCACGTAATTAAAGGAAATGTTGTACAAAGCCAGTACTTTTGTCAAGCTCCTGTAAATGGAAAGATGGATAGCACTCAGAGAAGTGAATGCATTGCTTCATATTTAACCTTAACACTCTTGTCATTAATGGTTTGTCTAACTTGTTCTATAAAAGACAAGGTACTGCTCCATTGAAGTAAAATTAAAAAAATCAACTAAACCATGCTTTTCAGAACAGAAGATTCATTATCGTCGACTAATGTATTGGCATAAAGCAAAGTAACATCCTATCAAGTAAGGCACACATTCAATCTGCCTTTTCACCCCCCTTTATTTTTAACTCATGCTGTTTTATTGTTATAGGCAATTTGTACCACTCAGCATGACAGTGTAAACTGAATCAAGATTAATTTACATGCAAAAGAACACTTAGGAGAGCAGCATGGTAAGCAAATGTATTGTCTCGATTGCTGAGGTGGAAAAGAACCTGGAAAGAAAAAAGGGTGCTCTAATTAAGGGGCATCAAATATGATTGCTCGTGGTAGTCAAGGGCCAGAAAATAGTAAATGTCCAACCATTTAAAGAATTAGCATCTTGCTTGTTACAAAAACAAGTTGGATATATAAATATTAATAAAATTAGGTAAACAATTTGTTTACTTAACCAAGGTGTTTGGGTTTTGTTTGTGGTTTTAAAAATTTTTTTTAATGTGAATCAGGTATAGACCTTTTATGAAAAAAAAACCAACAAAATAATTTAAAAACACGTCCATAGGGGGGGAAAAAAAGTCTTTATACTTAAAATAGTTTTAACTGGCTACTTAAAAAACCCCTTCATAAAAATTCTGATTAATATCCAGCTATAACAATCACATGCCAACTTTAACATTGCTTGAAACATGAGAATCTAAGAAAACCCCAGTCAGAGCACAGAGCAGAAATTAATCTGGGTTAACTAACTGATACAATGAAATAACTACACATTTTTAATAATAAAAGGAAATTAAATTGGAAATATTACACTGGTAGGCAACAAGGTTTGTTAGCTACCAGACTAGTCCTGTTCTGAACTAAGGCAAGGGGAGTTTTGCGACTGATTTTTAAAAACAGCAGACAAGTAAAAATTTGTCTACAGAGAATCCAACAGTACATGTCTCACTCATGCAAAATTCCTGCTACAGAAACTGGACTTTTCATGGGGATGTGATGTAAAACAGGGTATGAAATCCCAAGACCTGAAGATCAGTAGAAAAATTTAACCAGAAAGGTAAAGAGTAGTTTGGCAATACCATTTTTATCCACTGCTTCCAAATTGTCAACCACAATATGAACTACTAACTCAGCTGCTGCTCCAGGGAATTACCTCACTGGAGGATTCCCCAGCTCAGGAGGGAAGGGAAGGGAAGGAAAGGAAGGCAAGACGGTGTAGCAAGGCTAAGCATATCATGTGCAGCATGTGGATAAATCCAGCTTTCAAGGTTCTGCCGCTACCACTAGATAACCTTCACAGCCATGAATATTCAATAACCTGTCTGTTTCTCTCTCCTTATGCCATCCGGAAGAAAATGGACATATACAAATGTAACAGACAATGCAAAACAGCAGACTGTAATTGAGTAAAGATGTTTAGCAATGAATTGTCTTCTACATAGCAGTATAATACCGGCTATTTCCTCTTTAGCATTCTTATTAGGTTACACATGCAATTTAGATGTAAAAATCCTTAAAACCCATACATATTCTCATTCTCCCCCAATACAATCTTGCATTTCTAATGTTCTCCTGATTCCTTCACTAGTTTTCACCTATTTGTTTTGGTTGCAAATAAAATAAGGTATCTCCAGCTACAAGACTCATGTCCAAAAACAACAAAAAAAGGGAAAAAGAAAAAGCATGACAACTGAAAAATAAGTTATATAAATCAGATTCATTTGGAGAATACAGACAAATCGAAGTTAAGCACAAAATAGAATAATATACACCAACTTCTAAATTGCCCTGCATTTATTATTGTAATTTGGATTTTTCATTTAGCAAGATCACATAGTAATTCTCCCCAAATGCTAGCTGCTCCTAGATCATTGTAATAATACTTATGTAAAATTTAGAACTGAGACCTCTATTACCACGAATATTCTGAAACAGCTGATATCTATAAGAAAAAAGATGCAATAGAAAAGGTTTTTAAACCTGTGGTAAATTTGCCTGCGTCAAGTCCTGCATCAAAGAATGAATTCAGGAAGACAGAGAGAGCGATACAGAAATGCCAAGAGACCTTCATGGATTTACAAATACTTCATATAAACAAATTTTCAAATAGCTTTATTCAGAGTAGCCTTTCTGCTCTATTAAACATAGCAAACAGCTGCCAGGTTTATTCAGACAAATAATCAACAACCATAGAAGTAAAATGGCAGAAGAAAAAGGAATTTTGGCAACAACTCCACAGAGGACCACAGCTATTCTCCAAGTACACTTCTTCTATGTGCTCGTGGTTCTGTATGGCCAGTCAGGAGGAAAAAAAGCCCTCAGTCACAGTAAAACATACAAAAACTCTATCAAAATACCACAAAGCAAGCAAATACAAAAATAGGGGGATGAGGAGGGGGAAAGAGAAGCACAGTACCCGGCCTTCCTTTCACTACAACCTCAGCTACAATTTTCAGAAGGCAACAGTTTAAAATAAATGTGCCACAGCCTCATTCAATCACTCACCTTGGTTTGCTGAGCAGGTATAAAGCAGAGAGGCAGGCTTTAGCCAGCAAAGGGTAAGAACAGCAAATAAGTATCAATTGGTTAAGAAAACAAAGCACAATCCTAACTTTTCACTGCAGCCATAAGCTTAACTGAAAATGATCTAAACAATATATAAAACTACTTTCTTAATCATTAAAAAATACAAAAGAAGAAATGCTCAAAAGCAATAATTAATAATACATAGTATTACTCATTGGTGTTCTTGACTGCTTGATGGATATACTGAGTTTCTGAGCTTTACACAGCAATGAGACAGAATCCCATGGGTATACTCTCATCTCAATATGAAGAGATTTACACATGTAAATCCTCATACATTGAGATAGATGAGTAAACATTATTACACTTGAATGCATCCAAAATGTAATCATTTGTATTTTAAAATCATACCCAAATTAAGGGTAGCAGTATGGACTGTTCCATTTAACACATGGTCAAAGCTAAGTACAATTTTCTCTAGTTTTTTTTCAATAAAATATTGAAGTCACTAAAAGCTCTTATGGAGGTTTGTGTTTGCACTAGCATCCGAAACTCACATTCTTTAAAGATGCAACATTAGAAGAATGCAGAAGTATATAAAAGACATCACCTTTCTAACACAGTATTCCAACAACAACATTTTTAATATGAAGTGTTTGAAAGAAAAAAGACTAAAATTGTGTTCAAAGTAGCTGAGGAACAGATACACTAATAGTATTTAAAAGTAGTCTTTGAATAAAGATGAGTAAAGACAGACACCGTATCAATGTATATTTGGTTTATTTCCTCAAGCTGGGGTTCCAACTTTCTGCTTTACTGCTAGGAGGAAAGACATTCACACTTCATGATAGGAAGCCAAAACTCTCTGAGCCAAAAGACTGTTTCAGGGTAAAGGGTGAGCTTTATGCTTTTAAAGCGACACTGAAAAGCTGTCAGATGCATCCTTTTAAAGATATTTTTAAATTAAATAATTAGTATCAGTCTGAATACTAACAGAGACTAACACAAACAACTGTGCTGGAAGCACTTGCTGTACGCTTGGAAATTGAAAGGCACACAGCCCTCTTCTCATCCAAATACATTTTTTGAAGCTGCTGAAATGTTTCTCACCTTGCTCCGTCTTAAAGTCTTTCTCTGACATAGTGACAGGCAAAAGCAGTTCTCCAACAGGGGGTTGAATGTTAACATTGAAATGATCATCCTTTGTGCTGGGAAAAGAGAAATTACAGAGACTCAACCAAGTGCTTCAACACAGATTAATATATACATATCAGCTGCAAATTTACTATGAAGTCTATAAACAGTGTAAGAACTACCTGCGTGATTTCAATGTTGTTAATCCAAAAGCCTGCTTATTTCTTACATCAGTAAAGCTGATCCATTTTCTCCAGTACAAATGTAGTATTAATATAGTATGCATGTTGTTGTATATCTGAAAATGTACCTTTTACTCATATTAATGTTTATTTGTAATCTATAAGGCATCACACTCAAACTAAATGCTTGCAAAGGGCAAATTATTATGCATTTTACAATTCCTTTGAAAGAACTGTTGCACACAATTTCTGTCATCTGCCACAGCTGTCCCAGAAATAGGGCTAAACCTTGGAAAGGTATAATTTCAGACAAAAAGGATTATTATTCTCTGAAAAAAAACCCCAAACAAACCAAACAATAAATTTAGGAGTAAAGAAGAAGTATCCTCGATCACTGCAATTTCACAACATTTTGTGTATTTCAGCAAAAACACACAGCATATGGTTGATGTAAAAGCACACTGGAAAATTGCAGAATTTGAGGCAGTTTTTGTATTGGCAGAGAGTTAAAAAAATTACTATCAGTAGTAGCATACTACTACCAAATGCTACAGATTCCTCCTTAAGAAATAAATACCATACAGTGAACTTGCTCTCCCTATCCATTCAATTCTCTGAGTTTTCAACTATCTCTTCTTGAGTTCTCCAAGTCTACAGAAACTCAAGATACAATCACTCTGCTATGTTTGATTGACTAACTATACCATATGAGATTTGCGTCGCAATTCAGGATTAGTACATGCAATCAGAATCTTTGTTAATGCTTTGAGGCATCAGAAATTTTTGGAAAAGTAAGGACACTTTTTTTTTTTTGCAGATGTATCAAATAGTCAATACATACAATTGCTGATATGCCTTAGATACCCTACTTAAATATAATGATACGATCATTTGAATGGAAAATGTATTTCATCAATTAATATCCATGGCATTTAAACTCACCCCAAACATTTGTTACTGCTATTTTATAACAACTTCAAAATTCTGAAATAAGATAGACTGATGGAAAAAACAGCAGCAGTTAAATAATACAGAAAACATATGTGTCTCCCTCCTAAAGATGCAAGATAAGCAACCTGAAAACAGAAAAGCATTTTATGGTCCTCTTACTTAAAATTTTAATACTTACCATAATTACTCAATTTCACAAGCAAATGCTTAGGAACTAGTACATTCTTACTTTCTGACTTCTGATGTGTTATTGTTATGCTTATGGATGCAACTCAAATATGGGCTTTTAAAATAAAATTCAGCATTAATTCTAACTTTGTTAAAAATTATTATTTAGTAAACATACAGTGAAACAATCCCTTCAAACCTGGCTACTACTGTTTCCTATACAAAGGATCATTTATGAAGTGCTGCTTTTAAAAATTTGCTTGGCTAACAAATTCTCACTCTTTTTCCCCTATATTACTTTAAATACCATCCACCTCTAAAGTTATTAGCATACTAAAAGAGCAGGGATTGTTTGACTGGCTGGCCTGACCAAGAGCACTGTAAAATAAGGAATTAATATTTTTTTCTTTAATTTTTCCTTTGAAAACTGATCAAGAACTCCATCATCTTAGAAGCTGAAGGAAAGGTCTTTAATCAACTACCTCATAACTTCTTGCTGTTTGTATATACTACTTGGACTATACGACTACAACTTCTAACAATACCTTCACTGGTATTGTTCAACTGATAGTCCAACCAATTGTTCAACCAATGTTATCTATCATACTTAAGATGTGGACTACCTAATTCAGCATAAAATAGATAAACAGTTTTGTGTACAATGATTCATGTCCTACATGGACCGGACATGCCATTTGTACATAAACTTGACTTATAGCATCAATGATTAGATTGCTTTGAAATGCTTGTAACAATCTTTTCACAATAAAGAATAAAATAATGAGCACAATTTGGGTTTTCTATGGCTGTAACTGCTCAAGAGGACCACTCGACACCTCTGGTGTTAACAAACATTCCACTTGCCTTTCCCCTAGTGATGAAAAGGCTAATAGATGTTTTTTGATAAACCATGAACTTTTCACAGTCTATAAGCAGAGATTCTGATTGCCAGTTGTTCTTCAAACCACTTTGTTCTTAATTTCACTTTAGCTAGCATCTGGTTTACTTTGCATTACTTTAATTTCAGTGTACTTCAGTAAATTTCTTTTTCAGCCAGAGAAAACCAACCTTCTTTTTATCATTCTCTTTATCACACATTTACAGGCTAAATACACAGCTTTTTTTTTATTGAACTACATCTCTTTTACTACATCTTTAAAATTAGATATTACTAGATCTCTAATAAACAAAAGTAATTTCATAGTTCCATAGAACCATAGAACAATTCAGGTTGGAAGGACATCTGGAAATCATCTGGTCCTACCTCCCGCTCAACGCAGAGCCACCTTAGTTCACATTGCTCAGGGCCTTGTCCATTTGAGCTCTGAGTATCTCCAAAGATGGAGATTTCATCAGATATCTAATGGATAAGTTTAATAATAAAATTGAGTCTTACATTACAACTACATAATTCCCCCCAATACCTAGTGAACTAAATTCCAGTGTATTTAACTTATTTATTTATACTTCGAATACTATAATTAGTATAAATGATGTTTGAACAAAAAACTGCGGAAGCGGTTTGAAGCTTGAACATTAACATTTAAGAATCTGGCAGACAATTGGTTCAAGCTGCACTGAAACTTCTCTCGGGTGGTGCTGCTCTAACTTTCCTGGAAGACCAAGTTGAAGCAGCTTATCAGAAAAAAAAGCAAAGCTTCTCAAGTCAATAAAATATAACTGGTTTTAGATTTCAAAAGTTAAAGACTGCATTCTCTGGTATTAGCAAGTACAATTGAAAAGTTACATCCTTTGTGGAACATGTATGCTTAATGAGAAGCCTGAAGCAAGAAGCTCCAAAAGTATCAGACAAATAGGGATGTCTGAGAACTGTACCTCACCACTAGTTCACAAGATCTGTTTTGTATTTAATTGTGAACTTAGGGGCAAATAATGTCAGGCATCTTTAATCTTACTGTTGCCTTCATAGTTGTTAAACTATTGTATTTTTAAAAGAATTATACCACTTTCATGATGTAATTCCAAGGATCACATGAATTTATCTTCTGATGTACCCAATTAAGATGAACAAATGAGAGATGATAATGCTCCCACAGGAACACAGAGAGACTTACCATCTCTGTGATAAATGACAGTGCAAGACTAACATTCAGTCCTTTAGAAGACGCAGAGTTTTAACTGTTCTTCATATGGCTGCAGTGGGAACAGCTAGCACCTGTCATTCGAAACCAGTGTCCATTTCCCTTATTCCCTTTCTCTTCCCGCAATTTTTTTTTTAAAGGATTGGTTTCAAAGGGTTCCTGGGAAAAAATTCAGTATCGTAATAAAAGCCTTGAGGACAATGATGGCAACATCTTCTTTAAAACTAATAGAAATAATAATATCACTTGTAAATGAGTTCTTAGAAGATGTCACAATGGCAGTCTTTAAAGTTTTAATTTTCAAAGCTTTTAAAAAATTATTATTGTAATAAAAGGCTGGGAAATAATTCTTCTCACTATATACATTAACCTTTTTTGCTTTACTCCTGGTAGCTGCTTGACCCAGAATACATCTATCCAAAACCAGCTCACTATTTTTGTCTTGTATTCAAAAAATCTCCACAGATGATTAAAAAAAAAGGAATGGAAGAGGAAGACCAACACACTAAGTCCCTGCAAAACATGGAATGGAGGAGTATAGGAGACTTTGCTCATAGTCTTACTCAAGAGAGGAAAAGATGGCATCCTCCTTTTACAAGAAAAAAGGCCAGGGTCATAGAAGAAATGAGCATAGTTGTTTATGCCCAGCTTTGCTTTTTCCAGGTCAGTTATCTATCTTGATATATTTGTTTTCTGGAACTGGGCCAACTGACTACTTTAGAGTAATGAAGTAAAGAGAAGAGTACCGGATTGCTTGTCTTAATATCTAACATCTGTAAACAACTTAGTGATCTGCTGACAAAGCACTAGGGAAGGAAACAGCAAGAAACAAGTGAATATGCAAGTGACAGTGATGTGAATCACTGCATCTCTAACATCAGCTTTTAATACGTTCATAATATATTCCACTACATATATTCCATAACATATTCTACTACATAATTTTAATCAGATGCTTTTGTGCTAGCACCTACACCTGAATGCACTCAGTACAAATACTGACTGCTACCCAACTGATCCTCTTCATTTATTCCTCCTTGCTGGTAGAAGTTCTGCTTGGGAAGATTCCTACATCAACAGAGAGTGAGGTAAGAGAATTTCATACTACAAAAAAATCTCTTCCTTGGAAAACAAAATATAGAGCAAAAAGCTTCTACAATAAGGTAGAACCTGCAGACAGCAAACCGAACAAGGTTTTTCAAATCTCATTCATGGAATTTATTTCATTTAAGAAAATGCTATATTGTTCCTGCTACACCAGACTCCTCTGCAGAAATCAGCAAAACACTCACTTTATACAGTCCAGGGCAGATGAGGTGAATAGACAGCTTTCTTTTCTATCAGCATAACAACTGTAGAAGACTATGTAGCTCAAGGACTGGAACAGGCTGCTCAGGGGGTGGTTGAGTCACCATCCTTGGATGTATTTAAAAGATATGCAGATGTGGTGCTTAGGGACATAGTTTAGCGGTGGACTTGGCAGTGTGAGGTTTACAGTTGGACTTGATGATCTTAAAGGCTTTTTCTAACCTAAATGACTCTATGATTCTATGTACATAGTCCCAGCTCTTCTAATAACACTGAGACTTAGGAAATGCCACTATAAGGTAACCAGCCCACATTTGCAAAAAACCTCTGTCACACGTCACACTATTTTCCCATGATCTCATTATTCTGAGCAAGAATGGAAGGCACTGAAGTAATTTTCATTCCATTTCTCTTTCTTTTTGGGAGCTCCGACTACACTTTTTGCACATAAACCTTGAGAAAACTAGGGGAAGAGATGCATGGCATAGATACATTCCCTATGCCAAGTCATTTAAAAGAGAGCTAAACAACATCCAGCATGCTTTTCAAGAGAACAGGGAGAAGAGAACAGGGAGAAGAAAACAGGTTCTCTGTAAATTAACTTTATCTTCAAAGCTGTGGTTCTTTCATGGATTTGGGAAGAGGTAAGAGAATTTGGAAATGGGATGAAAAGAATAGGGAAGAAGAGGCAAGGACAAGCTTCCTTCTCCAGCTCTCAATGTTGCAAAGAGGACATCTTCCCTTCACCAGACACCTACACGAACCCTCACCTCCATCCTTGGAAAGGTGATGGAACAGCTCATTTTGGATGTCATCTCTAAGCATGTGGAGGAAAAGAAGATTATTGGGAGTGGTCAACACAG
The DNA here is from genome assembly GCF_964106895.1 of Numenius arquata. Lineage (NCBI taxonomy): Eukaryota > Metazoa > Chordata > Aves > Charadriiformes > Scolopacidae > Numenius > Numenius arquata. The sequence continues at coordinate 26,178,766 of NC_133616.1, read as the reverse complement.
ATTCTTGACCAATCTGATAGACTTCTCTGATGGCATGACTGGTGGATGAGGGAAGAGCAGTGGATGTTGTCTAACTTGACTTCAGCAAGACTTTTGATACTGTATCCCATACCACCCTCATAGGTAAACTTAGGAATAGTGGGTTAGATGAGAGGACAGTGAGGTGGATTGAGAACTGGCTGAATGGCAGAGCTCAGAGGGTTGTAATCCATGGTGCAGTGTCCAACTGGAGGCCTGTAACTCCTGGTGTTCCCCAGGGGTCAATACCGGGCCAGTTTTGTTCAACATATTCATCAATGACACAGATGAGGAGACAGAGCATATCCTCAGCGAGTTTGCTGATGACACAAAATGGGAAGGAGTCGCTGACACACCAGAAGCCTGTGCAATCATTCAGCAAGCCCTGGACAGGCTGGAGAGCTGGGCAGAGAGGAATCTAATGAAGTTCAACAAGGGCAAGTGTACGGCCCTGCACCTATGGAGGAATAACTCCATACCACCGGTACAGGGTAGGGGTTGACCTGCTGAAAAGCAGCTCTGCAGAGGGGGACCTCGAAGTCCTGGTTGACAAGCTGACCATGAGCCAGCAATGTGCCCTTGTGGCCAAGAAGGCCCATGGCATTCTGGGGTGCATCAAGAAGAGTGTGGCCAGCAGGTCAAGGGAGGTTATCCTCCCCCTCTACTCTGCCCTGGTGAGGCCCCATCTAGAGTCTGGGCTCCCCAGTTCAAGAAAGACAAGCAACTACTGGAAAGAATCCAGCAGAGGGCTGCAAAGATGATCAAGGGACTGGAGCACCTCTGTTAGGAGAAAAGACTGTCAGACCTGGGTCTGTTTATTCTGAGGAAGACTGAGAGGGGATCTCATCAATGCTTATAAATATCTAAGGGGCAGGTGTCAAGAGGATGGGGTCAGGCTCTTTTCAGTGGCACCCGGCAATAGGACAAGAGGCAACAGGCACAAATTGTAACACAGGGAATTCCATCTGAACATAAGGAAAAACCTCTTTACTTTGAGGGTGTCAGAGCACTGGAACAGGCTGCCCAGAGAGGTTGAGGAGTCTCCTTATCTGGAGATATTCAAAACCCACCTGGACATGATCCTATGCAACTTGCTCTAGGTGAATCTGCTTTGGCAGGGGGTTGGACTAGATGATCTCCAAAGGTCCCTTCCAACCCCTATTATTCTGCGATTCACTTTCTGGGTTTTACAAATGCAGACAGGAATCTGACATGCCAAATATATGTGCACAAAATAGGATAAAGGCATGTATATGGCATAACCCTCTGTCTCTGTAACCTTCCTTGGCATTCTTCTCTAGGGATTCAAACGCCTTAATTCCAAGGATCCAGTGCTCAATTCTGACATGGCAAAGCTCCCAAATCTTTTTTCCCCACATCTAAGGAAACTGGTAAGCTGTGAGAAAGACCTAAGGGTATCTGAAAAGTAGAGACATGCAAAATAACAAAAATAAAATAAGAGACAGTGGTAGGATTATTAGGATGGTGATTACTAGGAGCTCAAGGATACAAGAGAAAACACACCAATGTGGAAATACATAAAATCTGACAAAGGAAAAAAATTAAAATTCCACAGTACTGCATTCAGTCTGCAACATCAGGGATCTGTTCCAGCCTTTCCTCTGCTTACTGATGTCTACCTGCCTACCAAAGACAGTTCTCTTACTGGGATGGTGAATATAGTAATGCTTAACTAGGATTCAACAATTCAGACTACCTTGCATGTGAGTTAGTCAATAACAAATCGCATTACACTTCTAAGTTGTGTACGTTCTGCTTGCAGAATCAGAACAATGTAATCCAAAAAGAATGAGTAACACTCACAAAAATCTTTTAAAAGACTAAGTTCCTCCATTTATTCCTCTTTAACTTTCTGCTTCAGAGGCATTATTGTGCAGAACACCAGTGTGGCTGAAGTAGTGTGCCTCTCCAAGGAGACGGTACAAGAAAAATAGCAATGAAGAGATGTTCTCCTTACGAGTACATAGTGTGAGCATCCTAATACACATTCTAAATAAATGCATTAGGCACAATTTTCAAGTTAAGGCGTTTCACCTCTTTTTAATTAGATGTGTGATCTCAGTAAGCTTTGCTTAATAAAAACAGTTTTTATGAGGGGGGTCTTTCAAAGCCCAGCTCTTCGAACATCTCTCTGTAATGCAGTTTCTCCTGCATTGTTCTTGATTTGTACAACAAATTCAGAAACAGATCTAAATATTTTGTTACTCATGTTAGTTTTTTTTCTTTATACAGTTTGTATTTATTGAACTACTAGTACAACAGCACATCCCCAAGCAGAAAGGTGGTGTTTGCTATGCAAAACACACAGTCCATGATTGGCATCTAAGACCAATTGATCTACCCATTACCACTATCTCCCTACCCCCACAAGCTTTACTACAAAGCTATTGATTTAAACACTGCCGATCGGTTTCCATTTTCTGATTTTGGGCAGGCCAATTAAGAAAGTGAGTAATTGTGATTACACTGCTTCAGGATCAATTACATTTGATGCAAGACAAAGTGCTCCTCTTAGAACAACGTAAAGAAAATGATTATGATTAGGAACACTTCACTGCTGAACATGCTTCTAACAAAAATGCAAAATAACTGACAATGTCTTTCATAAAGATATGCTATCAGGAAATACAAGAATATCGACACCTTTGTATACACAGTATTTCAACTACATTTTGACAAACTTCTACAAGTCGTTCTTCCTTTTGGATAAAAGCTTTTTAAGAAGTGTGACAAGTTAAAACGGCTGCAGCAGAATTCTGTCAGACATTTCCCCCCAAACTTGCCGCTGTACAATTTTTTCAATGATATTGAAGATCAGCAGGATTTTGAAAAATACATGTTTTAACAGTAAAATAGCAAATTTAATTCAAAGGACATTTTGCCTATTTTTATACTAAGAACTAGTGTAAAAGAGACAAGGCCTTATCAATTAGCAAAGGAACAAAGTAAGCAATTCCTATTCTTAATTTAATTTTAAACTTAGCTTGAGCTTTGTCATTGGACTCACATTGTCCAAATCATTAAAATGAATACACCGCTGAGGTCTGAGGCAAATCTATTTACAGTGATGTTACTCATAGTCTGGTCGGTGTTCAGGAATATTGATCTGTCTTGTTTGTCTAATAGGAAAATAATAAACAATTACTAGGCAATGTTGGAGAAAGTAATCAGTTTTTATATATCACTAATACAGCAGACCTCCCAAAACATAAAGGTGATGATCTGCATAAAATCAATGTGTTATGCTACATTGCTTATCCTCATCACTACTAAGATTCTTAGCAATAAATGGTATAAGTTTGGAATCAAATCATTAGTATACTGAAAATATGTACTTGAAAGAAAAATATCCGCTCTATATAAAATATGCTCAGTTTATAAAGTAGGAACATTCTTTTTAAAAGAAAACCCCCAAACTATATTTAGGGAAAGAGAGCCTATCATTTTGAAGCAATTATGAAATTGCATTGCCTAGAAAGGAACTTCACTTCCCAAACAAACATAGCATCAGGCAACAATCCAAAGCTGTTTCCAAATTCCAGCAAACTGCATACAGACCAGCTACAACAACATGATGCACATAAACTACATGCTGCAGACATCTTGCTGGAGGTACTAATATTTTTTAAATGACTACACATGTATCCATTTTACAGGAAAAGGGTTGGGGGAGGCAGGAGGCGGAGGAAGGGGAGTAAAAATCAATGTTAAAACCTCCCTGATGCTAGAACAAGAAATTTTATTTTAGCAATGGTTCTTTTGGAGTCACTTGGCTACATCTTTATTAAGATTATCCAACTGTATTTAATAACCTGTAAGTTGTGCAAGCTGTGCTTAGTAGTAGTACACAAAAATTTCTACGGTATTCCAGAAAGAGAAACAGAACTTTCTCAAAGGGTTTCCTGCTTCCCCTAAACTGGAATGCAGCAACGTGAATACCCTTTTTTGTGCATAGTATAGGAAGTAGTGCGTCTTGCAGCAAATATGTAAAAAATCATTATTTCAAAATATGCTAAAAAAAAAAAAAAAAAGAATTGTGCAGATCTATTCAGTGCCTTTGCATAGTTTCAAAGACTGTATTTGCCAGAATAGCTCATAAAAGAAGGTGTCTAGCTCTCCCCCACCTGTTCATTCCTGATGTTTGGACACTGCTACTGTAAATTTTAACTGGTTTCAAATGTTGCTTAATAACGGAGTTCTCACTGTGTGAACAGGTTCCCTGCTAGCCTAGAATGCAACAGGAACTCATACAAAGAGGATCTTGACTGTGCCATTAATGAGCATAAAAGGCATAAATCAAGTATGTAAGTATATAAGACAAAATCTAGTTGGCCAGCCAGTTACTTATTTTCATTCTCTCTCTAATAATTTAAAAGAATCTACAGCATAAGGAATAAGCTTCTTTGGCCAGCAAATTTTGGAGTTGGCAGTAATGATACTTCATAAGCACTCAAGCTAGTAAAATTGCTCACACTATTTGCTTTTTTGTTGTGATTTCTTACAAGGAAGAACACACACAAAACACTCCAGACGATTAGTCAAACCTGACTGCTCCCTTCAAGGTGGTGTTCCTAAGAAGAATTCCAAGGATATGGGGAAAAAAAAAAATAATGCTCAGGAAAAGAAAAGTAATTCTAAACTGGAAGAGGAGTTCATGCTTCTATTTGGTATCATTTACAACAAGGGAAAAACACGACCTCTCAAACCCGACCTGTCAAAGAGTTTTTGAACTTACACGTGTGATTTCAAACCTAGATTTCAGCTTACCATGAATCTGTTGTTTTAGAAGCAAGTTCTAAAAAAATTTGGAAACAATGAAGAAATCTGATAATCCTTGTAATAGTAAAATCGAACACTACGTCTTATTACTCTAAAAACATCTTGGGTATACATCATGTTGTGAACTACTGTTCAATTCTTTAAATATATAATAAACAGCAAGTCTGCTACTGCCAAGTCAACTTCCAATATGCACTACTTTTGCCTTTCAAGAGCAAAAAATTACTCTCCCTCCCCAAGAACTCACCATAACTGGAAACTGGCCGTCTGAGTAGAATCACAGAAGTCAATACCCATTGAAACGGTAACGGATCCTGCAGGCTCAATGCACTCTACGTGAAAACATTTTCAACAGGTAAAGTACACATGCAAAGCAATAGAAGACCCAAGATGCAAACCCCCAAAATTCACACAATTAGAAAACCTATATTTAAAGAAAGCGCTCCATAAAAAGGAGCCAATGCTTGCAGTTTTATTTCAAGTAGGTATCACCCAAATGTCACACTTGCATGTTTAAGTGTCTTGGATCCCCCCTCCCCACGGTGAATGTTGCCATTTCAATCTTACAGCCCTGCCATCAACAAAATATGGTTTTGTATTAGAATAGCTAGGAAAATTATTTACAGAAAAAATAAAATTGAAAAATTGATATATGTTTTCCAAATGCTAGAAACACAAAAGGTAGTAAGAAGAACAGGGCATATAAACTGAGTTCTACATAAAGTGACAAAGAATACAGAAAATTTGCATTCGAGCCAGAAAAGCAACATTTTTGGAAGGAACTACAGATAACATATAGCTTATTTTCTGTAGAAGAAACCAACAGCTTCACAGGACAGGTACCACAATAATGTCTTTCTTAAGGAAATAAATACTTTAAAGGGTAGGATTGTGCTGTGGAACTCAAAACCTGAACTGGATAATTTATTAATTCCAGATTTTTTCATGTTTTTTACATGACAAAAGTGAATGCTACTGTTCACTATTATTGTAAGTACAGTATCTCCTGATCTGATTTATAGTATTACTAGTTTTCTACTGGTAAGCCTTTGTGACTTTATTTCTTTGAATGTTTAAATGGAATGATATTAAATTAGATTGATGGTCAAAACTAACTTGAAATCAGAACTCTGATTGAGGTTCATTTAATGAACCTCAATTTTTGCATTAAATCGTTCATTTAATGCAAAAATTAATATTTTTCCTAAAAGTTACTGTCTTGATCAAATATGTATCATTATCAAAATGCATATGTTTCCAGAATTTTAACTCTGAAATAAATGGTAGCATTGTACAATTGCTTTTGTAGCTACTTGGTGTAAATCTGTACAGCCTGTTAAAAAAGTAAGTATTTCAATAGTATAGAGCAATTAAATACCAAACATCTTTTAACTACTGAAATCTTTACTTCACTGTTGTGCTTTAAGAACTTTCTGTATTGTTCTAAGGTGACATGGATTTACATAGTAATGTAGCTCATTAACAGAGAAGAAATTCGTCTAAAGTATAGGAACTTGTGTCAAAAAGGAGTTTGTCTGCCCTTTCCAGTTCTATTATAAAATAGAGACACTTTTGTTCCTTCTGACTATACCACAATATTCAGTAAAGCTTGAAAAGAAAATAATTGTGAATATATAAATCAAAACCTCATTCTTCATAGTAGCCCACTCTGGACTAAGGCTGTAAGAGAATTAAAGTTTGTGGGGAGACAGAAAAATTTTATTACATCAACTGGAATTGATATAATATAATTGATATTTCAACAAGCAGCTAAGCTTTCAGGCCCTTAAGTTCTGATCTAAGCAGTTATTTTCAAAGTCAAATAAAAGTAAAGGAAAGCTGAACTAAATTTTTGTTAAAATTAGATTATCTAAGAAAAGATAGTTGCCCGCGTGTGTGTGTGTGTGCAGGTATACATACACATATATATAAGCATACATACAACTATGCAAGCATACATACAACTATGCAAAACCACTTTCCTATATTTGAAATTTTGGGAAAGATTAAGATTCTGTATTTTTTAAGGATAGGATACAATTACCTATTGGATTAAACTCATGCATTCTCATGCCTGGAGGTAATTTCTTCTCTCCAATGTGAATATTCTCTATCTTCTGATCAGTTGTATTTGTTACTGTCACTTGCACAGACACCATACGATCACCAAAAATGCCTGGCTGTCTTGAGAAGTGATAATGAGCTGCTAAACCTTTTCCGCTCATTCGATGAAGCAGTTCATGTGGTTTTGTTGGCACAGAGACTTGGGTAGTGACCTGTTAAGTACAAAACAACAGTTAGTGAATGGTGTAAGCGAAGAACAGATAAAATGATAATTAAATATGGCAGTTTTCACTCAGCTAGAGTGCCTGCTTTCTTTCAGAAATTTTAGTGAGCTAGAAACATGTAAGGATGTATTCAAATCCATAAACAAATTGCAGTAATAGATATCAGATAATAAGGCCTAAAAATAACATTGCTGGTGCTGAGAAACAGCAGCTTTAACTTTGCCATATTTGCCTCATTTTCCATTATAAATAAATTTATTTATAAATAAATATTTTAACTCTACAGTTTTCCATTAAATTATCAGAGGTTTTTTAACATAGGTAAGTACTTAAATTAATTATGTTGTTTCCAACAAGAAGTCTCCCTCTGTTCTATGCATCAGAACTCAAGGGTGACCCCGAGCCCCCTGCGTACTGTGAAAGTATAGTGAGAAATGGTCTTCTCCTTCTCTTGTTAAAACCACAAAAAATGTTGCCTAACAATTACATATTTTGTTGCCTAACAATTACAATTACATATAGTCAAATACTAAAAAACCAGCTGTATAGAGCAGAAGGATGTTGCCACTTTTTTAATAGTCTTGCTGCCACAGGCAATAAGAGAAATCCCAAGGATGCCTGTATCCATTCTATCCTGAAGAAGTACCATGTATAAAAGACATTCAGTGTGCAAACAAATTCCCAGAAGATACTGCTGCTAAGGAAATCCGTAATCATGAGCCCAAAAGCGCAAAAGCAAGGAATATGCAGAAAACTGCAGAAAAGTGAATTTGAATTCTTTAAACAAGTTTTAAGGAAAGGCTAGGAAATTACATGAAAGTAACACCACACAAACAGAACAGAGGTTGAAAAAGCCAAATGCTCAGCTTGAAAATCCCATTTGTCTGGTCCACGCATTATGAGCTACTGAGCTTTGTAGTATATCTGATAGATATATCTGTTTATCTGTTTCCACTGATGAGTGTCCATCTTCTCTTGCCCTCCCTATAGCCCTGCAGGTGTAACTAAGTGAAAGAGACAACTGCAAATAGCAGGATGTTCAAGACTCCAAGCAGCTAAGCAAGGAAAACGGGCTTTTATCTTGCCTTCCCTACAAAACTCTTACAGGTTGCAACATCTTCCTGACTGCCACATTTAACATCAAGGGGCTGGTCTGAAGGCTTAGTGAACAATTCCAGTAGTGTGAGAAGCTGGTAAGAGCTGGGATTTAAACCCACAAGGTGTTACAGTAATGGCAGAGTATCTGGAAAATGTAAGGCTGTAAAACAATCCTCTTGAAAAACTGAAGAAGAAAGGGAGCACGTAACAAGCTTGACCATCATCTTTGAGCACCAGTTTCTGAACTGGAAAGCCAGCCTAGTAATATCCATCACCTCAAATGAGTATCTATAAAGATCAACTAATAAATGTTCAGAAATGTGAGCGTTACATTGATGAAAGCTGAAGAAAACTACATAAGGAAATGAGTGAGTTTGTATTCAGAGGTGGTTTTGGAAGGTGCACTAAGTTTCACACATATCATACTGAATGAACAACAAATAATGAAGGAAAAAAGGCAGAAAGGCTTCCCATCCCCTCAAAACTCAGTCACTATGTGACTGTAATTAAAACAACACACATGGGATGGGATCAAGCAAACACTTCTGCAAAGGCTTCCATGTAAGATGTAACTTTCAACTTTTTACCTAGTCTTTCTTTCTCTAATACACAAAAACTGCTATCAGGGTTTTTTTTACAAACAAATTAATGATTTAGCAGTAACCTTCAGCGTGAAGACGAAAGGCAGTTTCAGAATACATCTGAACCGAGGGAACTCCACAACCCCAACTTCTAACACATATAATATACTAATACTTTCAAAGTAACTTGGTGAAGTTCAGACAATTTCTTCCCACTAGAAAGATGATGTAATGTCCTCAGGGACAACGTTTTTAGTTCTCCTATATGATCAGAAGAAAATACAGCTGTTTAGAATAAAAAACATAGCCAAATACTTACATTTCTGTCCCCCTTCAAATATATACCACTTGAAGAATATAAGCACCATCTTTTTAAACAGAGTTGATTTTTTCGGTACAATTACTAATATCTGACAAGCAGGAAAATATCTAATACTTTTGTCCAAGAACACAATTCAGTGAAACTTTACAAGATCCATAATGACCAGGTATCTTTTTACTCCAATGCCATTTCATGTGCATAAAAATACGATTAGGGTTACTTTTACATAGCTTAACTTTAAATTATGTTTATAAAATAATAACTCCTGTGACATCACATGACCAGATTTCTGGCTAATGCAAAATGAATGGGAAAAGTACAAATTGCATGGACCTCTAAAGTTCCTCAAAATTCAGAATATCTTTGAATACTAAAACCAAACTTCAATAGATTAATACTCCGCTTAGATTTCTAGAAATAACTGACAAGGTAGAACTCTCAAAAAACAATTCAGTTGTCAGGAAATAAGAAAGGAGGTACTTCGAATAGTAAATATCTTATTGATACATAGAGGCAATAGCAATTAGAGGTTATAAGCAGTCACATTAGTACCAGTTAATTAAGCCATTGATGAAATAATGAATAAAACTTAAGTTTTAAGATATAATAAATATCTTTTTTAAATTCAAGCTTAGCCTTTAACTTTTAACATTTAATTCAATTTGAGCTGGACATGCATAACAGAAAAGTTATTTCATGAAATGGTTCACCCATTTTTCATTAACAATCCTAGGAAATCTGTTTTATTCATGTTAAAATAAGTATTTTGAAGTACGCTAGCTTCTCTGTCTTAACATATAGTTGGTTTTATTAATATGATGTTATTAATAGCAATGAAAAAAAAATTAGTCAGAAGTCCAAAATGTAGGTACATATGTATACACATACAGCAAAAATCCCTCACTGTACTTAAATTGTAACACTAATTCAAATTTTACTGAAACCTTCCTGTGATTTTTAGAGATTTTATTCTATGCCCCTTTCAGCTTTACTTCTCATGTTTCAGTCATAATTTCACTTGTGAGCCCATTCACTTTTATTTTCAATATACTATACAGAGCAATAGACATGCAAAGGACAGCCAGAATAATGACATTATCTTTTAACCATCTTCCTTCCCATAGAACATTAATTTTCAGTTGCATTTAACACAGCAGCACTAGAAATAAATAAAATGTATACATGCTGAACAAAGGAATTTAGTTCTGGAAGATGGAAATTTTCAAGCCCTCTACATGTTAGCAAGGGTTTTGAGCTGGCAAGGCTTGCTGTGACTGTAATGCAGTCTATTTAACAGATGCATGAGTTTGGTAAACAGAATTTTTTGGTTTTATTCTGAAATTTTTAATGCATACAATTGCAATATTTAAAGAAACACACAGGGCAGATACCTGCAATCACTCTGGGGTTAAAATAATCCTCCAAAGAGTTAATAGAACAAGAAGCACCTAGTAACCAGCAGATAATCCCCTACAAATCTTACACAGCATATGTTTAAATAATAGAAGTCGTTTGTGTACCTTTGGATGGTTTATGAAAATAACCAATCAATTCTGCAGACACAACATTATTTCTAAAGGAAATCTATGTGACTCATGATGCCTGCAGATACACAGAGACAAACCACACATATTTTATCAGTTTATTACAGTAAGCAAATAAGCGTGGAATGAGAGTGCACATAACTGTCTACTTAACGCTTACTGAAACATTTATAAGAGCTGTTATCTCCCTAATAACAGACAGACAGTGTGCAATTTTAGAGAGGAGAAAAGCTTCATATTTTTTAACACTTCACTAAAAAGTAACTGAAGAGTGTAAAATGAAAAATACTCTGTGCAGTTAGCTGGTAATGGACCATATTATCAACTCAAGTTAGATTTATAGGATACAAACTAGTCACTAATAGTTATTTTATGACATAGCGTGTCTGCTTTTTTTGGGTGAAGATTATTAAGATTAAACTTGCAAAACTTTTTTTTTTTATACAGCTGTTTAAAATGACAGAAATAAAAAAAATAATCAAATATAGACTGTCCTCCCACCCCATTTTGACTGAAAGCTACCATGAATTAAAAGTCAGAGTAGGGACTCCATGGTGAAGCCATATGGGAAAACTGTATTGGTATGAGTCAGATTGGCCCCCATAATAACTGCACACATTGAAAGATCATCCATCACCCTAAAAGAAGCTGCAAAATTTTTTAAACAACTTCTTATATAAGAACAAGAGGGGCAACATTAAGATTTTGCCTTAAAAGTCTCCTACTCATTAACCACATAAAGGAAAAATGTAACATCACTGACAATACTTTTGGCTTTCTCTGTCACAACACAGCTGACTAGCTATAAACCACTGAATCCTCTGCACATGAACATACTCCTTTTTGCCAGCTAAGTCAGTCCTTAAAAACTAAGCTGAAGTTAATACAAAAAACTATTTTCCAAAATTATTTAAAATAAAAAGCACTACTAAAGAAAAGGGCTGGGCAAACTTTCTTGTATGAAGTATTATTATTAAGCACAAAATTATGTCTGTTCTCTTTTTTCTTTTGTATTTGTTCCTTAGCTTAATAATGCTGTAATAATAAACATAGATTAACTTTTGATCCTGATTCAGAAATGTATATGTTTGGATAAAAACATATTATTGGAAAAAAATATTTGCTTCCAAGAATGATGATAATTATAGTTCTATTCTTCTAAATTATATTCTGTTAAAGCAGTGGACTGAATCATTTAATCTAAGTAGCCCTTCTACTGCCCTCCTATTGGCAATATCCATCACATAATCCAAGAATGACCTACTGAGCTGTGAGAGCTATATCCTCTCTTACACTCACTGTAAGGCTATGTTGCTCCACAACAGATAAGAGGAGAAGGGCTATCGCATAGCCCAGCCACATTTACATGATCTTTCAACTGAAGCTATGAGAGCAACTTAACTATAATTTTATAGCATTAGGAGAAAGATGGAAAATGAGGCAAACAAAGGAAAGACAACTACTAGGAGGAAACAGTATATTCATGATCTTTTGCTCCATTACCAATTACGTATTACTCATAGTCACAAGGCAATGTCTTCCTTACACATCTCTTACAAAATAAAAGAATTGGTAATTCATAAAAAGATATTAAAAAAGCAAACGAAGAATTGCAGAAAGAACGTCAACATCCTAGTCTGCATTATCTGAAGACGCTGTAGCAAACCCCAACATTAGAGCATACTTAAGTCACACTAATATGGATTGTGAAACTAAGGACAGTATTCCTCTGATAGGGGGGTGGAGAAACCAACCAAGCAAGCAATCTCATATTTTCTGCAGTCTGGGAAAGCAAGAGGATACCACAATTCAATTTGGGCTAACTTACCTAGATATACAGACACTTGAGGACATCATGTCAAATTCTGGAAAATACTAATATAAACTTTCCACCAAAGGCACATTTAACTGCTCTACATGCGCTAAACACCTTCTAAAAGCCATGTCTGCTCGGCAGTCCTTAAATTTCTAATATATCCTAACTCCCTTCTTTTTGCATTGTCACCAACTTTTAGGCTCTGCGCTTCCCTAAATGATTAATATGTCAATGAGGTTAATTGAAAATTAGCACATTAATGCTCATACCTTTAAACCAGTATTGGTTTCTGACAATTTCAGACATTAGAAAGTGAATTCCAAGAGTTCTTACTGAATTTCAACATTGATAGAATAATACTTTGGTTTCTAAAAACTTGCAAGGAAAAATCAAACACCCCTCCCCCTCAGTAACTCGCATTGGTTTTTAAATCACAATGAGATGAATATATAATAAAAGAGCACTTCTATTATACTGCTCATAGTCTCCCAAAATTAATCATTTTCTCTGGTTTTTTTTTTTTTCACTCTAATATTTGTATGGTCTCAAATAGGTATAAAATAATCCTTTCAAAGAGTAGTGTGTTCAAGGTAATCTATAAATCTGGAAAAGATCAAAATCATGTCTAATATTAAATTATCCCTTTTCTAATATTTTTATGTCCCTTAGATTTTTTTCTATGGTTCTCTTAAAATATAACCACCTAGACAGATTTCCAGTAACCCCTTATCAGTAAAAAGTATTGCTCTTACAGCATAAAAATGACTACATGATATAAAGGAAGCAGAATTAGGCCTTAACCTGGAGTTCATGAACAGTAGAAAACTCTATTAATCCCATACCAGATTAATCAAGCACTTTTAAAACTAAGCGTGCACTTGTTTTGCATTTTATGTGTAGCTGAAGGCCAGTGAGACAGGTTGTACTTTGCATGTATAATAGAGCTTAAAGCTTTATTTTACAGCAACACATCATTTTGTTTGGGATTTGGCATCTTTGCTTTTTACTTCTGCTGAGCATAATGAATCACATGGATAGCGCAGTGAAAATATTAGTGAAATATTCTAAAAAGCCACACAAGAAAGAATTTCAGTAGCAAAAAAAGTGGGAATATTCTCACAATTAAGTCAGGGTTATTACACAAACATGAACGAAAGGGGTGAACTCAGTGTCATAATTATGGGCCACAAACCTTGGCATAAATTGAGAAGTGCACATTCTTGCCCATAGGTAATCTCTGAGATCACCAGTCGGCAATGAAAAGGGATTCAACAGATACTAAGGGAGAATCTTCTTTTAATTGCATTTGCAGAAACTTCCCACACTTGAGTGCTTAAACTGTATCCCAGTCCAAGTTTTAACTTCTGAAATAGCAGTGACCAAACCAATTCAACCTCAAGATTCACCATCATTTTTTCCTATGTACAATTCTACAAAGCAAATAGCAAGGATCTGGTGGCTGATGCATGTGTGTGAATTTCATCAAGCAGCATGACATTTTAAGCTCCTTTGCAATAGTCATTAGACTTTTCAAGGAAAAGGCATTCTCTCAATATACAAACAAGTAATTTACTTGAATTTAGTGATTCGATCCTTCCACTGACCACCTAACTGGAAAGTCTAAGGATTACCTGAAGTAGTTCAAAAGTTAGAAAAACAGAATAAGGTGGCAGCCTCATCATGCACCCGAATTATGGACTTGAAATAGTGGATGCTGCCAAGAGAGATTAATACAGATTTTGGCATTGAGTCTAAATGACTTCAGAAAAGTTCCTACAAATGGTTTCTAATATATTGTTTTGATTTTGGTAAACAGCCAGTACTCTAGACACCTCTAATGTGAAAACATACTGAACCCTACTGGCTAAAATGTATAATTTTACAGTTAAGGTTATACTGTAACAACTTCTGCATAGTGGTTTCTTCCAACAGAAGCACCAAGTTCAAACTTTCCCCCAGAAAAGGACCTCTTGTGCCAGGATAAGTGTGTAAGTTGAAACATTTACCGCACAGTATTACCTACGAGACAAATCGAATTCAGCCTATAATACGGAATATTTGAAATCTAGCACTGATATTTATGAATGCTAAAATGTAAATTACACTTAAAATGTAATAAAAAAAATAAATTACATTAAAATACATTGCTGGCTTAATACAACTATATTTGAATCTTGGTCACTAATATTTTTGTTGAAGAATGCAACATGTTATTTTGGCTTCTGTCATGATGATCTTAATGCACATTAACCCACCTGCAAGGACAAAAATCTGAAATCAGCACTGAGCCCGCTGCATGTATACACCTATATTAGCACTTCCTCAATGTGGGTGTAGAATCTCTGCATGTACTGGAATACCTCTCTTATACATGATATTGATGTGCCAATTTTTCCCAAGTTTTATTTCATCTTACACATAACGTTTTAACCTGAAAAAAACCATATTCCTTAGTTTACAAAAATTACAGTTGACCTAACTGAGATCATTGCTAAAATACAGCTTTTCCATGATTTGTTTTCCTTCAGCTTCACTTTTTGGCCTTAAAAAGAAAGAAAAAAAGTCATCTGATACAGTCTGTTAAGAGAGGTTTATTTATAACCAGTTACCTTCAGTTTCTTTGCTTAAATTCAAAAGCACACTTCCTTTTTTTGGACATGGAAACAAAATTCGTGGCATCAAATGACTTACTCAGCCTCCATGAGAACACTTCTTTTCACACTTAACTAAGAAGAAATGCCACTCAGTCCCATCCACACATGGCTCAGAGTAATGTAAGCAACAACATGCACAGCACACGGGCAAACAAAACAACCTCACCCAATGGATATCTCTAATAAAGGCTCCACTGTGCAGACACAGACCCTGAACACAAGCATGCTGCTTTACACAGTAGCTGTGGCCATAGTTAATCCTCAGCTGATGACTGAAGGCAAATTAGGCTGGTAATTTTTTCTCACCTACTTTTGAAATTACCCTGGTACTACTATAGAGTATTTCTGCTACTGTTGTCTGAATCCTCCAAAGATTGTTAGTCAACTGAGCGCAAATGTAGCAGCAGGAAGACTGTGACAATCACCATTTATTAAAACTTATTCCATTTTAAAGCAACTTTTAATACAAAAATGCACTTAATAATAGTTGAAATTTATGATTTATGTAGTAAGCATATGTTCTAATGCTGCTAATGTTACAAAGCTCCTTCAGCAGAAATGGTAAAATGATTTTTGTACATTTTTCATAAGAACATTTCAAACTAATAACAGAAGATTTGTACACAAACCTTCTTTTACCGCCATGAATTCCTAAACTCCACTATATAATTAAAAGATCTGTTTTACAGCTCTTATGAATGTACTATTCCCCAATTCTTCTGGCATCTTCAAATCAAGAACACAAATGCTAGGGACTAGAAACACCAAGTGACACTTGTATGCAGCCATACAAAGGTGGAAAGGTTTCCTAATCCAAGTGAATAGCAGTTTAAAATGAAAAATTTCATCAACTGCACAGGAACCAAAACTAATTCAGGAAGATTCTAGAACTGCTTTTTTAAGTCTAAATATGTCAATGCACTGTTCACCAAGTCATTAGGAGAAAAGCATGCAAAAAAAAAAAAAACCCCAATGTGAAAGTGTGGCATTAAAGTGAGGTTTTTAAAACCTGTCTCTCTGATGGCAATATATTTAATCACATCATTGTTCAACAGTCTTTTAAAGGGTCATCTGTCTCTCCAATATCCTCCAGAGTCTATGAGATAAGAGGACTGAAAACATTTCTAAATGATGCTGGTGTGAGACAACAGTGGCACATCACTTACCAACTTTTAAAAAACAACCTTAGCACGGATTTGGAGAGGGGCAATGGAGGGTATCCCACCTTCTGCAACTGTTAGCGAGAACCTTTATAGTACATAAAAATACGTCTGTATTGACATGATTTAAAAGATTCCAAGTCACCTTACTTTAACAACTACAATGGCCTTGCCTTTCACTTATTTTGTACTGCTAGCCCACAACTCGTGTGGCAATACACAACTGTTCTGTGGCAGGAGTGATATGCCCTAACAGCAGCACCTCTCAATGAGTTGAGTCAGCCCCATTCATAGCTTTTATTTTCAATGACAAAATATTTATCCTCCCAAACAAGCTTTAAGTTATTCTTAACATTCTGGGACAAAATCTCAATATTATAATTTGAATATCAGGTGTTTCATTCCATGTGATGATGACTCTTCAAGTAAAATTGACAAGATGGAGTCTTATATAAATCAACCAAGACTTGGTTATTTACTTTTTAAAATATGCCAAGCTAAAAAACCATCACAAACAAAGTTTCAGAAGTAAGAGATTATGTTAGTTATAAAGCATTTACTCCTATTTTCGTCTATATTTAACAAGTATTTAATTTCAAGGTTTACAGACCCTCAGAATAGTTAGACATATGTGGAACTGTATATAAGTAAGTTACAGGCAAATTTTCGTCCTGATCAGCAAAGTATCTTCTGGTGAAATCTTAGGTTTCCCTTTATGCTGCTCTGCCTTCTACTTTTTGTGCAATCCAAGCTTCAGTTAAGCACAGAGCAATCAAGAAAAAAGGTGAACAAAAGCAACTTATGCCCATTGTAACATCCTTATACCCGAAATAATTAGCTGTATTCACAAGTAGTGATTCATATACTTAGAAGAGCTTTGGGACCTCACCATCACTGCATATTGAAATCCATAAACTGTCCCCCTCAGAGAGAAGGGGAGTTTCAACAAGCAGTTTTCAGCAGATTCTCTATAAATTCTGAGCAAAGAAATAAAAAAACCTGTTTCTTTATTTGGGATTAGCAGAATATTCCAATCGACATGCCGATAAAGATATGGAACGACACAATTTAAAATTATAAAGGACTTCTATGTTTTTTGAGTCTCATACCTCAGTACAAAAATATAAAAACACCAAACTATAATCAGTCATGTAAAAAACCCTGTGTACAATCTCTAGATGTAGCTGAAGGAAGTTTATAAAAAATATATGCTGCAACAGCATGAATCTTTGAATGCAGAAAATATGAAAAGTTGTATTTTTATTAATTTCTAGCTAAAAGCTTGAAATTTTTCTTCCTACTCGGATGTGTTGCCCTCAGAATACTCATCATAGTCTCACAATGCTGTGCTGCAGGTGACAAATGCAGAAGTCTTTAACATCAGGAAACTCAGTTTTCTACTTTATCAGTTTTATCCATAATACTGTGCAAAGAAATATGAAATAATTATAGCTTGTTAAACAGCTATCACATAGATAGTTTTCAAAAAAATAAATTCTTGCTGTATCCTAAAAAAAAGTAATGTATTAGGTATACAGTTGTAATGAAGTTGAACTGACTGTTATGTATAGTTAATATATGTTACACAAGAAAATGGTATCAACAGCCTTCTAGGTGCTGTATAAATTCACATGCTATTTCTATCATAATTCTGCTTTTGCAGTTAAACAAACTTTGTCATAGGATCATCATTTACTGCGACCCTCTGAAAATAAAGTGAATACTGATTAGCACATTTTCTGGCACATGTCGTGTCTCTGTCACTAAACAATGTCTTAATTTTAAACTCTTGTTCAGAATCACTGCTTTGACAACTACTGTCACTACTCAAGGTCTGCACGAAGCTTCAAACTGCATATTATCACCCATTGACAAACTCGACATTTTATGAAGAGCCCCTTCTCACACTGACTTATCCTCCTTACCCTGTGTAAATAAGTAACAATTCATTTTATAACCTTGACTTTAAAGTCCAGCCCTTCCACCCTCTTTTTTCTTCTTCCTAAACAACTGACAAAGAACAAGGAAGCTGATTGAAGGGGTCCATTATGTATCAACTTAAAGAAAGGCAAAGTGATTGATGAAACTAGCAGTCACCTTCACTGCTAGCTACTGCACCTGTATCCTTTTTGTCAAATGACCTGAAAATCCTGCTGACAGTTTAACATTCACCACAAGGATACACTCTCTAGTACTGTAGTTTTAAATATTTTTATTTGCTCAGAAATTCATGAGAACGTTTTTTTTTTTTAGGATGGAAGTACATATTTAAAATTAGTAGTAATTTGTATTTTCTTCCCACGTATCTTGTGCTTTCTAATAGTTTACTTGGCAAAACTATTAAATAATACTTGCCAGTAAGCTGGCAAACCACAGATCTTCTGCAGGTGTCACACAGTTAAATCTTTCACATTATCATCACCATTTCAGTAAAATTTGCCAACAGTTATAAGAGAATCTCAGTTAATTTCCTTATCACAGAAGAAAACCAGTTTCCAAGTTTCAGACTAAGTTTCAGAGCTTCTCAGAAACAACTGTTTAAAAATAAAAGCTACTTTTTTTTAGTTATTATTTTCAGTTTTAAATAATACCTGGGTTATTTAATACAATTCTGGGTTAGCAGATCAAGTGAAACTTTCTTTTAGGTTTAAAAAGATGATTAAAAATGCCAACCCCAAACCATTCCTATGGTACTGGAGCTAGTCTACTACTCTCTGTATGGAATGAAATTTTCACTGGGAAAGTGACAACTGAGAAGCAGCAAAATCTCAAAAAATAATAATAATAATAAAAAAAGCTGCTTTACTCTGTGTGGGACACAGCACCATTTCCTTTGGGCATTTATTACCTGTTAAAAACCAATCTTTTGGTGAGTGGCAGTTCAGGGTTTTTGAGAGCAAGCCGCAATATTTCTTCGGGTCTGCAGAGTCATAATTAAAGCTGAACTGAGTGGAATTGGAGAGGGAAGGTCAGCGAGGTGCCGTATGAGAGATGAGGCTGGGCTGATGGGCACCAAATGAACAAATTATGATGGGCCCCACTCAATGTGATGAGGTCAAATGCTTGTTTCTACCCACTGACAGTTCAATTTCCCTGAAATGTCTCTCGGTTCTCTATGAGCTAATTATGAATGAAAAGTTATCAACTGCCCTCACCAAAAAGAGCTTTCTTGGAGCTTTTAATGTCAAAATATTGTTAGAAATGCATGCTGGTCCAGATTTTTAGCCAAACAATACCCAGAATAATCTAAATACCAGTGTTACACTACATACTTTTTGCTTGCAGTATAGACATAAAACATTCTTCAACTGCTATTAGATATAACACATGAATTAATATTACCGTTTATTATCAAAAGGTACTGTGCTTATAGCTTTGAATAACATAAACCACATAACTTTCAAATATTCCCATATAACTATTAATTTCCAAGAAAACATTGCTGGATTTTTAGTTTTAAAGTACCAATGCTCAGCTGTATTCCAGCATCCAGATGGTATCTCAGCACAACTCTAAAGCAACTGATAAAAATGCATAGTTCTTTCATGGAGTCTCAGTTTTCAGAGTAGTCTCCTGATTGCCTTTGTGAAATACTATCTTTTGAAAATTCAAGCACATATGGTTTCATATACTTCCAAAGTTTTAGATAAGCAGTAAACACAGAATTTTTTAAATAGACTATTAAAGAAGTTGAATCTTTGAAGTTAAAAGAGAATAGAGAAGTGAAAGGACTATAAAACTAGTGATTGAGTATAGGAGCGTCTGACAAATTCCAGACTACTTATTTGCATACAGAGATAAGTTGGAAGACTTTTTTGTCACAATTATTTGCTGCTTCAAAGTTAAGAAATGACAGTAGTCTAATGCTTTATTCAGAATGTTACCCAGCTTCCTTTTATTACAAAGCTCTATTTGATGTTTACTGACAAGCCAGAAATTTTAAAGGAAACTCCTAAGTGGTGAATAGAACTTTACTTTGCAATGTATTTTTACATTAATACATGTGCTACCCATGTATTTGGCACTGCACAAGATGGAACTGTGTGAAAACATTAATTATACCAACTTTTAAATTATACTAACTATTGCAACTGCAACACACATATAGTTACAATAGGATGTTAAAGTCAGAGTGTATCTGATATATATTGATCTATAAAATAAAATTATTTTTCAGATGTTAAGCACATCACATAAAATAAGTGGGGATAATGTAAAGGGAAACTTTTAAGTCAATGTTTTCTAAAAATTCAATATAATATTAAGGTTGCTTAAAGAAACTGGCTAAAATAAGCAACTGTAATAGAGTAAGAGAAATAAATCTTTAATCACAAAGCTCGAAGCAATCATCTATGTGGGTAGCATATATAGCTATAATACAAAAGTAAGCCTGAAGGTTTTCAGTACAGTACAGTATTAAATTTATCAATATAACAATTGCTGTCATTGTAGCTGGCATACTATCTTATTAGACATACTGTTGATCAAGTGTTATTACTACAACAAAAAAACACAACTGTGCTGCAGAGACTTCATGTTTAAGTACCACAATTAAGAACAGAGAAATACATTTCATTCATTACAAAACCTTTTCAGGAAGTTGATTTTTTCTAATTCTTATTGTAATTGCATTGTTCTAATCCTGTATTATAAAGGCAGCTGCTTGCCTATCATTTGTACTTTCCTCGTTAATCCTTACTCAGTGAATTAACCTTTAATTACAGCTGTTAAAATTGAAATGAGCCTCTTGTCTGGCTGGGGCTGCCCCCTTCCAGTGCATGAGACTGATGAAAATTTTTAGGGTCAATGAATATGTCCCATGTCATGTCTGATAGATGCTAAAGATGTGAGGAGGTAAATGTTACCTTAGAAAGATGTGGTTGAAATTTTTAAGAGCTAGGTTTTATTCACAAAATAAAACAGAGATACAGCTTAGGTTAGCTCTCTCTTCTGTCTGAGTGACGTAGCATAACACACATACAGACACACTCTATTTTACATACATTACCACACTACATATTTAAAAAATAACTTACGGAACCATCATCATGCATTACACATGCTTGTTTTCAAACCCCTAGTACCAACTCTGTTTACAGCAGTCCTATTTTAAGGAGCATAATATATGTATTTTTCATGTTGGAAAGAAAAAGAAGCATAACTTCAAATTCTCTCATAGATCTAAGCATTCCAGTCTCAAAACAGTTGGATTAGTTTTAAGGACAGTACTGACTTCTAATGTAAGGCAAAAGAAGATCGACGGTCTCTTCCCAGTAACTTATCTAAAGGAGTTTCTTTTTTGCAATAACCCTCCCCCCCAATTTAATTTCTATTTTATAAGGAGGATTTTAATATTGCAATTGCACTTTACTTTGGAATTTTAGCACTTTTATTCTTAAATACAATACTTGAATATTGGTTTAATTGTTTTCTCTCCAAAATAACAAGACAGCAAAATAGCATTGAATTAGGATCATTACTGTTAATCAAAGACCTGGTTATACAGAATACAATTTAATGAATATACACAAGTTGCTAACTTATTATACATGATATTTATATCATTATACATTGCATATAATTTATAACTTACATGTAACTTGTCAAATGTATACATTATATATAACAGCAGAAATAAAAGACCCAATCTGGAGAATATCTAGTACTAAAACACACAGTAATCAACTAAATCAATGAGATTATATATAGTAATAATATAATATACCTCTCAGACTGGACATACTATTATTTGGGCCAGTGTCTTGTATCAGAAACTTGTTTCTGATGCAGAAGAAAGATCATGTTTGAACTTCCAAATTAAATTCTCTAACTTATTTTAAAAAAAGAAGTTGAAAGGTCTTAATTTTTAAGTGTAGAGTTTGTTAAGTATCAGTACATTTAAAAAATGTTAAGACGGGCGTTTTTTAGGCTTGGTCACTAATACTTATCACAATATCGATAAATGGATTTCTAATTAAAGAATAAAGGTGAAAGGACACTAAAAATAGTATCATAGCAGGTGTTCTTTTCTTAAGCTATCATTTTTTTAAAAGTATGTGGAAGCAATTTCTGAAAGGACGTTATATCTTTCAAATATTTGATGGTAACATATACTATGTTACCAATTTAAGAACACCCTCTTATACAGCAAATTTATATAAACACAGAAGTATAAAATTAAGTATGTAGGGGGTCTTTGTTTCACTCCTCCTGTCTTGGCAATGGTTAATATCTGCTGATGAGCAGCTACATTCATTTGTAGATCTCCAAGTGCTTTCCCAAGGTGAGTAAGCATCATTATCCTCATTTTTCAGATGGAGAACTAAAAGATTAAGTTAATCCCTCCAGATCACACAGCAAGTGGTAAGCCAAAAATAGAACTCATTTTCCATATGTAACACCCAGTTCTGTATCCACTGGACCACACTACCTTCCCACAAGCATCAGTCACACCTAATCAGCTGCATAGCTGAATTTTGGGCAGCACAACTAAAGTTGCTTTTTAACTCTTAAATTTAAGACTATGCCTTTTCACTTGCTTCATAGGTACAAACTTTTCCAGGCACCCTACTAACATACAATATTTGTAAAAAGTGGTTCAATTAAGCCTTATGCTAGTTACAAATCTTTTAGAGCACACAGTAGGGGAAAATCGAGACACTGCAGACACTTTGAACTGTTCCACATGAAGAAAGTACCATCTAAAGAAATGAAGATGGAGAGAAAACCATGCAGAACTACAAAACCATCTCTGCTCAGTGTGCGAGTGTGGTCAACAAGGCAAACAAGTTACATGCATGCACATGGATAGGATACATGTAAATTATCTTGTGGCACACTCTCCTCTTCAACTCCTCCCAACAAACCTTCCCCATTTCAATCTTTATGTAAATAAAGGTGGGCTTCAGAAGTACCTTGAAAATATCGAATGCATAAGAAAAAGCTCTCCTGTCACAAGACACCAAAAAGATAAGACATGTTTTATGGGAAACTGAAAAACAAAGGGGAAAATGCTAAACTATAAAAACCAATAAAATGATATCAAGGATACCATAAGCCTGTGTTATCCTAACACAAAATCACTAAAACTTCTGACAAAAGAAAAGATGTGGCTAACATTGAAAACTGATTTAAAAGAAACATCTTTCATCTGACTAAAAAAATTTTAGAAGTGTCATAAGAGTGATGGGGTATATTTACAGATATATAAAACTAGTTACTTAAAAACCAATATTTTTTTATCAGAATCTCTCTGAGAACACAGGGCAGAAGGGTACCACGAATCTAGTCAAACCATCACACATCACACACAGTCTGCTGCTATCAGAACTGATTGCACAACATTTCTCTCATGACATTAACAAGTTAATGTTTCTTCTGATGCAGCCATTCCTGAGATAAGAACTCAGACCACAGCTTATATGAATCATAAATGCATCTAGTTATGGAATAATTTCTGCTATCAAAGCTCTGAAAAAATAAAACTCACAAAGCTGAGTGCATGCCAATAATTATTTGGAAGAACTACTCTTCATTCGTCTACTGAAGGCTTTGGCAAATTCTTAAGCACCTCGTGCTAACTTTTCCTGCAAGCTCCATACCAGACTAGAGCCATGATATAATCAGTTATTGCAATCGTTGTGTTCCCAGTACTTCTAAGCAGAGATCCTTCACACAAGGAAAAGAATATACTTCAGAGCCAGTCTTAACACTTGCTATAGTGGAATTAGAAACAGCCTAAAAGGACAAAGCAACCTAAATGATAAGAAAGTTTTCCCCTGTGAAGACCACCTCCAACAACTCAGAAATTAAAGCACCCTTAAAGGTATTCTCCTATTCTGAAAATATCTCTAGTTGAATATTGAGGGTGTTCATGTTTACTGTTTCTCAAGGAATTCTGTAAGTGTGATCAATTTGAAATTAAATGTATTTATCACCTGGTTTGACAGGTCTGCAGCTCGACCTTGACTTTTGTCAAAAGCTATTATTTCTGCTCTATGCATCGCCACTCTAAAGAAGTTCTCAAAGTGGATCTTAGTCAAAAGTTCTGTAGGAGATATGAGATAGAAAACAAGATGATTTACTCTTCCCTTCCTAAACAGTTTCTGTGGAACTCCAAGTAGTAGGAAACAATAAAAGCACATCATTGATAATAACTACTATCAAGAGAATACAACGACCATGCCAAATAAAACCTTAGTCAGTAAAGAAGTACCACTTCTACAATTATACCATAATTCCATATGCACAATAATTAATGGCAACCCTAAATTGTTGCATCAAATATTTTTATAAGTACCTCCTCACTACAACAAGAGTTTACCCCTGTTTTGCTACATGCTTTTATCAGGAACTTCTTATTCACCCTTGAATTGTCCTCCAAATTATCCTTTATTTGGGGCTGGGGAAACAATCTTCCCCCCTCAAAACCTACTCAACTCGGCTGATACTTCTCCACACTTTTTGCCCCAACCAACTGCTCCTACTGTCAGGACTCATATCCAGCTGTCAGTTTTCCCTTGCACTAACACTATTCTGAATTGTAACAAATATCTTCCTACCAAAGCAGTATTACCTTCCCACTAATTTTATTTTTTTAATTATATGCCATTTTTACCAGCTAATTATCATATGCAGCATACTCAGGGTCCCTCTCCTCTCACTTTATAACCTCCCATTTGGGGACAACACCCATTTCCAGTGTTTTCAGACAACATCTTTACACTGACAGCTTGCAGCTTTCTGTCGCCTCCTATTTTTCATTGGCACCATATCTTCAAGTATGGCTCAAGCCTACAAATGTATCTATCTAAAACTTGATCAACTCCAAATGCAGCACTTTCCCAAGCACTTAGGTCTGACTTCTCTTGTGTGCACATCCCAAAAAGCCCCATAGTAGCCTCTGGCTACATCAGCTACCTGGTTCAGTTGCGCTACCTGAATATGGACTACATGTACCAGGGCAGAAGCATGCACAAGGATGTACTATGTTTTGCATCCACTTGGAAGAAAGTTATCCATAAATTACCAGAGAATTTTGGTTTTCCTGGAACAAACTATAACATGCATGTGTGCGTTTATACTAGGGGGAAATGTGCTATATGTAAACACGAATCATAAAAACAAATGAGCCACAGGACAAAGCATCAGGTTGTGCACTGCAGTTTCTACTCAAGGATATTTTGGTTTTGTAGGTTTAAAGGGACCCATACGATTACTGTAAAACCATTCTTGTATTTATGCTTTCTATAATGTTCAACAGCTATGAATCTGGAGTTATAAGTTTTCTAAAAGCTGTATCCAATTACAGTGCTGAATGATTTGAATAATAGACTGCCTGACATATTCCAAGATAAGTGGCTGCTACATTTCTTTGATATTAGGGTCATATACTGTACTTATCTATTTTTACTCCATGCTCTCCATTGGCTAGTAATAAATTAATTTCTCACTGTTAGTTTGGCATGTGCCCTAGAGTTAAATTCATTTTCTCTCCCATTGAAGGAAGAAAAAGTTTTCTGAAGAATGACAACTATCCTCCTTATTTTTAGAATTAGTAATCACAGATTAAATTCAAAATACTATTTTAAGAGGGACATTCCCACATAAAACCTTAAAAGCTGTTTTTATGTTTTCATTTTTAGCAAATTACCTGATGGTGCTGAACAACACGTGACAGTAGTTATATAACTACTTCCATGCAAGACTTTTTACAATACAAGAATATCACTTGAAAGAACAATTTTTAACTTTAGTGTTTAATTTTTGTTGCTTTCTGGTTCACAAAACTCAGCAAAAGACTTCATGTGCGTCTGCAATTATTATCAACAGCAATGAGAGCTGAGCTTAGATCTGGAAATAGAATACAGGCCAAAACACGTATTCACTATCCAGAGAGCAACAATTAGTTCTTATGTGATTTGAGTTGCTTCCAGAGCGAGGACTATGAGGAAATGTTCCAGCTTCTTTGCTGGTTACATGTTTTACCAGGAACTCAGCAGTACGAAGAAAAAGGCTTTCTGCAGAAGCAACCCTTTCATGCAGAACTTCTTCCACTGTTGAGCCCACACCTTCTAGCTCTTCCTCTCTAACACCTCCATTTCATTGTAGCTACCTTCTGAAGAATGGGGAGAAGCAATTTAGCAAAGGAACAGTGGCAATCATGAGGAAAGCAAGCATGAATGTGTGAGTGGAACACGTATTCATCTACTGTAGATGATGAAAGGACTAAAGACACTGGCAAACAAGGGGTGATCTCAAGCATCCAACATTACTGATTGCTATCTTTAACTTACCCTCAAAGATGGTAACTCTGAAGTAAAGCATAGAAACCGAAGTCATTCTTAAGCTAACCCAGAGCCAGGAAAACAGATGATTGGCTATGCTTTGAGCTGTCAAAGCCATAAAGGATGGCAAAGAAGCAATTGTGGGATTGCAATCACAGGAATAATAACACAGTTGTAGTTAAACTCAGGCTCGCGCTTAACACTGCATAGTGCACTGCAAAATAACTTGGAAGAGCATTTCTGGCATTTTCAGACTGTGTGACAGGTGAACGACTATGGATCAGGTAAAGCAACTGCACTTCCACAGATTGTTACTGCTCCACTTTAAACTTAAATTGCATCACAATTTTCTTAGGTAAGGCTAATATCCAAAAAATTATCTGAAAGTCTACCTTTTCAACACCAAATTTTAAAGCCTGTAAACATGAAACAGAATCATCAGCTGAGACCTTTTATTTCTTGAGTTAAATCATTGATGAACCTTCCTTACGTAAGGGGAATGATTTTCCAAAAGTATTGCTCCCAAAGTCAGCACAAAGTACTTTACCAGCAATTATTAAAGTTGTAGTATAGGTTCTATATACCAGCCTCATTAGAAACAGGGCTAGGCTAAAAAATGCCTGCGCCTCTGGTATTTTTTCTACTCACTCCCATCCACTTTCATAAGGGTAAGTATCATATGTTGCACTGCTGCATTTCCTTACTAAATTGCAAATTTAAATAGGACACACAAAATTACTTAAAAAAAAAAATAAACCAACCAAAAAAGAACACCACAAACAACTATCCTTGCCCCCTACAAATGAATGCCCTCTACCTCTATGACTTTGCTAACCTTAATTATATCTACAGTTTTGAGATTCCCTAATGGAAAGTGCTACAAAGCAGAAAGCACTAACAGAATGAATCATGACACATACTGATACACCACTGATTGTAAATCTATACCTTTTTATTTGCACCCAGGAGCTATGCTCTGTATACTCATGAAAAATTACTTCCAAGTAGCAAAATGTCGTAATTGGAGGCATGTACGGTAAACAAACAGGCTGAGGATTAACAGGTATGTGATTTTCTTGTAGTGTATTTTTGATAGTGTAGCAACTAGATGATTTTAAAGATTTGTATAGTTTGGATACTTAATTTGTGAATTAAAGTTTCCCTTAGGCAGCAAAAAAAACAGATTGAAAGAGAAGGTTAACAAGCCTTGAAGGCATCCTTCTCAGACATGCAATACTGCTACTTTACTCTACATTTCAGAATGTAATTATTACAGATCAAAAAAGCTGCCAGACTTGCATGTAAAACAGAAGGTCATAAAAGACCTCTATATGTAAGAGCACTTTTAAACAATCAGTTTAATGACTGCCTCAAAAACATGTGAAATGCTTAAATTAAGAATCCCACACACCCTACCCCACTTTTTAAAGGGTACTTACATCAATGACTGATGAACTCGACAGACTTAATCCCTCTAGGTCTGCTGCTAAACTTGGGGACAAAACAGCTGCTGTAGGAACTGCCACAGGAGTTGCCACAGGACAGACTAGAAGCAAAAAGGCAATTGATACTTACTTTAAAAAATTTTAAAATACTGGGAAAGACAATGAGTTATTTTCATCAAGTGTAGAAATGCTTTATGCCTTGATCTAGTTATTTTATTCTTGTATATATGTTTCTTAATAGCAGATTATTTTTTCAGACATATGGCCCCAATTGAACAATGAAAATATACATCCGATATACATGTATAGACTATGTTACTTACATTAAACTCCTTTCCCATTTTTTCCTCTATTTTATTCTTCAGTCTGATCCATACTGTGCAACACATTTTCATTTACAAGTTATGTGCAAAGTACTTACTAATGCAATTCTAACTTGTGTTGCAACTATAGAAGCAAACTTGAAGAATGGAACCATAAAGCATAGCCAAAAGCCACTGCCAGCTCTATCCCACCCTTTCAATATTACATTTTACCTTGTTCTCCAAAACCTGTGATTTTTAGTATCTTGTTATAGTACCACAATTAGTTCACAGGTTGCACAGATGTCGTAGAAGTAACACCCACTGGCATCTGAGAAAGTAAGCCCACTTTAACAGAAAACAAATCCAGACATACAAAAATTCTCAAAATAGATGCTTCACATACCAATACATTCCAAATTTTTAAACTTTCTCAGTTCTAAAACAAAATCACGTGTTATAATAATTATGCTTAAAAGTAAGTTCATAATTTTTTTTTTTTTTTTTGGTCAGGAAGCTGGTACAATAAATGAACAGAATCAATGTTTCAGGCATTTAAAATTCATTGAGTTAACTGAATTGAATTTATGCCATGGGAAAAATGAAGTTTAATCAAGATACTTACAATCATCTAAATCTAAGAGAAACACGTCTTGTTTACTTGGAGCTTTTCTATCTTGCACTGGTTTTTCTTCTTTCTGTCAAAATACATGAATATTTCATATTTTACCATATCAGCAAAAGAAAAGTCTTCAATACTTTTTTATAAAGCAAAGTGAATTTTCTCTGCTGTAAAAGAAAAATGAGAAAAATGTACCCATTTTCAGGCCTCGGAATTCAGAAAATTCACCTAGTGAGAACGATTTCTTTATACAGGTAAGCTGAACATAAACTCCACATTTGAGTTACATTTACCATTTACTACTCTGAAGCCCATGCTTCTGTTTAATATTAAAGTAGTTGCTACTCAAAGACAACTTTTGGTGACAGATCAGACACTTCGTAGAGATAGAAGCTTTTTTTTTTTTTTTTTTTAAGAAAAAAAGACTTGGCTACTAACATTTCTGTTTCCATATGAAAAACATGACAAAATTTGTTCAATCAGAAAGCAGTGTTATTTGCACTTATCTAGGAGAATGGAATCCTGTCCTCTGATTTTACTCAGTTGCTGGACAAATAATAAAAAGTTGATTTTTGTCACAAAAACATTTCAATTTTAAGCCTTAAGATGAGTTCTAATAATAAGGCCTGGCAGTACTTTAAGTGAAGTATAGAGCAGTAATAGAGTAATCTCACTGACTCAAACAGTATTTCAATAAAATTTGTTTCAATACAGTTAAATAAAGTTCTAAACACATCTACTAAGAGTGAGTGTTGATCATACCTACAGAACACAAGCAGCGATGATTCAGGACAGAATTTAGTGTGTCACAGTTCAACATGGACTCCCACTAGGAGGGTTTAGACTCCCACTAGGGGGGTTTAGTAACAACGATCGGTCTTTGGATGTAGCTAGAACCTCGACACATTACCTGCTGGATGCTTATCAGACAGTTTGTCACCATGCTATTCTTACCCACTCTTAAGCATCCTTCATCTGGATCAGCTGAACAACTCCTTCTTTTGCTCTCTCTGGCTCACTCGCTGGACATAAGGCTTTGTCATTCTTTCAGAGAACCTGTCAACTGCCTTTAGCCCTTAGGACATTGCTACTACCCAAGGTATGGCAAATAATTTAAACGCAGCCTTTCCGGGAGTCATGCTTCTGTGAAAGTTCTAGTTTACCAGTTGCCTTTTCAACAGCATGTGACAACCAAGTGCATATACATATATTATTCTTTTACTTTTTCTAATAAATGAACAGGTCTAAATAAATCAGTAAATCTGTGTGCCTGTTTGGGCTCCATTTCTTGGGCATTTTTTGCAAGATGCAATGGTCTCTTCAAGCACTCAGGATACAAATTCCTAGAGGAGCTTGGAGTCCTCTCAAAAACTCAGCAGCTAGAATCACTTTCTTTAACTATCACCATAGAATAAAATGACCCCTCTTTTCTGAAAGTGCATTTCCTTTCTTCTAGACTCTCAGCCTCAGAGTCAGTTGCAAACTAACAATAATGCTTAGTCTTCTTTCTCCCATTTTGAGGAGAAATTCCACCATTCCCTTCACAGAATATGGAAGAACATAGCTACTGTTCTCACTATTTGAAGCCACTGATGTTAACGACTATCAGCCTTGACCTGAGCCAAAATGACATTGCTTATTGTTTTCTTCCAAAAAACCCATGGCTCAAGTAGACAGTTGTCACTTTTATGATCATTACAGATGTGCTTTAGATATTCTGTGAGGAGAATAATATTGTGGACAGAGAAGAATGAAAGCCACTATTTTTAAAATTATTTTTAAATCAACATATTTCAACAGTCCTTATCACTGCGTCATCATTTCAGTTCGGATAGAGATAAATTTATTAGCAGCTGGTATAGGCCTATGTTTTGGATTTGGGATGAGAAATACTGTTGGTAAAACACTGATGTTTTTAGTTGTTGCTAAGTGATCAAGGCCTTTTCTGCTCCTCACGCCGCCCTGCGAGTGAGGGCTGGGGGTGCACAAGAAGTTGGGAGGAGATACAGCTGGGTTCCATACCATATGATGTCATGCTCAGCATATAAAGCTGGGGGAAGAAGAAGGAAGGGATAATCACATTTGGAGTGATGGCATTTGCCTTGCCAAGTAACCTTTACACGTGACGGAGCTCAACTTTCCTGGAGATGGCTGAACCCCTGCCTATCCATGGGAAACAGTGAATGAATTCTCTGTTTTCCTTTACTTGAATGTGCAGCTTTTGCATTACCCATTAAACTGTCTATCTCAACCCACAAGTTTTTTCTCACTTTTACTCTTCTGATTGTCTCCCACATCGCAACCGGGGGCAGTGAGCAAGCAGCTGTGTGGTCCGATCTGCTGGCTGGGGTTAAATCACAACACTATGGTATTTGAGTGTTCAACTACCACTGATTTATCTGAAACACAGAACTCCTCCAGACAAAGGAAATACTACAAAAAATCTTGAAAATGGTGCTAATGTTACTCCATTCCTTATATGCCTTGCCCAGGCATATAGTGAGGGGCTCTGCTGCAGAACCGGCTCTCTTGAGTTCCATTCTGGCCACATCTACCAGACTTCATTTTAATCCTCCAGTGTGATTACTAGCAAGCCACTAAGCTTCTTTTGGCTATATTTTTTAAAAATATCTGTGAAATAACGATAAATAGTATACTGCATAAGCTACAGGTTCTACTTGAATTACTCATGTCTATGAAGTGTCAGAGAAACAATTTCATGATAATTCGTTTAATGAATTCCAAGTCTTTTCATAGTATGATCTGGTGAATATTTAGCCTTGAATCAGGGGTTTAGCTTTTATCTGCAGCACAACTTTTTTGCTACAGTACAAACTCTTCAGACACTGGAACAGACTAAAAGAGAACATGGTTAAACAAAATGCAATATTTTTTTTTTTTAAAAACCCTCAATTTCTGAACTCTTTCACTCCCTACATCCACTTATCCATAAGATACAGTTCTACTTCAACTATGATTAAGGTTCAAAGGCTATTTTTAGCTAGAGTTCTATATTTGCTAATTATTCCAGTAGAGATGGAATTTCTCCATTCTCTTTTATTATGCAGCCAATTAAAATCTATAAAAAGTCGCTCACCCACATGAGAGGGTATAGCACAAGGATGAGAATTTTGAATATGCTTCAGTTCTTCTAATGGCAGCATTGCTAAGTCAAGATGTTTAAAAAAAATTAGGAGTCAGAGCCAAGAAATCCCCTTACTGTTAATCTGTTTACCGAAGACTATTAAGATAGGACATTCTACATCACAAATAACACCAATAGTATTCTTCAGATTGTTTTTTCTGTTACTTATTTTGCCATTCTAAAGTAGTTACTAAGTGCATATCGCAAAGCTTGATATGTAATTTTATAAGATAAAACGCACTCCTGTACTGATATTATTTTGAATCTACTACATAATTCTTCTTTAAAAATGGGGGGGAAATCTTTCAAGAGAATTTATTTCTTACACTCCAAAATAAAATAAAATGGTCCTAATATATGGTACAAGTACAGAATTATTACATCGAGGTAATGCATGGTAAGAAAAACTCCCACTTTATCAGAATATTGTACTTCAGCACATCAGTTTATTCTAGAAACAAACAAACAAGAAAGACCCTTCAAACAAGAAAACCCCAAACCCAACCCTACCATCTGGGAAATGTAAAATCAGAAGCCAACTAAATCAAGATAAAGCTAATGTTGAAGTATGATCACATCTTATTTTCTACTTCAGTCAAGTGTATCAACCCTAAGTAAATATTCAGCTACTTATATGCATGTGTATGGATGCTATACATATATATATATATAAAAATATGAAAATAATTGTGTTTATGTGTATATTTTTATATATGGTATATATATTAATTGTGTGCAATTCTGTGCAAAACACCAAAGAAACCTATTTACATGGGTCTTGCCTATTACAAACATGATTATTTTTTAATTTGGTTTTTCCAAGAAAAGAAAATTGATTGGCTTTCTAGGAATAATAAACAGCCAATGACTGCAACACACAGTACCAACAGATATTTCTATTGAATGAAAAAAGCTTTGCATTCCAAATCAAGACAATAAAAAGGCTCTGACGTATCTGGCATTTCTCTGTAACATAATTTTTCAGCTTTTTTCTTAAAACTAAGTCTTCAATATAACCCAAACAGTTTCCTACCAAGAGAGCCCGCTATGGGAAAACAGGAATACTAAACAAAGAAGTTAAGCTATATTCCATCAAACATTTCTCCATTTGCAATTCATCTTGGTAATAGAGATAGAACCTGGTAAATGCATATAGGACTTGAAGCAGGAGATTTCTCTTGCTCAATGCATAATTCATGTGCTCCGCCTGCAAAGTGTGTAAAATGAGAATTTCACACCGCAGCATGAGCCATGGAGCTGCAGAGAAAAGGCAGATGAAATCATATTTTGCTGTGCGAATTTTATTTCTTATCCTCCCAATATTTATACAAAACCATCATTGACAATCCAAATGCATTGACAGATCACCCACTGTTTCCATTGTGTTAGCACTTGAAAAAGAGATCAGGCAGAAAGATAGACAATTTGTTTTTGTATATTTTTTAAATAGTGGATCAAGATTTTAACAGCTGAGTGACTGTATTATACTTGTATAAGGAGGTTAACAGTAGCTGATTTTAAAATCCCACTGTAGAGACACCTACTTATACATGCATCATCCTCAAATCTGCACTTTAGCTCTACAGTATTTATGCTTACAGTATAATATGTATCTGAACACCTCAAACTATCCATATTTCAAAATGATATAAAACACTGCAGTACAAGAGAGTGACTTTTCTGTTCACTGCAGCTCAATTACAGTGAATACAACAGCTTTTTCAAAATGATTCTTCAAGAGAAAAAACATGAAAGCATTAATTATATGTTCAGGGAAATTAACTTGAAGATTTTGTACCCTATTTTAATTCTAGTAAATGCATGGATGTATGCACAAATTAAGCACCCATGTGAGGGCAATCAAACCTTTTTTATTATAAAAATTCTGCTGAACATGGCAATGGTACCCAACAAAACATACAGAACAGTAAACATCACCCAAAACATCAGCTATGTAACACAGTTCATAATGTGTGGCAAATTCAGAAGCTATAAAAAAAAAATAGAGCCTACTCTTATCAATATGAATTTGAGAACACCTTTTCAGTTTTATTTAAAAGGAAAGGAAATCCCAATGAATCATCTTCCCATATACACTGACCAAATTAAGAATACCCTGTAGCTGAAAAATATAAGCAATGGCTTTCCCAATAAAAATCTATCAGAACAAACCCATGCATTTCTGAGAGCCTGACTGAAACAGTCTGCTTCCTGGTTGGCCTGAAAATAAGTCAGGTAGCAGAAAAATTCCAGGATTTTCCTAGAAATAAAATAAACATGGGTGGCTCTTGTAAAATGTACCTTAACACAATGGCTCTGTGCAAGACTTTCTCTATAACGTTCTTTAAAGTTTGTTAACAATGGCTTTTCTTTCCAGCTTGGAAGGGCTTATCTAGATTATCATCAGTTAGCTCTATCAGTCATCACTGGACTCAAAACAGGTATCTCTCCAAAAAAAAAAACAAACAAAAACTATTAAGCTAGTTAGCATAACAATCACCTTTCACAAAAAATGCCTGTGATTCTTCTCCCCTCCCCCATGTCCAATTATGCTTCTGAATACAACCAAGTATCAGAAACACTTCAAGTATAAGTGCAGGCATCCAACATGGCTTAGACGGAAACTAACTTCATGGTCCTAGAGATTAATAAAGTACACTGAAGCAGTCCACTATGTTCAAGAGCGTTAAATTAACTTCCTCCTGCCCCCTTCATACATGACCATTGCTGTTAACAGTCCATCAGCCACAACTGTTGCCCTTACATTAACTGTGTTAACTTCTTAGTAAAAAAGAATTTAAGGAACATAGACATTTAGCTTTTGCATAGTAAGCTCTATGCTATCTTTTCTTTTCAATAACCTCCTTGTTTTTTTTCTTGCTGCCATGCATATAAGCCCATTCCTATTTGTTTTATTATTTTTTGTAATGTTTAAAAGCTTTGCAATTTTTCAGTTCTGCCCTTTGAATCTGAACAAGTCTTCTGCCAATTGCTTATAAATACTTTTTGTTCCTAACACATTTCATTTTAGGTGCTTCTTAATCAAGTAAGACTTAAGGACCACTGCAATGTTCTTTCTCTTCTCTTAAAATCCATGGACTTGACAATTTTCCATTGACTTCAACAAAACAATCCCAAGCTTCTTTGACATTCCAGTTCTCATATTATTCAGTATATTTGACTTCACACATTCTCGACTGCTGTTTTACAATACAAAAGCTTCTTTATGCTAGTAGTCCTCGCATATCCTGCGAAAGAACCAGAACAGTTTAGATAACTGTAGTGAAAGAAACCATGAAAAATGGTGCTGATATCCTGAGAAAAATGGACAAATGCAGCAGTGAGAAGACACAATTGTTTGAATATGTTTTTGCAGTGGCTGCTCAGAACTACGCAGGTCAGAGTATCTATTACTTTCTGGTGAAAAAATACTGTACTAATACGAGAAGCTGCAACCTGTTAGAATTAATTCAGTTCCCATTTAGCATCAAAGGATTTTATTCTGAGAAGACTTAGGTTACATTTGTTGTGCTACCATTTTTTGGCAAGATCCAGTTTGGCTTCTCTACTAGAAAAAACTTTGACATAGGTGCATGACCCAGTGTGGCACTTGGACAAGAAACAATGATCAAACCATGGAAACACATCTCCATTTCTCAAATACTACAGTCCCACTTAATCTTTTGTTCTACTTAGTAGAACAAGGGAATAGATTAAGGGTTAAGGTTACAACTCAGAGTCCCCAGGTGGGCCTATAAAGTTACAAAACAAAGACCACGTACAACATATGTTCCAGATTTAGAGCCTCACCTCCCCAGTTAAAGGAAACGCACATCTAAGTAGCTTAATAAAGCTTTGGCCCTCCCTCTTAACTCTTCAAAACACACCTGTCCACCAGCTTCTACAATTCCACTAAATGCAACAAACAGTGTTTGTTTTGTCTATGCAGCAATCTACACAGGAGTCCAGACTGAAATGTCTTGGCTTAATTTAATGCATCAGAGCATCATTTAATTTTCAAAACCACACATCAGTATTAAAATGGAAACTTCCGAGCTACAATTCTACCCTTCAAATTTTTAATAAATATATAGAAAGGAATGCACAGGAAATACTTGGTAACAGAAAAATAAGTTTCAGAAATCCTTCTACTCTTCTACCTTAACAGATTTAGCATAAAATTCCTCCTTTTTCTTATTTTTTAAATGAAATGTAGGTTGAGAAACTAACAAATTCACACTATTAGCTCTAGCTATATAATGTTAGCTTGAGTATAATGAATTTTTAACTTCTTTTTCTTCACTAAGGTAAGCAATTAAAACTTAGCTGACACATGAATGGCTCTGTTGAACACTTTTGCACATCTTCATACACTTCTGAATCCAACTTAAAAAAGACATATTTGAAAGTTTGCTACGTTTTAGATATTGTAAGAAAGCTAATACAATTTGAGGTAATGGAACCCTTTATAAGCTTTATTCCTATGAAATGCAGAGAACAATAAAAAGTTGATTACTCATTAAGAATATTGATTCTTCTAATCTATATATATACCTCAAGCATATACATAGGTGCATTAACTACACTATTCTGATTTTTAACAGGAAATTTTAAAACGAAGCTGGTGGTTCTACTAGAATGTCTTCAAACTCTTAAGAAACAATGCACTAACATTTGTCTTAGTTTTGTTTCCTGTCAGACACAGGTCCTATAGTAGTTATACTTTACGATCCCATTTTAATATAATAATTCCAAATCAGGGTAATATTTTTGTGAACCATCCATGTACTATGCTTTCACCAGTTCAACAGTAATTTAAAAAAATAGTTAGGTTCTATTATTCTTCATCTATCTGGAGTAAAAATATAAAACAATCAACAGTGAAATGCTTTTTGTTATAAAATATTCTTACTTGCTTAACCTATCAAACTGCTTTGGGATTTGTCTTTTTATGAAAGGTCAAAATTTTTTTCCAGAAATTCTGGATTTTTAGATAACCATAAAACCATTACCAATCTCCATTCCTGCAGAACAAACATGTATAGATGGTTAGATGCATCTTTTCATATTTTACGGGGGTTTTTAAAAAACAAGATATACCTTATTAGAGGTAGCACTTCTAGATTTTCCAGGCTCAGAGTCACTTTTAGAGTCTGATTCTGACTTGGAGTCTGAAGAACTTTCTTCCGATGAAGCAGACTCTGTATCAGAGGAACTGGATGTGCTTCTCTTTCTGGAGATTCCCTTTGCTTTCTTTTTAATGTCCTCTGAATCACTACATATTGAAAATAAAATATTTAAGAGACATGTAAAACCACCAAAGAAATCTACCTAGGCAATACTCTATATTAACATTTCAAAGTTTTATTAAATGGGTTTTAAGACAGTATTTCCTCATTGTAAAAAAACTCAGCTAAGATGGCAGAAGTAGTAGCTTATGCAAGGCTACACAAAATTTTTCTATCACATTACACAATAAATCATCACATATAATCTAAACCAGCAAAACAGCCAAACAAAAATGTGAACGTATAAAACATTACAAATATTACTTGCATGCATCAAGCTTATGATATTTCAGAAAAGTGCAGACATCCTTTCATATAAAGAAACTTTCAGACTATTCCACCTATGATTAACAGAATCTTGATGAGCTATTATATGTTTTTGCAAAGTAATACTGCTTTAAAAAATATTAAAAAATCAATGCATTGAATTTATTGCTTTGTTAATTCTTCTAAATCAAACCACCTAGAAATATGACCTATAATATCCACAAATATTTCAACTATTGAAAAGTTTCTAGAGAAAAGCTATTACATCCTGACACCTTTGGTCATAGTGAGTATCTTACAAGCAATGGACTTCAGAGACAGTATTCTTCATACAGTAAGGTTCTGTTCACCCTGGCGATGTTGGCTTATGTTGCTCTGTGCTAATAGCTAGTGAATATTATTAAAATCTGCCTTGTTCATTTTTAATAATACTACAACTACCAATTAGTAGATTACCCTTTTGTCTTTGGGGGAATTACTACTTAGAAATATAGCAGGAAATGAAAATTGTTTTCTAATAATTATCATGGAGCTGATAAATTAGTATTGCATATAAAAAAAACCCCTTTGTTCACGGATCTGAAGGCAACAGTTTTATACTTCCAAATCAGGTGTTTCATACACTACCTGAGATTCAGCTTCCTCCCCAAGACAATAAAGTGGTTACTAAAATGCTTGAAGGGTAACAAGGTCAACAATAATTAAACAAATCCAGACCATTCAAATATTGGGTCCCTCTAGACTTAAATTAAGTTGTTATACCTGTTTGCTTAGCTTTAGAAGCAGTACAAAAGAATGTGCTATGCTGCACTACTGTTTGAGATAGCAATGTTTTTAGAAGGGAAAAATACAGAGAAGGGGAATTGAAAAATCTAACATGACAGAAAGGAAAATGGTTAGGGCAACACCTTCCTCCTTCCAACAACTCCCCAGGACTGAATTGCTTAAATCAAGTTTAAAAAAAATTATTAAAAATCAATATTAGCATTTAAGCCATGCTAATAATTCCTACCCACGTAACTGAAATTGAAATCAACCCCCCATATTTTAGTCAAAAGCATTTTTTTCTAAAAGCAGCAAACTTGAAGCTTGCAAAGCTAAAAATGAAACAAGAGTACACTTCATAAAAACAGTCTAATGTAGCATATCTGATTACTAAAATCATGGTGAAAAAATCAGTAGTATCAAAATTACATTTCAATATGACAACATTTAAAAACTTGTTTGAGGTCAATGATCTAAACTTAAACATTCATAGCGTATGCTGTTTAAAATTCTTCTTCATGATGTATAAAACAGGTACTGACAAAACTATCTACATTCCCTTCATTGCCATTGAACAGAAGCTGATGTTGCATCAACAAATAGTTGTGAACCCACTATATAAAGGGAGTAAGTTGTTTTTCAACAATTTATCTTTAGCTTATCTTTAAAAACTAGATTTGAAGACTAAAAATGTTACTTTATTGTACATCAGCCAGTTTTGATGGGTAATCATTGTTTACCTTACTGCTTAAAATTTCAGATGTTATTCTAATGAAAAGAATTTACTGGTAACTAGCTTTTTAACTTTGCAATGATGAAAAGCCTGTATTAATTTAACCTACAGATTTCATTTGTTCTGAACAGGAAAAACAATATAAATCACTTTTAAAATCATTAAATCCTGACTTAAATTAATAAAGTCATAATTAGGGCATTATGCTGTGTTTGTTATGGAAGTGGCAAGGCGAGCTGCTTTAATTACTGTCTGTAATAAAAGGAGCAGAGTGCGTACTGCGCCCCAATCAGCGCTGTCAGCCACGACTGAGCTGAGCTGCAAACTCATCAAGTGAGCTGGCAGCAGACTACAGAGTAAAGGGCGATCATGTCTGCAGAGGCCACTTGCTGACAGCAGTGGAAGAAACAGATTCATACAATCCAAGGTATTAGCCCCAATTACTCAAAATTTTAATGATACTTTAATACATGATAATGCTGTTGATAATGGGCAATCTTAAAAAGCGCTAACACTTAAATATCTTATGACCGTTTCCCTTCACAGCCCTTGCCTCTAATATTTGGATCATAATCTTTTTAATATAACATTATTTAGAAAAATCAATTGTCTTAGTTACATAATGGCAAAGTGTTGAAGGACTTAATTTTAGCTCTCAGCAAAATTGCTGCAAAAGGTAATTAAGTGTTTCACACAACTGTTTGATCACTTATTCAGCCTCCCAAGGTTACATCAATTTTCAAAAAGCCACCCAAGATTTTACTGAAGTCAGAAATTAATTCTAAACATAAGAGTAGTCTTATTAATGAAAATATGAATGCAGTTCAAACACTGAATATTATTGGCACATATTGAAACAGGATACATCACTCCTTGGCCAATACACCCCAAAAAAGCCTAATTAAAGGTTTATCAGACTGTTTACAGGAAGAGTGCTTTAACAGCTAGTGTCACAAAAAATTAAAACCATATAAATATATACCTACCTTTCATCAGTAGCTCTAGATGTTTTCTTTGCAGCACTTTCTTTGCTGCCTGATTCACTATCACTTGATTCTCCACTGGAAGAGGAACTCCCACTACTCTCATCACTGCTGCCTTCCTCCTTATCTTCCTTCTCACTTTCACTGCCAGACTCGCTCTCTGAAATAAAAAAAAAATCTTACATTATTTTTCCAAATATCTTACATAATATTTTAGGAATCCAAATTTATTTTAAATAACACAATGTTTTAGTATTGTAAGATCCAAACTCAAGCTTTAACATTATTTAACCTGTGTCAAAAGCAGGCAAGAAAATCACTTTGTCCTAACGTTTACAAAATTTTAGTGGTTAAAGACCTGTCCTCTTCAGCCTACAGTAATACACTTCATCAAATTAGAAAGCCCAATAATAAATTAATTGCATGTGGATTCTTCAAAATTACATAACCCTATCAGGAGTTGGAGATGATCTCAAATTCTTAAATCTATACATTCACTTAGCTGCAAGATTATCTTTTCAACCAATTGTTTAATTAGATAATCTGTTCTTGAATACTGATAGTGATGATGATTGAATCACTGACTTAAACAAATAATTCATCCTCTAATTAATCATATAGTTACCAAATATTCAAATATCTGAAGTGAATGTATTCTTTTCTTGCTTCAGAGATCATTAATTTCAGTGACACAATTCTTAGTGCCCCTCTTCCATTCCACTACATGTTGATAATTCTTTTAAGTGTCTAATGCTAAACACTTTCTGTGACTAAATTCTGGACCTGGGAGAACGATGTTCTTCACTACATCTGATCTACTGATGTCTTGGGGAACTGCCTGTCCAGCATTAAGTGGGAGACTGGTCAAAAGAACCTTTGCTCACTGAACTTGATAGGCAGCTGTCAGTTATCTTCTCCATCATCACTCCCATTACAATAAATAGAAAATGTCATGTAGAACTTGAAAGTAATACTATAACACAATTTACTGAATAAACCCAATGAAAGACTACACATTTAAGTAAGCCTGGGCATTTATCAATGCATCTGCAATTACTATCAAAATAGAAACTCATCAACAGCCAATTCCAAAAAACATTCAAGACTTACGGTTCCCAACAACAAAGCACATGGGCAGCCTTCCCACAAAAAGTTAGGTGCCTTTAGTTTTAATTGGAGTTACAAACTCTCACTACTCTTACTAGACTCAAAGCAGGTTGTAATTGGCATGCCAGCTTTTTTAACTGGGAAACAAAGCAAAGGCCAACTCATTTAATAAACACACAAGCCATACTGGTAAAATTGGCAGTTACTGCACGGCTAAAGTAAATGTAAAGTTTTCCACCCGATTTCCTGATTTTATACATAGCTCCGGCTTTTTTTTTTTTAATTTTTTCCAATTCTTTTCAAGTAGTGGCCAGTTCTGAAGATACAGTTCTCCAGGCAGCAGATATGCAAGTTGCTTTCCAAACACCCACCTGATGCACTGGTACTGGCAGACTCATCTTCCTCCTCTTCTGATTCAGAGTAGAACTTCTCAGTAGGTTTCTCTTTCCTTGTCTTACCTAGCATTCCAGTCCATTCTTTTGCCTGTAAATAAATTTCTACTTAAGTTTACTGTTACAACCAGCAATATAAAAATATACACACAACACAGCAAAGAAAAACCACTTGCAGTAGTTGTATTAAGCAGTTTCTAAATAAATCCTCTAAGCAAGTCAAGAGAAGCTATTAGACTTCTCTTACTTCACACAATTAGAAGAACTAAAAGTTTTGTACATACCTATAAAAGGTGAGATATGTCTATTAGAGAGTCTAGAAAAAGATTTACTAAGGCAGATTAAAAGCATCAGTAACCATAAATAAATTTCTATGCCAAAAGAACCTGAAGTCTGAGAGTTTTTATCTTTAGATCCAGCTGAGTTTAGCCTATGATTAGAATGAAGGGTAAATATAGCTAGTTACCACTTTTATCTTCCTAAGTTTTAAGGGGAAAACAGATGAGGACCCAGTAGGCAGCAAAAGCTCCAGCAGCCAAAGAGAAATTATATTTCACTTCCTTTGCAATTCTCCAAATAAAATTCTTACCACCAAGAGAACACCAGAACATAGTAATACTTTGGCCAGACTTTTTGCTTTCCATATTCCCCTATACTACTAGAGGAGCACAAGAAAACTCAGGCCAGGAAAGAAGCAAATAGGCAGACAACTATATTGAATGGTACCGGTCTGCCTCAGTGACCTGTATCACTCAATACAGTTGGGTATACATACCGCTCTGGCCTGAAATAAGACTGACTTTTGAAAAAGTTCTAACAGTGACCTGCAATGGTGTATGGCTATAGAGACGCACGGGCTTCCTCTTAAAACACCAAAAGCTGCTGAAGGTTTGCAATGCTCCACCCAACAACTGGCATTTTAAAAATCCAGTATTTCTTTGAATATAAATGACAATTTAATTGTGAATTTGAGCATTGGAGGAAATCTATGACACTGAGAGACTCTACAAAGAAAATACCTGCAAAAAAACATAGGGAAAGGATTTTCATTTTTGTTTTGAGGTTTAAATGGTTGGAGCGAGATGTTTGCTATTATGTCGTAGATGGATGTTACTCCGTTTGACCAATTTCCTGCAATACTTTTTGTTTTTATGGGCAAAGGTGCCTCCACACATTCTCTCATGCCAAGCCTATCATTTATAACCCCCTGCTTGAGCTGATTGCCTTCAGATTCTCCCCACAAAAGCTTTCAGGAGTTTGTACACAAATACTTTTTCCTGAAATGTATATAAGAAGGTACACAAGTAACATTGAAGTACTAAAGAGGAATGCTTGTTCTACCACATTGCAGTTCGCTGGCTTCTGCAAGTCATACCTATTTTTTAGAATCTTCTCTACCCATTCTATGCCTAACATCTTTCATGCAAATTAATTCATATGCAATTTACTGTAGAATTTGGCTCATATCAAGGACAATGTGCTTTTCTGGGTATACCTGTTACAATGACATACCTCCAGGAGCACCATCAGCACACTGTATTTCGATACCTTTATATTTTTGTTACTGTTCAATAGCTTTAACTGACATTTAGTAGGACTCTGGTACCTGATGTATAAATCACAGCTCCAGTACCAGAACATG
The DNA here is from genome assembly GCF_964106895.1 of Numenius arquata. Lineage (NCBI taxonomy): Eukaryota > Metazoa > Chordata > Aves > Charadriiformes > Scolopacidae > Numenius > Numenius arquata. The sequence continues at coordinate 26,135,508 of NC_133616.1, read as the reverse complement.
ACATTGCCTCAGAGTTCATAATCCAGTAACAAAAAACTCTTGGTAGTAGAAGACCAGCCCTGCAATGTCAACAAATGACTAGTGCACTAATAGATAACATTTCCCTATTATAAACTTTTCTCATTCTCTCCAGATGATCTGAAGTGTAAACCCTGGTCTCTTCCAAACTTTACACTTCCGCTCACCTCTTACTTTGGTAGTCCAGCTACACTCATCATTAGGAGCAAGTAACATACTACAGCAGAGTGAATGTAAGAGGTATGAAATCAAAAGTGAGATGGAGGGGGGGAAAAGCCCATCTAATCCACAAGCAAAGCAGAAAGTGGCCTACAGTTGATCCACTCCCACTAAAAAGAAAAAGCAAGCATCATGCAGGTTTCCAAGTGTCCTGTTTCCAAGCTAAGATAAGCAACACGGATGTTCACACGTAACAACGTTTTTCAGTACAGCATACAGATAGTATTTAAATACTTGTATTTTAGGCTAATACTCTGTATTGATGAGCACCTTCAGCAAAGTTACTTTTAATGATGCTGACGTACCGACTCGGCTACGTCGATGTTTCGGACGGAAGGGTCAGGCGCCACCTCTGGCCAGTCGGACAGCTCCAGGTAGCCAGTGGCTCGGCTGTTCAGCGTGTGAGACAAGGTGCCAAGCTGGAAATGATCCCGATCTATTAAAAAAAAAAAAATAAGGGGGAGGGGTGAAATACACAAACACCATGAGCTCTACCACAAAGAGCAATCTTAATAAGGGCTAAAGGTAATTGCCATTATATTACCTCAAATGTCATGGAATAAATATAAACTAGGAAGCTCTTCATAGGTCAAAAAACTGATTTCAGTCCATAGATTACAATAATCTCCCCCATAATGGTCAATAAAAAAGCTAATCAGTCAGTGTGTTTAGAGGTGTTGCTCTGAAATGTAGCTTCTCTAAAAATTACTTTACTGTGAATATTAAGAATGACAGCACAGTTAAACAATCCATATACATGTCTTGGCACAAACACATCCAGAATTTTAATAGTTTTTCTTCAAAATGGAGCTCCTTTTAGAGATTCAGAACTGGGACTAACTAAGTATGAAAATTAAAATTACAAATCGTCACAATATCAGAGCATTTTTTTAAATTAAGATAACCTGATAACCTTTTAATTTGAGAAGACAGACAATGGTTCTTTCTTATAAAAAGGCAGGGAAAACAGACAGGGAGAATTATGACTTTGGAGAAAAATAATAAAAACCTAATCTATTGAGATTCAATTTATTTCAGATTCAGAAAACATTTGCCATACTCACATTAGCAATCTTCTATTAAAGTCCAGATAAAAGACTAGAGCTATTTTCCTAAACTGAGGAATAGTTTTCCTCAAAAGACACACCTTCTGTTATTTAAATCAAATTTAAAATCCACATAAATAGAAATAGATCAGTTTGTCAGGGTTTATCATCAGAGAAATGCACTGTTTGCACCATGCAAACCTTGCTTGCTGAAAAGCAAGTAAGCAGAGCGAGTACCCTTGCATATTAATCATTTGTATTTGCTAAGTGACACAATTTGTGAGCATATTTGAAATAGAATAGGCTGCCACATTCCTTTACACAATGAACATTTACCAAATGATTTTGGCAGTTATACCTTTAAAAGGAGACTCAAGCAACGGGGCAGGTTTCTGTGCCAGAAATATTTTTTTGGCATATTTGCTTAAAGCTCCACTCTTCTCATTCGGAACAATAAGCTGCCTAATAAATCTTGTACGGTCTCTGATGTCGTAGCTTTGATCATACTTGCCGAGATTTAATACGTACTGGGTAAGCAATTTTGTCTGTGGAAAAAAACAGGACAAGAACAGAATACAAGTTATTTATGATTATTGATAACTCTGGATAAACATATTTAAAGAGGTAATAAAAATGAATGGTTATGTCAAACAAATGTTGTTCCACAGGGAATATGCATTTCTAAAGCTGCAAATGGAATTCTGCAGCCAAAGCACATGTCCTCTTCTGTATTGGGGAGGTGAATGCTGAGTACTGAGAAGCAGCCATGTGCTAGATTATTAAACTGCTGAAGTGGAAAGAAAGGCATCATTAAAAAAATAATCATATATGGCAAACCCGCTGAAGGGTCTACGTGAGGATAATGAATGTGGAAATACAACTAAAAACATGGCACTCAAAACTTAATCGGAAAAATATGCAGGACATCAAAACATCAGAGGGTATTAGGAGGCTGGCAAACTGCTTCTGCTGAGGTGTGTTTTATGAAGAGATACTGTCCCTGGCATAAGCAGTGTCTGCACTCTGACTGCACTCAGTTACTTTATCCTGAATTATGACCCATTAAAGCAGACACATGAATCACTGAACTGGATTACTGCAAATTATTTGCAGTGCATTTAGCTGTTACTTTTTCATAAAAGCAAGCTGCTGATGCCCTCTAAAAACCAGGATAAAAGACTTCTTCCATTTTTTTCTTGAAGCTTAAAGCCTCCAGTAATATCGGTCATTTATTTATTTATGTAAGAGAGCAACTTATATTATCACAGCTTTTTACAGCATAATAGGACTTCCTAATTTGATGTCTGAGATATTAACATGTATTAAATAATTTTAATAATTCAGTTAAATTTTTAAAACTAAAAAAGGAATATAAAAAAATCAGGGAGACTTTCCCAGTATCTTAGAAATAATGTAATGTAACCATAAGAATAGTGCTGAACAGACTTGTAGCCATTAGACATATTTGAAAGAAGCATGCTATTTTCTTTACATACAAGCGAACAGGAAAAAGAGCTAAAAACCTTAAACCATCATAAGGAAGTAAATTTTTAGTATTTCAACTCTGATGGACAAATAACACAGGGTTAAAAATGTATTGTCAAGGACAATTTCTTTCTTTATACAAAGAAAAAACCTTGCATATATATCTTGTTTATCATGCTATTGCTGTAATAATAACAACACAGTTTCAATCATGTGAGCAGAAACATGTGTTTAAAAAAACAAATCAGTCAATTTTGTTATGTGCGATTTGCTAAGAAAAGTTCAGTTTAATAATTTCCACCTTGAGGAATCAAGTTAGGTTTTTTCTAGAGATGTAAAAATACTTCATTAGAGTATTGATTATTCTATAAGTGAAATATACAGTAAAAAAAAAATTGTTTTAATTTTAACTACATACAATGCAATGTATGTGGTTATAAAGCATTTCACAAAATACTCTACGGTACCAGGGATTTCAAGAATAATTAGTCATATTACATTAGAATAATAGTAAAAGCAAAGTTAAAAAAGCTTTCAGTGAAAAATTTTTCATTTCTTTTTTCTCTCTGGTACCCAAAGGACAGTCCTGTGAAAAGATATTTTTCCTCCAAGGGACTGCCTTAGCTCTGGGAAAGGTAAAAACTTTCCCATACTTATTTCACAGCCTATTAGCAGCTATTTCTATATCAGGGTATAAAATTTTAAACAACTGCACAGATAGAACATACGTAATCTGCACTCATGCAGGACTTGGGCTGTTCAATCTAAATGGAATTGGAAGGGAGGGTTCTCAGGTAGCATGAATTAAACTAAATGAGGGATACCTCCTGCAGCCTTTGCCATCACTTCTCCTCTGTAAAACAAAACAAGACTCCTTGCTGTCATGGCAGAAAGCTCAGTAGAATGGATCATAAAACACAGTGGTCTTTGCTTGTGAACTGCTGCAAGGATGAGAAAAGTTGAGGGACTTGTTATCATGGTGGGCAATTTTTCAGTGAGCGTTGATGGAATTAGAAAAAGTTGATCCCGGTAGACTACATTTCCTTTAATGGGATCATTTTTGCCATGATCCTTTCCCTTTTTCCTCCTCCCTTTCCTCTCCCCTAAAATATCTTTTCCATGTCCAATACAGAAAAAGACACAACAAATTTATATGGAAGAATGCTCCGTATCTGCAAGAAGTCTCCTTGCAAGCATAATATATAAGTAGTTTTCATGAAAATAGCATGAAAACAGTATTTTTTTCTTGCCTTGTGGCAATGCAACCAAACAACTAGCGAAGCTTTTCTACATGGAAGTAGCTAATAGAAACAATTAACTTTAATTAAAAGAAAAAATAAACTAATGAATACACATCAGTTTTTTCAACAAAGGAATATCCATAAGAAGCTGAAAATTATTTAAGCAAGCACGTTGATTTGGTGAAATATGACAGAATCTCCACACCATGACTGCTTCATAGAACAGTAAGACAAAGTATTCTGATATATGATATCATGGACTTGTCATATGTCAACATCGCCTGTTACCTGGACATGCTCGTTATATAGGTATAATGTAATTTCTTTTATCTGCACACTGTTAGAATCTATTACTAATTTTTGTACATTTTGGTATGGCTAATATGAAAAGTATACTTCACATCTGCTTCAGCAACTTTTCTAGAATTTTCTAGCGGTAATAGTTCTATTTAAGAATGTAATGCCTATCCTACATTAGCAGCAATTAACTTTTTGGTAAATCCTCACTTGAAAATTATATAATGCAAGTATCACCAACAGATAAGGCTCTACAATGGGAGTGAAACAGCTATCTATAAACTCTTTGATATCATTAGCTTGAAGAAACTTGATTCATTAGATACATAAGATAAGGTTATTGTGCTAAACCACATTTCATGTATCTATTTACACACTAGGACTACTCGGGACTTTTTCTGGTTGGACTCTTACTCTGTTACACAGCAGAAACCCATCAAAATCTCTTTATTCTTCCTACTATATGCAAGAAACAGCTAAGGCAATTAGATGACATATTTTCCACGTAACACTTTCTCTTATATGAGCTCCATTTAGACAGCTATCTAGCACATTCATAAGGATTTTATGACCCTAAGTGATGAAAAAAGGAAGCAAATTTTACCAAACACAGACAAACAGGAAAGTCTGTTCTAATTAGATATTTATCCAGATAGGACTGAATCTGAAACTCTTCCTTAAAATTATAAACAGTCTTTAAAAATTCATGGGGTGATCATGGGATATAAAGGATATTGGGAATTCTTTTAAAAAATCCTGAATATTAAAAAGCATTTCTGAGAATGTGTTGCATTAATGAAATTATCAGCAAATAAAATAATGTATTTACAGAGAGGGAAAAAATAATGAAGTCCTCCACAATTTTGTGCTTTTCTCCAAGCAAGAGTTAACAGATGAGTTTTACCTACCTTTCTCTCACGTCTCGCCTGGTGCTCTTTTTGTCTGCTTGGTGTTGAGTCTCTCTTAACTATCCTACCACTACTTTTCAATAAAGTGGCATTGTTATCTTTGAGATTTTCACAACTCCATTGACTTTGGATGAAACTGATAACGGATTACATGGTGGGATAGGATACAGAGGGAGAAAACATGGGGATGAGGAGAGGTGGACAGACTGACAACTGAGCAGTCAAGTGTACAAGATCTGAAAAATGGCTGGACTTTTTAGAAACAAGTCATTCAAGAAAGAAATGTTTTAATACCGAGTGAGTAAAGAGTTACTCCTGGGAATAAGGATGTAGATATGGGAAGAGTGTTGCCAGCTTCTAAAGGCAAAATCATCATATTCTGGTTTGGAAAAAGCTTTGAATCAAGCCAAGCCATCAACCTACTCTGTTAAAATTTTCGTATGTGAATAGGTTTATCACATGAGAAGACAAGATATTTTTCCACAACCTAAAACTAAAAGAGGAAAATGCCCTTTGATGAAATTCATCATTTAGAAGGCATCTCAGGAAACAGTTTCTTCTACTTTAGCATTATCACTGTATTTAGTGTTATGCAACACGTATAATGATGGTTTAAAATGTATTAAAGATGTGAAACTGGAAAAAGAGCATAATGGGAATCATCACCTCCTTGCAGGCAATGGATTTTTGGCCAAATATAGTGTGGAAAAGCTAGTTTAAAATTACAAAAATCATACAGGAAAATAGCAAGTATTATGTAATGGGCCAAAAAGAGGCAGTTCAGATAATCAGACCAACAGTCATCATTTGTTACTGAGCCACTTTAGACTGTATAAGCCGAGGACAAGCTTTCACTCTTACATGAATACATCTCAAGACAGTTTATCTTCCACATGCCCTACAGAATAAAGTCTCAGACAGATTGTCTGCAGTTGGATATAGCTATCAAGGAACAAGATGACACCACAGTTGCAAACATACAAAATCCCGTGCTGTTCAAGCTGTTGTAAAACAAAGAGGTCTAGCATCCCATGAAAGGGTATACATCTTTGACAATATATTTCTTCTGCGTTTGAAAAAAAAAAAATAAATTTTGATTTTACAACCTTTTACAGCAATAATTGGAATTACAGTGAAAAATTAGTGTCAAGATGCTATATTCCATAGCCAAAGAGTGATGAAGTTCACACTGCTGTCGTTGAGAAGAATGAGGCAGCTGGCACCTCTCGTAGCTACTGTTTTCAGCTGCCTGGAGATCTAAGTTCACCTTTTTTGTACTATCTGACATTTTAAAATGATCTTTATTACTAGAGATGATCAAACCCCAACATTTCCACAAGCTAAAGTGAAATAGTAAGAAATACTTAAAAAGTGAAAGCAGCTACTATCTTTAAGATGAGCACTGACAGAAACACATGATGAGGTCTTTTGCTGGCATCTCCTTTAAGACACCCTGAACAAAAAATGAGCAGCTTCTTGTTCAAATCGACAGTATTCCCTTGAACATTCTGGTCTTACATCCAGAAAACAGCAAATGACATCTAGAAAATCTGCTGTTTGATATTAGTAAAACTTACAAATATTTCATATTTATGTGAATTAAAAAATCCACAATTTTCCCAAGAAAGGAGGCGGCAAAGAAGTGTGACCTCGCTCTCATTCACAATCCAGAACATACTCAAAGACTCATGGTTAGATTTAGTCTGTTAGATTTCTTGAAAACTGATGTTCAGCTTTTCTTTGTAGAATAATATGGACTAGTTTTGGTTACTTATATAAAAGAAATCACCACTGATCTACACAGACTGTGCAAAACCTACTGTGATTCAAAATACACACACTTCTGAGTTTAAGCTTACCTGCTTTGAGTTTGTTAAATAGAGTTTTGCGCCCAAATTTAAGATCTGCAACTTTACAAGGTCATCTTCGTTAGTGAAGCTCTTGGCTGTCTTTCTCAAAACATCAGGTGCGATCTTTGGAACCCGCTCACAGTACTCGCCGATGAGCCAGAGAATGCTGGCTCTGGCTACCGGAACCTGAGAAAACATTGTGCACTCTAAGTTAACACATTCACAAGGGCTACTTGCAAACTTGTACATGTCTGTATTCAGTAACAAGTTAAACCATTTAAAGGCAATTGCCATGCAAGAAATACATACCCAAATAAAGTACTGTTCAATATAGCTACTGTGGTAAACTGAATATTCATACCAAATGTAAGATACAGATCCTGCCCCAAAATCCACGCATTACGAGTTAACAAAACAAACAAAGCAGGAATGGAAAGAGGCACACAGAAGAAACGTGTTCATGTTCACAGTACAAGCTGGTGGTCTTTGAGGTGTTGTTGGGAATTCTTGCCACCAGGCTACGCTAAACACCATGTTGAAATAAAACAGTGTTTGTTTGTGACCATATTAATATAGAAAAGGTTTCCAACAGCAGAGCTTCCTCAAATCCTGCCTATCTACTTTAAAAGCACAAGAATTTCTTTAAGACTATTGCTATCTTTCCTTCATTCTTATTTAAAATTTAATAAGAGTAAGTTTCGCATTTTTGCAAACATCCAAGGCCAACCAAACAGAGAATTTTAGAGAGACAGAAGTTCAAAATTAGGGTTCTCAACTTCTGAATAGGATCTAACCCCTTAACTGAGAACACTCTTGACCAGGAACTTCACACAGGTCTTATTGTTTTGGAGCCTACTTGGCTGTTTCACTGAACTAACTGGCAGTAGCAGTTTTTAAGATGAACTCCCAGTGTATCGCCCTGACTTCAAAAGCACAGTACTGTCACAGACGGAGGGGAACCAAAATGGGAAAGCACAGAAGGAAACAGAAGCTCAAGCTCCACAAAGAGTTTAGCTAGAAGCCGTTAGGAGTTAAACGAAGTAATATACACATGCTCTTCTCAAAGGTGAGATAGCCTATATTAACTGGTGGTCAAACCAAAAATTGCATCTGTGTTACGTACCTCCCTGAAAACATTGCTCTCTTCCTTCAAAAGAAGGAAGAAAGTATGTGATGAGAAAATTCTTCTAGGCAGAAACATGTCTTGCATAGTGCCTACAGACTGTAGTGCTCTCATGTCCCGAACAGACTCTTGTTCAACAGATGTGAAAATACTACAGAAAAAACGTAACTGTTCTATATCCTATCAAATGACTAAGTGTAGTTTAGAAAAAAAGGAAAGCTTCCAATTGTAATTGCAGTTTCAGCTAATTTTGCTGCTTTTTCTAAAAAAGTTAAAAACATTTGTACTAACACTCTTCATTACTCCCTAGACTATATGGTGATCTTTTTAAATGAGCTTACACTTAAGCATGAGTTCTACCTCAGGTAAGATTCACAGGAGAAACAAGCTTTAGAAATTCAGTGCTATGGTTCTCAAAGCTCTAATTCTTAGCATCTTTTATATAAGTTTGTCCTGGTTTGAGCAACACAGGACTAATTTCTCTTCTAATGCTTGGGAAAACTGTACTTTTAGAAGGCTCTATTGTCTGAATTTGTGAAAATATTTACATCACAGCCAGCTAGGCTATGTGGGATTCAAGGTCTCCATGTTTTCGAGCCTTGCCAGGTGCAGGGATAAGGGGGAGCAAGCCCTGGGCACTTGACCCAGGCTGGCCAATGGGATTATTTCATACCATGAACGTCACTTTCAATATAAATTAGGAAGTTTACTGCAAACCTGTATTTCTCCCTTGATGGCTGCGATCCTGAGAACTTCTTGCCCCAGTGCTAGACCCCTGAGCCCTTCCCTTTCTCCCAAAGCTGCAGCACTCATGGTCTTGACGTTTGTTGTCCACTGCTGGGAGTGCACAGCTTCCTGCTGATAGTATTGGCTGAGTATAATTCTTGTACATTTTATATTGTTATCAGTATCAATATTGGCTCTTCAGTATTATTAATGTGAATTATTTAGTCTTGTATTATTAAATCTGTTTATCTTTCAACTCTCGGGTTTCCTTGGTTTTTTCCCCGAATCCCCTTCCTGGGTGGGTAGGGATTATGGGGTGAGAGAATAATTGCATTAACATCAGTAAATTGTTGTGGGTTCCTCAAACCATAACAATGTTTTAATTAGTTTTTCAGCATATCTCAGTTGTTCATATATGAATATCTCTTTCTCAGAATTAAAATAGGAACGAACTATTAAGTATCCTACCTTGCATACACATAAAATTTGAAAGTACTGCTCTTCAGTTACATTCATAAAAGGTAACAAATGCAAGAAAACCCTCAAGGTTCAGCATAGTAATTTGTAAACAATACAATGGTCCACAGTCCCTAATAAATGGTCCACTAAGCCATACTAAAGAAACTAATTATGTTCACAAGAAATTTTAATGATTAAACATGTTTTACTGCTCCAGAAAGTTTGGGAACAGCTTTGAACAAAGTCCACCTGACAATATCTGCCTCTGTACTTCACATTGTTGTAAATACACACACCAATAAAAACATAAATAGGCATGTCATGGGGAAGAGAGGACTGCCTCTGCTGAAAGAGAAAGCAACCAAATCACAGAAAGACAGAGTACAGGAGTCGAACAGTAACTAAAAATCCCCTCAAGAGATAAATGCCAATTCTAAACATGGAAAAGATATTTAAGGTAACATAATGTATGGGGATTGGTATAACAGTGATTTAATGCACATAAATATACGTAAATACTGATTGAGACACAGATTAACTTTTTTTTTTGTGAGTTGACAAAAAATTTAAATGGTTTTGGAACTTACAGTGTGAGAGAGGGGAACAAGCTACTGAACAACTGCTAAATATAAAAACTTTAAATGCAGTCAGAATATGTTCGCTTGTGAAATGGTAAGACTGATGCCATTACTGTACACTGATTTCAGAAGGGAAAGAGGTTATTTCTAATGTTCCAAAGGTTACACTACATTAAGACCTCACTCCTAATCTATTATTTTAAATTGGGCTAAAGAACAGTAATTGAGTGGTACATTAAATTTTCCAGTATTGGATCAGTTCAAGTTGCCTGCTGTACAGATAGATACCTCTAAATAAGAATATATAGGCAACTTCAGATTTCAGTTATGCTAGATTTATTTTTCTAAAATATTTCATTACAGTCTTGTTAAAATATCAGAATTCTTTAAGAGACCACCAAGTACCACAGCCTATTAGAAATATCCCTTTTCCTATTATTGTTTTTTCATGAAGCAAAAATAGCTCACAGAGCCAACAAATTTTAGTAATAGTATTAATTATGAAAGACAAAGATCAGTATTGTACATTTCCTGGTGAAACCCAACACTAAACTTTAAGACCACAATAAAATGTATTCAAATATATTTAAACAGCATGCATTTAAGCAGTGTTTTACTATTTAAAGTTTTTCCCCAGTTTGTAAAATGTAATTATCAGAGTAACAAACTAGTTTCAGAATGTAAAATAAATAGACTAAACAAAGAATAATTTGAAAAATAGTGACAAAAGAAGACAGTTGAAATTTTTCGTGAGACTCTGCCTTTTAACCAGGTGGTTAGATTATTATGTAAATATTGTATATATTAAACACAATTTTGTGCACAAGAATCAATATCAATTAGAGACTTTTGAATCAAAACCTGAGTGGAAGTCATTTTAATGAAAAGTGTATGTCAAACTGATGAACCCAATGTTTCTGTGTCAGTGGATTCACTTGGGGTCAAAATCATACAATATTTTCAGATTTATTTTTCCCTGTTTAAGTCTCCCAGTCCTCAACCATGTAATATCAAGTGCATGATCCTGCAGCCGTTGTTTCCAGGGCATTCAAAACAGCAAACAAGAAACGAAGCCACTTCTAGACCTTCATTGCCTTTTCCAGTATAGCTTAAGTAGGGACCTTGAATTGACAAAAATGCAGGAAATAATACTTTCATTATTCAGCCCTGCTCTGCATTATCCTCAAAGGTAAACAGGATTGTAAATTACTTTGCCTGATGTTTTATTCCATATGCCCTGAGCAAGTGGTTAAGTGCACTTTTTAAGCCTTAGTACCAGAAAGCAGCTTCTACAGCCATTTTAACCCATTACCTGTCTGGTGGAAAAGAAATAAATGGTTAAAAAATAAAAACCAGCCACACTCTCTTCCCTCAAGGCAAGATTCCGGTTACTTACAGCAGTTAGAAAAAGACACTACAAAGATTTTACAGATCACTCTATACAACACAATTTAAAAACTACTGTAGTTCAGCTCTAACCTTTTTACACAGGCTAGGCTAAAGTACAACTTAAAATTGCCAATTCTTGTCATCCACTTTTGTCACAAAACAAGGAAATATCCAAATTGCAAATGAGGTCTAATTCTCTGCATCCAGGACAAAATTTGCATAGCTAGCAATTTTTAAATTTTTTTAAATTTTACTTGGCATCACAAATAGAAAGAGGAATGAAGTTGATGTTAAATTTCAAACTGGCAGCAAGAAGAAAAGGTACACAGGAAAGAGTAGGAGTAAAAGACAACTGTTTTATTTTTTTCAAATGGTAGACCTTCAAGGACTCCTCCATTATTTGAACGTCTACACATAAAATTCCTTTAAAATGGATCTCCATTGATGACTGCCACCTCTTACATAGTGTACAGGTTTTGTTTAAATTGTGTTTTACTCAAGCTGAGTATTTGTTTCAAGTTCAGTGTACAGTCTTCCTAGATACAGTGTCCCAAAGGCCATATATTCCTCTCAAATTCTGAAACTTTACCTAGATATTAGACCAAGTTAAAAAATGATCAAATTATGAGAATTGTTCATTAAGGCATTACTTAAAGTTTTAAAAATACATTATTGAAGTGTATCATAGGGAAAAGAATGTGGCTAGAATCTGAAGCTTGCAGAACTGAATTACATATGAATATATGAATGTCATACCTTGTGATACCTTCCTAACATTGAGGGAAAGAAGAACTTAATTAAAGCAAGCAAGTTGCCTCTGCTGTGAAGCCATACCCGAAATATCTCAATAAGCAGTATTTATGTAGGAATACTGCATAGGAACTTAAGTTTGTTATTGTTGGATGAATGGACAGAGCAGTGTCAAAAACTCCCAGTCACCTACCCTAGTAATTAGAATCCCAACCCAAATCAGTAATTTGTAATTCTTAATTGCTTAATTGCAAATGACATGTTTTGCACCACATACTAAGTTCTTCAAAGTTACATGCATCTATCATCCCTCTAAATTTGTCACTCCTTTTCCTGTGTTTATCCCATCAAAAAGTGTTCTTCCTCATCTCTAGAAAACTCTTCAGACTTCTCTCATATCTAAAAGGAACTAGGAATAAGTCTGTAACGAAAACCAAGGATGTCAGAATTCACCAACTATCAAAATAAAAACACCCTGCCTTAGTGCTACTGTAAGAGACAGTCTGGAGAAAAATCACACCAGAACTACAAGATTCCCATCACCCAAAAAGCAATCAATACTGGGTACAACGTATCATCAAAAATTTTTCTAAAAAGAAAAAGGTAGAAACTAATCTGGAGCCTACTGCAGCTTGTTTGTATGAGGAAATACACAAATGTAGTACACCATTGAGACATTCTTACTCAAAGCTAATTCTTGCTAGGTCGATTGACATTCATTCATTGCTAAAAAGAACGAAGTTAAATCAAAAGAGGCATACTTTGAATGTAAACAAAAGTGTCATATGTTAATCCAGTTTAATCAATGCAGTCTAACCAATCCACTTTAAAATACAATTCAGATTAAATCTGCAACTATTTGCACTTAAACAAATTGTGGACCATAGGTGTTTTGAAGGAAAGGTTTTCTAGAAAGAGTAGATTATACGACTATATGACACACATTTGATGAGAGAATATTCTAAGAGCTTTTGAAAAAGCCCCTCAGTAATTTTAGAAACGTCATCCTTCACAGGGTGGAAAGGCACTCTCATGAATGAAAAAGGACTAGGTAATACAAAAGACAAAAACCCAGCTACAATGGAAGGCAATCATCAGATGCCATACAGGGACCTACAGGGGAAAACATGCTGTTCAACAGATTTGCAAGTAACCTAGAAGAGGGCTATCTAGTGAGGAGACAGTCAATTTTGCTGATGCAAAATTATTCAAGGTAATCTAAACTAAAACAGTGCCTGAACAGTTGAAGATAAGTTATTATTTTATACTTAAAAATAGGCAGAAGTGATGCAGCTGGCCTTGAAACACTAATAACAGGACCTAAAAGAAAATATAAATAATTCTATACATACTGATGGACCCCAAACTCTTCCTAGGAAAAAATACCTTGGAATCATGAATATTTTCAGAGAATTGTAGAATTGTTAAGTCAATGTTCTGTGGAAGTCAAAAGGCAGACATCACCAGCAAAGTGAGATAAAAAATACAAAACAAGTAATATCATTATGTCACTGCATAAAATTCCTCATTCATACTCTGACTACTGGGTGCACTTCTGGTCACCCCACTTCAAAAACCACACAAGTATCTGAAAAGACAAAGAGAAGAGGGAAAGGCTGATTAGAGATATGGAACGTGAGGAGAGATTAGAATTTTTAGATTAGTAAGCATGATGCAGACACAAATTCAACCTTCTGGTCAGCAGCTGAGAAGGTTCATCAGAGCTGCATCACAATTAACTTGCTCTTATCTTTAACCCCTCTCCTAAAGCATCAGATTTTGTGGCTGCCAAAGATGAGACTACTCTACTAAGAAAACTTTTGGACTCTACTAGTATCATCCTTCTTTAAATGCCCCTTTCCCACATGCGTATTTTTTAAACTCCTGCCACTTTAAAAACTATCCACACAACTAATTAATCCTACCTCAGAGTGAACATCTAGCACGAACTAGCACTGCCTAGATCTCTGGCCCACAACTCTCCAGGTCATTAAATTGTTAAGCATGCTGACGTTATTAACACATTAAGAGTCAAATGGCACCATATCTGATTTTTAAAAATTGAAGTTTAAAGAGATCCTATTACTCTCTCGGTTAGTATCTTCAGAACACCATCAGACATGCATTTCTCAGTCACAACTTCTGAAGTGGGTGGAGGAAAGGAGCTGGAATGCAGCTAGATTGAGCCGTACTATGCATGGTCAAGGTACTCAACAAATACCAGACATAGCATAATCTTATAGATCTTTGCCTGGGCACGCTTTAGACAAAAGTTTAAGTTACAAATGATAACATACAAAAGCAATGGAAGACAAATAGCACTCTTTTCAGATATGTAAGAAACAATCAGATAAAGAACAAACTGAAATGGACCTAGTTCTAAGCTTTAGCGTAAGTGAGAGTCAGTGGTCTACAAGAGCTCTGTAGTTTTTAATTAGGCTTCCTAACATTTCTTATAGTCAGTCAGATATATTTAGCTTACTATCCATCTTATCACTTTCTAAATGGCTTCTGTAGATGAAGAAGATGAAGATAAGAATAAAGACAAGATGAAAACAAGAATAAGTACATTTTAGATTGGATGACCTGAAAGAAACATTGCTACAAAAGATTTTTAGAGATCTCATAATTGACAATCACAATCTCAGGCTAACACAAGTGAAATTTATAACAACCTGAATGAAATAAATTCAGGCACCAACCCAAAAATGTATTCCATCCAGTTTACACCAATTTTGTTTATTTTAGTGGTTAAGTGTTCACCATTTACCTAAACTAAAACACGACAGAACAATCAAAAAGCTTTATTTTAACCTTTTCTATTTAACTGTATTAAAATCTGTTCGTGCTTTCGGTTGTGTTTTACACAGTATTAAATTAATCTCAACTCTAAAAAACACCAAAGAATTTCTTTGCCCAAAGTCCCCAAACCTCCAGTTACTTTCAAGTTCATTCCAAACCGTATCGTTTGGCTGCTTCTCTTACATCCGAATGCAAGAGTCCTTTCAAGACAGTTGTATGCTCTTCCATAAAGAAATAGGGTAGATCCTTAAATTTCAACCCCCATTTAAAAATTGAGACCAGAAATACTTTCCCCACCAGAAGATGTTGAGAAAAAAAAAATAATCTGTGTAAAATGTGTGTAGAAAAGTGTGTGTGAGTGTATGTACGTATACTATATGTCAAAGTAATAAAGGCCAGGAATCCTTGCTTTGTGTCTCTATGTCTTGCAGCACACAAAACCCAAGGCAACTGTGCTACGTTGGCTCACAACCGCTATTATCATAGTAAGATCAATGTTTAAAATACACCTGCAGATGTCAGAAATTCCAGCACTGCTTTATGAAATGTCAAAATTTCAAACACAGATCCTCAGTATTTATATAACCCAAATAACACTTTCCTAAACATGTAAAAATATGCCTGTCCTTTTCAGAAGTAACTGCAGGGGTTTGGGGGGCTGAACTAGATGACCTTTAAAGGTCCCTTCCAACCCAAACAATTCTGTGAAGGAATACATCCATTTTCAAACATAATGGGTGCAAATTATTTCAGGATAATGACATGGCATTCAAATTATAGTTATGAATTTCCTCCAAATTTATTCTTTAATCCCAAGTCCTAAACATACTGAGGAAGATAAGTTTCTGGAAGTTATTATTAAAAAATTACAGGGGAAAAGGTAAAACAAGATGTACAACAATCATCCTTGAAATCCTACAGCATCACTATCACTGCTTCCGTCATGGAAAACAAGCATAATTCAGATTCAGATTTTGACTTTTACTTTATTCCTATGACTGCTCTGTTCTACAGACTCTTTCCTACAACTAACCATTTTCTGATATTTTGTACAACCTCATTATTGGAGAACATGAGTACATCAAAGTAGTTCAAGTGCTGCAAATCTCCACCCCCCACCATTCAACTTAAAAAAGGATTTCCTTTTCCAAAAAAATTCCCTGTATTTCAAACATGAAATATTTACTCAGAACTATTTATTGTATAAAATAGCTACAAAACTCTTTTAAGTGTTGAACAGAGTATTTAGAAAACAACTATTTTCTCTCATACAGTATATGGAAATAAGATGACAAACTCATTTGGCAAAGTGCCAGAAGATGCATATATTAAGATTATACATAATTCATGAGATTGTAATTATCAACTAAAATATTGCAGAAATTTTCTGAAAACACAGATGATTATTAGAAAATAGGTAATACTTATTTGACATTTAATAAGCAGCAATATCTTATAGACCCTTTTGATTCTGGATATGAGAAATCCAGTAGAATTATATTTTATTTACATCAGTTATGAAGTTTGATCATCAGCTCTTAGCAGCCAAAGGTCTGTTTAATCTGTTCAGCAAGCATGACCTGAGACCACCACATTTCCTTTTTTTTTTTTTTTTAATATTCCAAACTCTGCCAAATTCAGCTGTGGAAAATGGAAGATTCACTTATTTAGAAACTATTTACTCCACCATCATCAATAAATGTTTAATTATATGAAACTGAACAGTCCTATCTAAAGCATCTAGAGAAAAATAATTATTGACAGATCAGAATCTGTCACCTTTGGGGTATGATGCAACAGGAAGCTAATGGGTCTTCAGCCTTACACTAAAATTTAGGATAGCCCACTAAATACTTTATCAATAGCCAGGACTGTGAGGAGAATTTGGGAATTAATATTGTCATACCTAAACATCAATTTAATCTAAGGATAGATAATAGACAATAGAGCAAATTTTACTGTTAAGTGCCACAGAATCTTAAATACCCAGAAGAAAAAAGTGTAACTTCAAGAAATATTGCAACACACTCACAGCAGTGTGTGCAGTACAATAGAAATGTCAGGTGACATGGGGGTAGGGAAAGAGATTTAAAATTTTTTAAACTCCACCCCAGATCAGTAAGACAAAAGGCTGAAAATCCTCAAGTTAAATTCTGCTTTGCCCTTATTTTCATTTCAACTTACCCGCTCCATGTTCATAGAATCATAGAATCATAGAATGGCTAGAGTTGGAAAGGACCTTAAAGATCATCTAGTTCCAACCCCCCTGCCATGGGCAGGGACACCTCTCACTAGAGCAGGTTGCTTAAAGCCCCATCCAGCCTGGCCTTGAACACTTCCAGGGATGGGGCATCCACAACTTCCCTGGGCAACCTGTTCCAGTGCCTCACCACCCTCACTGTAAAGAATTTCTTCCTTATATCTAATCTAAATCTCTTCTCTTCCAATTTAAAACCATTGCCCCTTGTCCTGTCACCACTCTTCCTGACAAAGAGTCCCTCTTCAGCTCTTCTGTAGGCTCCCTTCAGGTATTGATAGGCTGTTATAAGGTCTCCCCGGAGCCTTCTCTTCTCCAGGCTGAACAACCCCAGCTCTCTCAGTCTGTCTTCATAGGAGAGGTGCTCCATCCCTCTGATCATCCTCGTGGCCCTCCGCTGGACCCGTTCCAACAGGTCCATGTCCTTTCTGTGTTGAGGACTCCAAAGCTGGACACAGTACTCCAGGAGGGGTCTCACGAGCGCAGAGTAGAGGGGCAGAATCACCTCGCGAGACCTGCTGGCCACACTTCTCCTGATGCAGCCCAGGACACGGTTGGCTCTCTGGGCTGCCAGTGCACACTGCCTGCTCATGTTGAGCTTCTCATCCATAAGCACTCCCAAGTCCTTCTCCTCGGGGCTGCTCTCCAGCCATTCTCCACCCAACTTGTATTTGTGCCTGGGGTTGCCACGTCCCAGGTGCAGGACCCTGCACTTGGCTTGGTTGAACTTCATGCAATTTGCACGAGCCCACCTCTCCAGCCTGTCTAGGTCCCTCTGGATGGCATCCCTTCCCTCCAGCGTGTCAACTGCGCCACCGAGCTTGGTGTCATCAGCAAACTTGCTGAGGGTGCACTCTACCCCACTGTCCATGTCACCGACAAAGATGTTAAACAGTACTGGTCCCAGTACCGACCCCTGCGGAACACCACTCGTTACTGGCCGCCACCTGGACATTGAGCCATTGATTGTAACCCTTTGGATGCGGCCATCCAGCCAGTTCCCTATCCACCGAGTGGTCCATCCATCGAATCCATGAGTTTCCAATTTTGAGACCAGGATGTCGTGCGGGACAGTGTCAAATGCTTTGCATAAGTCCAGGTAAATGACGTCAGTCGCTCTGCCCTTGTCTACCAAGTCTGTGGCAGTATTGTAAAAGGCCACCAAATTTGTCAGGCACGATTTGCCCTTGGTGAAGCCATGTTGGCTGTTTCCAATCACTTCTTTATTCTCCATGTGCCTTAGCAAGGATTTCATGAGGATCTGCTCCATGATCTTGCCAGGCACAGAGGTGAGACTGACCGGCCTGTAGTTTCCCGGGTCTTCTTTGTTTCCTTTTTTGAATATTGGAGTTATGTTCCCTTTTTTCCAGTCAGTGGGAACTTCACCAGACTGCCACGATTTCTCAAATATGATGGAGAGGGGCTTAGCAACTTCGTCCGCCAGTTCTCTCAGGACCCGTGGATGGATTTCATCAGGTCCCATGGACTTATGCACCTTCAGGTTCTTTAAGAGGTCTCGAACCTCGTCTTCTTGTACTGTGGGTGCTTCTTCATTCCCAGAGCCCCTGTTCTTGCCCTCCGTGACTTGGGCAGTGTGGTTAGGGCCCTTGCCAGTGAAGACTGAGGCAAAGAAGTCATTCAGTAGCTCAGCCTTATCCACATCCTGGGTGACCAGGTCTCCCGTTTCCTTCCGGAGGGGACCCACAGCTTCCCTCGTCTTATTTTTATCCCTGATATATCTATAGAAGTTCTTCTTGTTATTTTTCACATCCCTGGCTAGATTTAGTTCTGCCTGGGCTTTCGCTTGCCTGATCAGGTTTCTGGTGACTCGGACAGCTTCTCTGTATTCTTCCCAGTCTACCTTTCCCTGCTTCCACCCTCTATAGGCCTCCTTTTTGGTCCTGAGTTTGTCCAGCAGTTCCTTGTTCATCCACGCCGGCCTACTGGCTATTTTGCCCGATTTCTTCTTTTTTGGGATGCACCTCTCCTGAGCTTGGAGGAGGCAATCCTTAAATACCACCCAGCTTTTTTGGGCCCCTCTCCCTTCCAGTTCTTTTTCCCACGCTACCTTACCAATCAGATCTCTCAGGAGATCAAAGTCTGCTCTTTTGAAGTCCAGGGTAGCCAGCTTGCTGCGCACCCTCCTTGCTGCCTTATGAATCTTGAATTCTATCATCTCATGGTCACTGCAGCCGAGGCTACCCTTGAACTTGACATTCCCGACCAGCCCCTCCTTGTTGGTGAGGACAAGGTCCAGCACTGCTCCTTTCCTCGTTGGTTCCTCTATTATTTGCAGAAGAAAGTTGTCGTCGACACATTCTAAGAACCTCCTGGATTTCCTGTGCTCTGCTGTGTTGTCCTTCCAACAGATGTCGGGGTGGTTGAAGTCCCCCATGAGGACCAGAGCGTGTGAGCGCGATGCTGCCCCTATCTGTTTGTAGAGGGATGTAGATGTAGATGTTCTAAACCTGCTACCCATCTTGGCCTAATGGTACTAGCAATACTCAGCATTTCCAGGATCTCATTCAAAATAGCTTCCCAGATTTAAGGCACAAATTGATGCCATATAATCACTTCTATTTCCTCTTCCTTAAGATCATGAAAAATGATATTTTATATCAAAAATAAAAAATTATGTTGTGTTTCTCTAATATATCTATTTCTATTTATGGCTCAAATTAAAAGCAGATAGCGTGATTTTTATCATTTAACAATGAAAATAAGATGCTGTATGCAAATACTCACTGTAATGTTATCCAAGAGCTTGGCCATATGCTTAATAATTTCACCATGGTGTGCTGGCTGAGTTTGCAGCAGTTTCTTAATGACAACAACACTTTCAGCAACTACAATTTCTGTTTAAGACAAAACAAATTATTAATTTTAAAAGCATTTATGCAAAAGAAAAAGCCATAAATAATTGAGTGTAAAAGATGTTATCAGTTTTCAAATTATGCTTTGCAGAACCGAATTCTGTTTACCTGGTAACAAAGATGTAAACCGCTTTACTAAGTAAACACAAGTGCAGCTTCCAGAGTCAAGTTAAAAGCAGAAAAAAAACCAAAACCAAACAAAAACAGTACAGAGAAATGTTCTAAATGTAAAAATATTATCTTATTACATGCTTTTTTTAAAAACCTGCCTTTTAGTAAAGCTGCACTCTGTAGTTTTTGTTTTCAAATTGACAAACAGCAGCAAAAACCATCCGTTTTTCATTGAAATTATGCATATTCATAAGTAATTTGCTGTCTACATTAAAAATAAAAACACTTGTTTATTTTTCAAAAAAATATACAACATTAAAAGTAATAGCTCATTCATAAACAAGAGAAATATCTAAACATTTCCTTTGCACTTTTTCACCTTCTAAACTGTGTCTCTCAGGTCTGTAACCTTAACTCTAGAACATTCAAATGAAGCTTCTAAAAAGCAAGTTGTTGGAAGATTTATGCCAAAGTCACGCACTGGAGTACTTAACTACTGTAAAAAGTAACATTCACAGCCTGATCAACTTGTATGAAATGTACAGTTTTTGAAACTGAAAAAACCCACTGGTGCAGAGGTAAGCTTCTATGCAAGAGTAAACTCATGCTGTAAGGAAAGATGAAGGAAAGTCAAACACAGCCAAAGCTGAAACCAAAACAAAGACTACTGTAAGAGTTCAGCATAATTCTAATTTTCATCTATACTACAAAAAGGGAGTAACTATTTCTCCTAAACTATCAATGTTTAAAACAAAGAAAAAGCCTAACAACCATTCGTTAAACATGACAGAGGAATTTCTACATTTCAAGAATTAATATGGCACATGGACCATTCACTCAGCAATCAAGCAAACTGAAGTTTCAAAAGAATGGTGTGGGGAAGAGATCTCTAAATTTGCTTTCTAAAAAAAAAAAAAAATTATAGAAAACTTCTTTATGGAGAAAGGCTTTGCAAAAGCTCTGAGTATGTATCATTATGCCATAAGCCTCTGAAATGCTTAATCTTTAGCTTGCAGGTTTTTGTGTCATCCCTTATTTGACGTGATCTCTGTCACTTTTCTAGACTAATTTCTTGAAGCAAAGTTAACATGTCTACTTCATATCTCAAGGTCTTGCACAATCCTACAGATAAATTTAATTTAGATTGTGTTTTGCCAGATATTAAAATAAGATAACACTTCTCAAAATTTTAAAATTACAATCTGGAATATTTAGAGCGGGGGACATCATAATACAGACGACCTTCTTCATTGAGTGTTTTGTGATACTACTTAACATGGAGAATGTTTAAGCAAAATAAAACTAAACAATTCAAACAATTTTGAAGCAATATGGAAATGACTAGTCTGAGTAGGATAATCTCTGAAGACCCTACAGCATGACAACTTCTCAAAAACCTATAATATATTCAGTCATACAATGTTCCATTTTGCCAAATAATGATGTATATAAAAAATTAACAACGTGGTAGACAGTAACTTGTGGAGACCAAATTGCAGGCTTTTTCATAATTGAGAATTTGGCCACATTGTAGCAGAAACTCAGAAGACCCTAGCAAGAAATGTATTACCAGAAAATATTCAAAAGCTGCATTCTGAAGCACTACATTTGGTACCACTGATGTAGAGTCAAATTTTCTTCCACTTACATTAACCGATACTCGCAGAAACTAAAACACACAACTGAAGACTAATTTATCCAGTCTGAAATTTGTATAATCGCTATTTCTAAAAGCAGCAAAATTGCACCAACTGCTTTTGGAAGGAATATACCAACTGAATCTCATAGCAACTCTGTACAAGTGATTAAGTGCACCCCCAGGAAATTTACACGACTCCAAGTTGAGTGGTGCCATGGACATGCCTGAGGGGCAGGGTGCGATTCAGAGGGACCTGGACAAGCTCAAGAAGTGGACCAATGTGAACCTCATGTGAAGCTCACGAAGTTCAACAAGGCCAAGTGCAGGGTCCTGCACCTGGTTCTGGTCAACCCTCACAGGCTGGAGGATGAACGGATTGAGAGTAGCCCTGCTGAGAAGGGCTTGGGTGTACTGGTGGGTGAAAAAAATGGACATGAGTCTGCAATGTGGGCTCACAGCCCAGAAAGCCAACCATATCCACACAAAGAAGTGGGGCCAGCAGGTTGAAGAAGGTTTTTGCCCCTCTACTCCATTCTGGTGAGAAACCACCTGGAGTACGACATCCAGCTCTGGAGCTCTCAGTCCAAGACAGACATGGACATATTAGAGTGGGTCCAGGGGAGGGCCGTGAAAATGATTAGCGGGATGGAGAACCACTCCTGTGAGGACAAACAGGGAGATTAGAGGTTCTTCAGCCTGAAGAAGAGAAGGCCTTAGGGAGACCTCATTGTAACCTTTCAACACTTAAAGGGAGCTTATAAGAAAGGATCTCTCGTACACAGACAGACAAGAGACTCCTTATAATCCCACCTGTCTCTTACAGCTAAAGTGATTTTTATGTCATAGTAAGGCCATTGGTCAGCTGAAATTATCAAGGCAATTTCTGAAAGGAAATGCATCAGTCAAATGCCAAATGTCACACCAAAGAGCCAAAATAACTCTTCTTTTTGTACTTCCTTCACCAGACAAGAAAGGAAAATAATTCTCAACCCTCAACATGGCTTCCAGAAAAAAGGCTCTGTTCAACTCTTGAAATTTTCTTTGCCTATTTTTGAGTGCTTTGTTTAAAGTCAAATTTCCCCAACTCAGGGAAGCTGGGAGCTCCAGTAAAAAAAAACAACCATTTGAATCAGAAGCACGTACAGAAACGAGAAAGTTCAATGATGAGACACTTGAAGAGCTCTGTGAAGAGTTTTCCCAGCTGGACCTGACTCTTTAAGGGACTGTTCTGTGTAACAACACTCTGCCTCTTGGCATCTATGTGCCAGAATGATTAATGGCACAGCTCCTGTACCAGCTACAGCCAAGATATCTTGGAGATATATACAAGATATCTTGGCTGTTGGGCTGTATCTACAGTAAAGGCCTTTCCAGAACAAGAGAGCGGCCCTGAGAAAGACTTGGGGGTGCTGGTGGATGAGAAGCTCAACATGAGCTGGCAATGTGCGCTGGCAGCCCAGAAAGCCAACCGAACCCTGGACTACATCAAAAGAAGCGTGGCCAGCAGGTCCAGGGAGGTGATTCTGCCCCTCTACTCTGCTCTGGTGAGACCCCACCTGGAGTACTGTGTCCAGCTCTGGAGTCCTCAACACAGGAAGGACATGGACCTGTCGGAACGAATCCAGCGGAGGGCCACAAAGACGATCAGAGGGCTGGAGCACCTCTCCTATGAGGACAGGCTGAGAGAGTTGGGATTCTCCAGCCTGGAGAAAGGAAGGCTCTAGGGAGACCTTATAATGGCCTTCCAATACCTAAAGGGGGCCTACAGAAGAGATGGGGAGGGACTCTTTATGAAGGAGTGTATTGATAGGACGAGGGATAATGGTTTTAAACTGAAAGAGGCGAGACTAGGAAGAAATTCTTTACTGTGAGGGTGGTGAGACACTGGAACAGGTTGCCCAGAGAAGCTGTGGACGCCCCGTCCCCGGAGGTGTTCAAGGCTAGGCTGGATGGGGCTTTGCACAACCTGGTCTAGTGGGAGGTATCCCTACCCATGGCAGAGGGGGTTGGAGCTAGATGATCTTTAAGATCCCTTCCAACCTGAACCATTCTACGATTCTATGGTAAAAGCATAGAATTAGAAGGCAGCTTTACTACAAGTTTGTTCTTCAGGATTCTGTTTTGACGCAGTAGAATCAATTTGGTCACTTCTCTTCCAAACTCAAGTGAATTCCCTATAAGAAGAAAATAGTGCAGAGAAAACAGAGCCAACTCTGCTTTCAGGGAACTCGGAACCTTCTGAACTTATGAGCTTAGGTTTTACTCTACGCAAAGGCAGGAGAACTGCTTCCAGGCTTCAAACAATCATGGAAGAAGGGCAAACATATTGCTTGCACACTTCAAGACTGAAAGTTGGAAGAAAGCAAGATTAACCAGGACTCTTAAATCTATTGTCCTACACATGCTAAATCTCTTTTTTTCTTCCTTACCATGCCCAAAACTCTTCTTATGTTCAGTAAGCTGTGACTATCTGTAATTTCCTGCCACCTGAGGAAAGGTACCACGTAAATTATGCTATTCTATTCATTCCTTGAAAGAAAGAATAAAGACACTGTGGCTATGGTAAAGCAATTTGCCAGCTGCCAGGTTTAAAAGATCCTCAATATATCCTTTGCAGTCTTTCAGAACAGTAAGCACAAGAAGATAATTTTA
Organism: Numenius arquata; assembly: GCF_964106895.1. Taxonomy (NCBI): domain Eukaryota; kingdom Metazoa; phylum Chordata; class Aves; order Charadriiformes; family Scolopacidae; genus Numenius; species Numenius arquata. The sequence goes on along the minus strand of NC_133616.1, from coordinate 26,111,085 downwards.
TTTGCTAGACAACTACTTAGAAACAGTCAGGAAAACTAATCTTGTTGAGACAGACCTTTTTATATATGTACATGCATATATGTGTGTGTATATATATGTGGAATTACTTTGAAGAAAATATTAAATTGAGAAGCTATCATAATAGAAAAAAAAAAGCCTTTTCCTCTTATCTTTGTTTATTCTTAGCAAAAAGAAAAAGCAAGAAAATGGAAAGAAGGATTATTAAGTAACAAAATATCTGAAGTGATTTTTTATTATTTTATTTAACACAGAAAAAAATGGGGATTTGTACATGCTGAAAGGAGCCTACTGACCTAGAGGAAGATTGCTAGTAGAATTAAGCAGAATCAAGAACAAGCTTTGAAGCCTGTATTTTTAATATGGTCATTGCTGAATGTAAGACAAAAAGGCTCATTGTGCGGACATGACCTTGTAACACAATATGGGAAGATATTTTAAACACAGCTGATAGCCAAAAAACCATAAAGGGAAATAAGCTCTGGAGCACTAGGAAATTAAAGTTACACATATTTAAAATACAAAGATATACACTGAGGCCTCTCAGAAATTCCTAATACAAGGTGAAGTGGGAGACGACGACTCGTAGTTCATAAACCAAATAAGAGAAAGCTCTGAGTGTATCAATGGGTCACAGGATGACTGTGTGCGGCCAAAGTGATGGCCCTAATAAAGGCCTTCTTAGGTTTACCATGAAAAATATGTCCAGTAGGTATGGAGAGCAATTAATGCCACTTTTGAAAGCTCAGAGTAGATCTCATCTGTGTTTTCCGAACAACTGTAATTACTCCAGGCCACCCTAAACCATACTTTCTTCCTTCCTGACATTATTATTTTTAACTACATCTTAAACTCTATTTCCAAACTTTAACCATATTCATGTAGACTGTACGTTATATAATAATCTTCCGATTGTCTTATTGGCTACATCTGTGCTATATTAATTGGTAACTGGTAAGAATATACAATATTATCAGCTATTGATTTACAGTGCTGCTACATCCTATTTGACTTATCTGCTCCTTGTTGTGTTCCTTAGTGACTTGCAACTCCATTTCACTATATAAAAATAACAAAAGGCTAGATTATAAAATCAAAGCAAATTTGGGGCCATTTATCCTAAAACTATTTAGTATGTTTTTTCAGCTAGGCATTGATGCACTAAAAAAAAAAAACCACCCAACATTCCAAGCTTTCAGCACCCTCTACAGGCTAACTGTTTTGATGCAACTAACCCTAAACAGTAAAACTACTGTCATCTGTGATTACCACAACAGCACGCTTTAATAATTACAGCATATTGAGAAAAAACAGGTAAACATGTAAATCGCAGGCCACAAGAAATTAATTTCACTAACAAAAGAGAAAATACGTACCTAGTGACTATAAGACCCTTTTCAAGTGCTTCAAATGAGAAGAAACACCAGAATCACTATTTTTATCCAGTCATGTCAGCTAAATTCTTATAAGAGTAAATTCTCATATACTTTTTAACTCGATCTGCCCTGTGTGGTTCTCATTAAGAAAGGTTTCAGAAAACAAAGAGAACATTTAGCTTACCATCCCTGTTGGACAGCAAACATACGAGGCCATTAAGGCATGTGTCAGTCACTTCGGTGATGTTTGTTGCACATCTGCCTATAGCCTGAATTGTAGCTGCAGCAAACTGCTTATCTTGGCTCTTCACGTAAGTCTAAGGAAACAGGATTTTCATTAGTCAATACATAAGTCTTGTCAACTAAAGACTTACCATATTATTCTCATAAGACAGGCATACTGTATAATAAATTTAATCTAGAAAACTACATTGCGCATTAGAAATTAAACTTTTTTCACCTCATTGTCACTTTCAGAAGACTTTTTTGCCAGCTTTGGTCACCCATGGCCATGCAAACCTCCAATTTCAAGAAAGCTTGGGGCAGGGGGCAATTACCCAAAAACAGCAATTAGTTTGTGTGCAAGGTTGGAAGAGTTGATGAGCTCTCTCTTCAGAGAGGTTTCAGTTCATTTAACCAGGAGCATCTGTGAAACTATGAATAACCTACCTGCCTCAGAACCAGTACCTTTCAGAGAAATCCAGGCAGAGAACTGAAGCAATGAAAATAGATGTCATAAGCAAAGAGGAAAGACGGAAGGACAGACACTGTTTCACAACACAGGCAGAACATCTTGCTGATACATATGCAGATATTGGAGATACTACTATTTCATCAAATGACTTACAGAAATGAGGTTTGGCAACAAATGCTAATGGCCAAATATTGCTAAAATTAAGACTCCATCATTTAGTGACTTACAGTGTCAGTCAAGTTGGTAGAATTTGTTTTAAAGAATTTGGAATGAATGAGTTTTTCTCAACGCTTTTTTTTTTTTTGGTAGCTGGAAGAAGAGTGAGAAACAAAACATCGAAACTCCTTCCCACATATAAAAAGCTTAATTATCCATTATTATATGACACAGTTTCATTTCGACTCTGAGAACATTTTATCCTGGAAAAGACTTCAAGTTTAAAAATATAAGACTAAAAATCTAGATGAAGCATTCAATAATGGCAATTGGCCAACAGGGAGCATTTCATATAAAAAGAGTACACTTTTGCACAAACCTGAAATTCTCGAAGCAGAGTTGATATGTTGGCTTCATTTGCTAAACTTGTCAAGATTTCAAGCTACAAGAAAAAAACCCCAGGTATTTTATCAAAAGCTAAAATATTATAAACAGTACCACATATACACTATACTTTTATTGTATATAAATAAAAGATAGTACTACTAAAGATACCACTTACAATTCAACAGAGTATACCAGATTTCAGTATAAATTGGTAACAGCATTGCACTCAGGAGGAATATTCTCCTTGCAAGTACACGCAAGGTTTTCAAAGGAGGACTCTTAGGGTTCAGGGATGCATTTTCTACGAGCTGTGGTTTTACTGTTGCTTTGCATATCAAACGGACTTGATGGCAACATGGTTTCTGGCAACATAGTTTCCAATGTTATACAACAGGCCTTAGCATTTAACAACCATGTGACATTGTAAGAAGAAATAATGAAAATCACAACTGCAGCTGGGGAGAAATAAAGGGTCCATTACATTCAGATGAACAGCAATAAAAGACCTTTAAACTCAGGAAAGAAACAGTTGCATCGATGAGACTCCTCAGAGCTTAATCAACATCAACAGAACCTGGAAGGCCTCTTCTTTGTTTCTGGTGAACAACAGGATGATATACAACACTGGGCATATATTGTTACAATGCTATGCTTCCAGGAAAAAAATGAGATTATTTTACAGCATAGGAAGGCTATCAATGGAATCCCAAAAATATCTTTATTGTCTTTTGCTTTTCAACATATTCATATATGAATTACGAAAGTAATGAGAAGACAGGCAGCAAGGTTTGCAGCTGATTGCTACAGTTTTCAGAGAAATGTAGACAAAGGCTGACTAAGAAAAGCTGCATAAAAACTTCAAGTATTAGGTGACTGGTTGATAAAATGGCCAAAGAAAAAATTAAAGAGATAAATGTAAATTAATGTTCATAACTGGGTAAAAACCTTAATTTTGGAGAAAATGATCTGATTACTACTAATTCTATCCAAGAATTTGTGGTAAAATAGGCAACTCCATGAAAATACAAGCTCAATGCTAAGCAGTGATCAAAAAGCAAACTCGTTGGGAAAGAAACAGAGAACAAAACAGAAAATTAAATAGTGCAGCAGATGAATTCCAGGGTGCTCCTGCATCTGAAATACTGCCTTAGGTCTCATCCTCCTATCTTAGAGCAGATAGGATGGAACTACAGGAGTAGGATGTGGAGAAAAGCACAAGATATTTTTATGTGTGTAACAGTGTAGGTTGTCCTCAATTTTTCAGTCACCAAGAAAGAACTGAGACAATGAAAGGAAAAACCACAATGTCTACTTCTCTACCTCTTAACCACTGTATTATCAATTAATATGGGAAATTTATCAATTTTCAATTATTTCAGGAGCAACTTTCCTGGATAACACTCTTAGCAGTACTCCTGACAGTTTTCATAATCATTAAATGTGGAGACCTTTTTGCCTCCAACTGCCTCAAATTTACGTAGATTTCATTTTGGATTAATAAAAATATGATGGGCTGGGCACAACCACCATGGACTACACCACTCTGCACAAGTAATGAGTGTGCAAAATGGATGTAAAATGAAAATAAGGAAAAAATAATGTTTCTTTAAGAAACTCATACCTTCCAATCCTAAACACAAGTGCCTATGACAATCTAAAGCAAAACAAGAGAAAAGGCACATAATAGTAGACAATTTTTTAAGCTATTGTTTTGTCAAGGATTTCACATCCGTTAAAGAGTAAGAATAGAGAAAACAAGATGATGACAGCCTAAAACACGCATTGAGATGTGGCCTTGAGGAAAGCCTAAAGTACTTCTCATGTCACATGCCAACTTCAAAGGGAATCTGGGACTTCTACACTGTCTCATTTTGTTCAGGGAAACAGATTTAAACTCTTTTTTAAGCAAACAGTATCAAAGACTCTGTTTTCGTTTCTCTTCGAGAAGATTCTACTTCCCATGAAAACAGTCAGTCTTTAAATGTTTGAATGGCTGGTTAGATAAAAATAGTAATGCCCTGTCTTGCTGAAAGGTATCAAAAGCTGTAGTAGAAAACGTTGCCCATCTGCCACCTACAGCATGGTAACAAGAGAAATTTCAAGCAGCCTGACAAGCCTGAAGGACACTTGTGGGCTTAACTAAAAGCCACAACACTCTACACTTCTTAATGAAAACAAGGAACAGCACAGAATGACGTGGGTTACATCAGTGCAAGAAAATTTTACTTTCCTGTTGCAAACAGAGTTGTCCAGCAGTATACAGATGAATTTGCTTTTAAACTCACCTTCAGCGTTTTGATCATTGTTGGGTCAGTTGATCTAACATAGAAGCTCTTCAGGTAGGGTTCAAACATGCCCTGAAAAAGCAGAACATACTTAAGAAGTTTGCCTGTGTTTCATATAAAATGTGATTTAGAATATTCTAAAGAGGGTATACCTTTCTCTGAATTGACATAGTGGCAATATTTTGCAGAACAATATACTGCACCTCCCTAGAATATGAAAAGAAAAACAAGAGTTATTCTGCAAAATTACAGATAAATAGAATACTGCAACATGGCAAAGAAAGTCCAAATAGATTTGAATCCAAAGTTCATTATACATTTTACTTGTCACAAACATAGAAGGAAAAAGCTAATTGCGAATTGCAACAAGTTCATCATCTGCTTCACAGGAAGATGCATGATGAAACCAGGCTCTCATTCTTAAAAATTTCAATATGGAAAAAAAAATAATCACTGACACCAGTGCAATGGTGCCATGCTTCTTTCAGGCCTTGGGTCTTTGTTTAAACCAAAACTTTGTTTACAACATTGTTATTCTGGCATCTCCAGAAATAGCTCACAAACACCTTCATTTAAGTTTCAAGATGCTGGACAAAATTTTTTCACGCTGACACAGCTGAGAACGAAAACACAAGGGCTGCAAGCCCATTGAGAACAAAAACACAAGTGTGAAAATGACTGCATTAGTTACAAGAAGAGTTAATACTTGCACAACTAGCAAGAATTGCTATAACATTTTTTGTCTTAAAAAAATTTCCTAGTAATTCTTAAAAAGGGCCAGGGTCTCCTGTGACTTAGGAGTATACACTGTCAGGCATATGCAGCTATCAAAAAGCAGTATTTTAACATAATAGACTTGGTCAAGATACAGACTACAAAATTATGTAATATTCTAAATACAAAAACATTAAACATGTTTGGAGGATATTCTGAGCATTAATGTATTAGCTTAAAAGCCTCAGCAGGAGTGAGCAAAAAAGAAATCTGGGTAGTAGTCTAAAGCTTATAAACTCCAGAGTTTCTGCAACATTTACTTAAAAACTAAGTAATAATTTACACAATTTTTTCCTGAACCATTCAAATTCTTTCATGATGCAAATCACATCCTAATAGAGAAATCATCACATCCATTACCTCCTCCTATTCAAAACTGTCTAATAGCCCTGTGGTAATTACAGCTGTTGCTTACAAAGAAAAGTAATAATAGAGAAGTACTTAATATCTTTTAAACCTATTTTTATGTAATTCTTACATAGGTACATGGAAATAGCTGCACATGATGTGTTTGACATCAATTTAAAGGCCATAGGCACATAACTTCAAGGGCAAACTGTAAAAGCTTATTTCAAAGTGGCTCTAATAGCAGAAATGTTTCACACAGACTGGTAACAGAGAACAGACAAGCCATTCGACACAGGAAAATCATAAGACTAGTGCCATGTTAGGCACTAGTTGAGGTACAGGAAATGTGACTTCTCTTTTGGTGAAACTGAATATAAGTGAGCAATAAGCAACATGCAAAAATAATCCTTTCAATCTGCGAGTATGAATTTAGTTCTATACATTACCTGTACATATGCCAAACTTTAGCCAATACTTATCTTTGCTTAAAGAGAATGGGAAGCATACTGTACTATAAAACCAAGCAAAAATAACAGTGATTCATTTTTATCTGAAATAAAAGTATGAATATCCTACCAAGCCAAATTTTAGTTCTTTACTAACTTTTAAACAAAAGAAACATTAGCCATGGGTGAGCTGCAAAAGTTAACAGAGAAAGAGCTCTACAGTTATTGGGCTCACAAAAGCTAAAGCCCATCTCAGACAAGCAATCTTGTCAGACAACGAAAGTGATTTTTTTAAAAAGCTTTTTGTCTGTTTGATGTTACCAACTTTAACAAAGAAATCATTTTAATAGTGATGGTCTAGCCAAAAATACAAAGTTTAGTTAGAAAGATATACTCAAAACATCTTAATGCTGTGCCGCCTATCACCCCTTCAAGGCTTTTCATACAAATACATGGAAGTCCAAAATCTAAAAACTGAGGAGAAAAAAACCCCTGGTTTTGTGCAGCAAATATTAGCATAATATTCCAAAACTATCAAACACTAAGAAAAAAAGAGTATTATCAATCCTATGAAACATGTAGCCAGTGAGACCCTTCATAGGAAAGTAGACAAGGTTACACTGAAGATCATAATGTCAAAATTAGAGGTCCTGAAAGAAATACAAATTTATTCCTTAAAAGCAGTCCAAAGATTAAGGAAACATGGGGTTCATCAGCATCAAGGGGTATTTTAACAAATATTTTCCTTAGTTTCTCTGTAACAAGAAGTCTTCAGTATATAGTGCAGGAAAAGAAAATACACATCTGAAGACTTCTTTAGTGCCTAGCAAGACAGTGAGGAATTCTAATATAATTAAATTTCAAATAATTAAAAAATAAATAAATCAAGAAACTAAGCAAACTAGTCAGGACTGCCTCTATTAGTACGCTAACTAAGCAGCCATGATTCTTCTCAGAACGAAAGTCGTAATTACAAACGAAACACAATATTGAACAATCACTGGATGTGATCCTGAAAGTGACAGAATTGGTTTTAATGATCTTCATTTGTTGAGTAAAAATTAGTATTACAGGACAATTTAAAAAAAAAACAACACTCTAAAAGTACAATAGTAATATTCTTATAATCACGGCTAAACAAGCATGTATGAAAAACTATAGATATAGTAGACATAAAGTAGACATAACAATGTAAAGTATGGATTTAATTACCTATTACTACGGAGTAAACGCACCAATGACTTAGAAACAATACCAGCTTCGGATTTTGGTGCCAAATGCCAGTAAAGCTGTGCAACTGCCATTACCACCTAAAAGAAGAACATTCAGAACAGCATGTTAACTTCAAATCATCATATGTATCTTATCACATTTGCTTCAGACCTGCAGAACTACCTACTCACTCTTCAGAAAGCAAAGTACATACCCACATTTTTTTGAAACCAACAGACTGGGGGAAAAACATCAGACAAAAAATATTTGTATTTCTAAAATAATAGCTAATTAAGTAGCTCTCAATTCTCCCAGTATTTTTTGTATACTATAATATATAGAGAGACAGAGGAAAAGGGACAAAGAGATAACAAATATAGGCAATACAAATTGTAAACATAATGATATCATCCTTAACAAGTCAGTATTGCCAACATCAGCTGTACAAATTAATGAGGAAATACTGTTAAAACTTCTGCAAATTTTGTGATTTTTATTAAATACAGGTTCAGTATTACCTATTATTTAGTTTCCACTTAATATCTTTCATCCCATTATTAAAAAAATACTTCAAAAAGCGGAAGACTGAAATATAATCAACTTAGTAACAATACTTTTTTTTTTCCAAGTTTTCTCATAAGTAAAAAAAATGATGAATTTTATGCTAATGAATAAATCACGTCACAGCCTTCACTACAATACTATCATGGTCAACTTGCTGTTCAAAACAAAACAAATCATAGAAAGGAGACTCAAAGTAAAGCCATCATCATGACACTTGACTTGGTATCTTAAATCTTAGTACCAATGAAATAGAAATTATTATTAGACAATGAAAAGTGATTTAAAACATCAGAAAAGTAGAAATAACTAGGAGATTTTTAGCAACATACTCTAGGTATCTTTTATTACTGACAAGAATCTAAGGTCGAAGAGAAAGCAATTAATTTATTTGCTAGTAAATTCTGTGAATGGTTCAAAAATTGCTGTAATAGCAATTCAAAGCACAATTGTGTGTAAGCACAATTTCACTTCACAAACTTCCCTTAAACATCTCACTTAACTTTAATATCAGAAAGTTAAAGATCATAAATGTGAGAATCAATACCATATTTAACAGATATAAAGAAAATTACTTATGGGATGTGGCAGATAAGCAACTGAACTTGCTCTCAGTATAGTGTGACAGCAGACATTTAACATACTTGCTCCTTGTGTGAGATGAGGAAGTATCATATAGACATTGAACAGTGATTTTAGCAAAAGGCTATGCTCTAACAGAATTATTATTGTAAAACTGTATTCAATTTATTTCCAAATTTTGCTGGCAGATTATAAGTGGTTTTGAAAAGAGTCAGACATTAGTCAGAATCTAGAAGTATGTTCCAAGGGAGAAACAAAAACCTGATCTGTTTAGCTTATCAAGAACAGGTTGGGAGGTGACTTAATCATGGTGCAGTAAATGTTTTTGCAAGGACATGAATATTCATTATCACTGGAAGTCTTTTCCCAAAGACATCTAGTCTTGATTAACAGGACAAACAGAGGTTATAAAGTTCTGCCATATGAGTCATGTTACAATGATTCACTGTCAGCACAGCTTTTTTCTGTTCTAAAAATCTGCATGCATCTTAAAATCTCAAAGAAACATTGCAGAGCATATTATACTCATGATGTCATATCCATCCTTGAACCTACAAAGGCACTAACACTAAGAACCTGCCTTGGATTGACAAAGAAGTTAGGCATATAATTGTCTACTTTTAAAATGTGAGACTCAAAGGAAAGCACAACCTAATGAATCAATAACAACTATGATTTCCTTTGTGAATCTCTACCACCAAAACTTTTGAGCCATCCTAGTTGCTCAGAACATAAGCATTAAAAACTAGCTATGGTATAGTCATCACATGCTATATAAGTTGGATTCAAATGTTCTTGTATTTTGTCTAATATTTTGTTTGTTCTTAATATTTGGAGCATATATAATATTCAATTCAGGTGTTTTACTTAGAAGCCAAGTTAATTTCAAAAAAGAAAGAACCACCATACTTCTATAAGTTACTAGAGAGTATTATCAACACTTTTAAAGAGGTGTAGATTTTATTCTTCAATCTTTTAAATTTTCTAGAAGCATAGATATTTATTAGTTTAATATTTTAATCAAAACAGGATTTGTCATACAGCAGCATTCCGGCTTTGGAGCAGGGGCTTTGTATTTCGTAACAGCAGCCTGTGATCAGGGTCCATAGTGTAGGTGTTTTTCATTTTCCGATCCTTTTCTTTCTCTTCATCAGATTCATAGAAATTATTTTCACTATATTCTTCAACAACCACATCATCCTACCGAAAGACAAAATGACAAAAACATATACAAAATACTTGAATCAACCAGTTTTAGTCACTAAGGATGTAACATACAACACCACAATTTCATGGAAGACACATATATTTTTTAAAAAATAGCTATTGGATCCTCTATCCCAGTGTGCTCAAAGCAGCAAATGTACTGACATGAAAAACAGCTTAATAATATATGAAAAAATTTCCTTAGAAATAAGGTGAACTGCTAAATGAAATATATTCATTAATATTCTATAAAGGAGAACAGGTGTGAATATTGGTCTTTTTTGGACTTCATACTGCTATGATCTGAAATTGGTATTTCTGAAAACGGTCAATTGTTTAAAATTCCCTCTTGTTTGAAAATTTAATGCAAATCATGTGAATTCTTCCTTCTCCAGCAATATATAAATTATTTGTAAAAATAGCAAATCTCAAAAGAAGGGACAGGTTTTTTTTCCTTAAGAAATTACATGAGAAAAAGGATGTGTATCCCAAACCATGTATTCTGAGCCTGGCCTTCTCTGATGAAGAAAAAATTCTTGAGCTATTTAAACAAAATTATGAATTATCAGCATAACATCACTTAAAAAAACCCAAACCAACACAATTAAATAATTCATTAAAGCTTGAGATTTTAGTAAATTAGGCCTTTCTTTTACGCCAGAGGGTTAAATAAAAGAATATAAAGGAATATATCTGATTATATAAACACGGTAAGTTAGAAGAAATTTTAAGATTTCTGATGTGGATCAAAAAATTGATAAAGAACAGACTTAAACTGTTTCATTATGCTTACATTAAATTAGCATTAATAAGTCCACAAACTTAGAGAAACACAAGATTAAGATGATTACTGTGGCCAGCTGGAGCTATTCACGTTACAATAGGTTGGCTGGTACCAAACACCAACCATACCAATAGCTCTGCTTGTCTTTCTCTCAAGTCTGTTTCAACTATTTAATGGAATACCTAACTCTACACAATGGTTTTAAGAGGATTATTTAAGTGATATAGCCAATTGCTGATTTTTAAGAGACAATTAATTTTGAGACAAATATGTCTTTTTAATTCTAGCTGGCAGTAGCAATATGACCAAAAGTGAATGGAAGAATAGCCTGACATGAAAATACAGATTTAGTTAATAGGTCTTCAGAAAACTAGGCATGGGTAACTTCAAACCTTTGTTGTATGCGTTGGTCAAGACTCACATGTAGTAAAAGAGCCCATAAAAGTGTCCTCAGCAGAGGCAGAGGGGCATGGGGAGGGAAGAAGTGACAGTAAATCAAAGTTGTCATTTTACTGGTTTTTATTACAATTTGAAAGGACACTGAAAACAAAACTTCTCTTCACATTTCTTCTTATTTTTATTACTTGATGCCAACAGTGCTCTCAGTGTTTTACAGAATCCCCAGCAAGCTCTTAGATCCAACAGCAACCAAAGTTACTTAGTTTGCTTACTTCTCTGTCTATACATCTTTGTGGCAGTCACCCCTCTAAACTAAAAATTCAGGATGCTAAAACAAGAGTACGGGTAACCAAATTCCTCCCCATGTCTACAGGACAGGCAACTTGAAAGCAAAAACCCTGGTCCCAGTGCATCTCAACTCTGCACTGAAGAAGCTTCCTGTAACAGAAGGAGGATAATTCAACCTCCATTGATTCAGGCTTCAGTATCCCTGCCTTGACTGCTAATAGGCACTCGTATCAGTACTACTGAACTCAACAGGAATACAAAGTTGGAAATTGTATTTAACTCATTTATCACTGTTGTAAAGAAACAGCTTGAGCTCTCCCATTCCTGACTCTTTTTTTTTAAAAAAAGAAATGTTGGTTAGGAACATACTTGGAACAGAGTTCCAAATAATTATAAAGCAATGTATGCCTCTTAGGAAAATATTTTTAATTTAAATCCCATTAGAGTCTTTATATTGAATCACTTTCTTCATACCCCCATAGCAGAAGTATTAATGTGGTCTTTTCTCATAGTCATGTATTTTATTGCAATCTTAGAATATTCCTCTTCTCCCAAATCTGTTGAGAACTGGTATGAAATAATTATGTTCCATACAAAGGATGATGATGACACACAGGGAAATAACTTTAATGAACTGAAATTCATTAAAATCAAGTTGATGAAGTCCATATTAGTCAGAATTTGTAGTCACAAGGACCTTACTAAGACAAAGAGACTATGTAATACTGCAAGATTTGCATATTACCATGGAGAGGAAAGCAAAGTATTATGTGGTGTGCAAAAATTGTTGTTTCAAATTCTATTAATCATCCCAGACATTGAGAGCAATTACCAGGAAATGTGAAAACCTTCACTCACTCTCAACTCCTTAAGCCTCAACCTGAAGTGCTGACTATACTCACTGCCAAAAAAAAGACAACTGTACATTTAGAATCATAGAATCATTTAGGTTGGAGAAGATCATTAAGATCATCAAATCCAATCGTTTACCTAACACTGCCATGTTCTCCACCAAACCATGGCCCTAAGAAGCATGCCTACAAATACCTCCAGGGACAGAGACTCAACCACTTCCCTGGGCAGCTGTTCCAATGCTTGACAACCCTTTCAGTGAAGACATTTTTCCTAATATTCAATCTAAACCTCCCCTAGCGCAACTTGAGGCCACTTACTCTTGTCCTATTGCTGGACCCCCACCTCGCTACAACCTCCTTTCAGGTAGCTGTGGAGAGCAATAAGGTCTCCCCTCAGTCTCCTTTTCTCCAGGCTAAACAGCCCCAGTTCCCTCAGCCGCTCCTCATAAGACTTATTCTCTAGACCCTTCACCAGCTTCATTGCCCTTCTCTGGACATGTTCCAGTACCTCAATGCCTTTCTTATAGTGAGGGGCCCAAAACCGAACACGTTATTTGAGGTGCGGCCCCACCAGTCATGAGTACAGGGGGACAATCACTTCCCTAGTCCTGCTGATATCACTACTTCTGATACATGCCAGGATGCTATCAGCCTTCTTGGCCACCTGGACACACTGCTGGCTCATATTCAGCTAGCTGTCAACCATCACCCCCATGTCCTTTTCCTCTATGCAGCTTTCCAGCCACTCTTCCCCAAGCCTGTAGCGCTGCATGGGGTTGTTGTGACCCAAGGGCAGGACCTGGCACTTGGCCTTTTTAATCTCATACCATTGGCCTCAGCCCATTGATCCAGCCTGTCCAGATCCCACTGTAGAGCCTTCCTACCCTCAAGTAAATCAACACTCCCACCCAACTTGGTGTCATCTGCAACCTTACTGAAGGTGCACTGAATGCCCTCATCCAAATCATCGATAAAGATATTAAACAGAACTGGCCCCAATACTGAGTCCTGGGGAACACCACTTGTGACCAGGCACCAACTGGGTTTAACTCTATTCACCACAACTCTTTGGGACCGGCCACCCAGTCAGTTTTCACTCAGCAAAGCGTATACCCGTCCAGGCCACGAGCAGCCAGTTTCTCCAGGAGAATGCTCTGAGAAATGGTGTCAAAGGCTTTAGTAAAGTCCAGGTAAACAACATCCACAGCCTTACCCTCATCCACTAAGTGGGTCACCTCGCCATAGAAGGAAATCAGGTTGGTCAAGCAGAACCTGCCTTTCATAAACCCATGCTGACTGGGCCCGATCATCTGGTTGTCCTGTACATGCCATGTGATGGCACTCAAGATGTGCAATATTCTCTGGCACTGAGGACAGACTGACAGGCCTATAGCTTCCTAGATCTTCCTTCCATCCCTTCTTGCGGATGCGTGTCACATTTGCTAACTTTCAGTCAACTGGAACCTCCCCAGTAAGTCAGGACTGCTGTTAAATGATGGAAGGTGGCTTCATGAGCACTTCTGCCAGCTCCCTCAGTACACTTCGCCGGATCCCATACAGCCCCATAAACTTGTGTGTGTTTAAGTTGTGTAGCTGGTCACTAACCATTTCACCTTGGATTACTGGAGCTTCATTCTGCTCCTCAACCCTGTCTTTCAGCTCAGGGGCTGGGCATCCTAAGAACAACTGGTCTTACCATTAAAGACTGAGGCCAAGAAGGCATTAAGTACTTCAGCCTTTTCCTGAGTCTTTGTTATGTCTTTGTTTCATTCCTTATGCAATAAAGAATGGAGATTCTGTTAAATAGGCAAGAAAAAAATATATAAATAGCCAAGGCAGAAAACCTGAAACTGAACCCTTCAAGCTGACTGAGACACAATAATTTACAGCCAAGAATTCAGACCACCAAGCCAAAACCTTGTCTTAAGAGATCTAGATGACTTATGCTCTGCTCCCAGATAAACTTTGTAGTGCAAGTATTGAAGCTTGTACAAAAGGAAGAGACTCCATACTCAGCAACGGTGCTAGTGGTGACCAACTATTCTTCCAGCAGCCAGAACAGCATGCTCCTTATACTAGGTCTACATATTGAATTGCAACCAAGAAAGAAAGTATGAATAGGCTGTAATGGAGAAAGTAGTACTGCTAACACTCTAATATTTTTAGAGCCAGCACAGGACTGAAAATAAGACTCTTGCACTTAGGAAATTAAAGTCTTCCTGTTTTGACTATTAATGTTGAACCAACAACTGTCAGCTTCCACAGACAATTTCCTGCACAATTATTCTCCAGTCCTCAGTATCTATATTGCACCTACATAAGCTGTGGGAGGTGCTTCATACGTCCTTGAAGAAATGCCAGATATTGGTGGCACTCAAATTTTACTATCCAATTTTACTATCCCAGATTCCTAACTAGAGCTCAAACTGATAACTACTACATATTAGCAGCTCTATCAGAAAAAATCCCAACATTCTGATCCTTTGTGACAGGGGAAAGACAGCACAAGAGCTTGGGAAGTAGATTCAAATATTCCCATGCTTTTGCTTATCCTTTCAATCACTTAAATTAACTGTGAAACTGCATCTAAAGACTAATCATACCATTAAAAGTTTGTCATTAGTTTGTTCACTTGTTTTTAGAAAGCATGTTTTATTTTCAGCAGGATCAGTAAAATGATCTGGCTCACTTTGTGATCACAGGATCACCAGAACTGCTGAATTTTCAAAACGAGAAGGTGTTAAAGAGCGACGGACAAAACAGGGACATTCCCTTTCAGTGGTAGTCTTTAGTTAATCTGCATTAAGTACACTTAAGAGTTTGCAGTAGCACATGATTTAATCGTGCAATTAATAGCTTTTTTAAATTGCGAAATAACGAAAAAGTTTAGAACCCTGGCAGAAAGAAGTGATTAAAAACTGAGAGAGACCACTAGCATGCCAAGCTAGGAATTGCAAATGTACTCTGTGCTTTCCCCATCTTCTGCGATTTATTCAATCCAGTAGAGAAGTGAGTATTTTAGAATTACGCATGTTCTTTCACTCTTTTTTATGTTATTCCAGACATACAGTTTAGGAACATCTTCATAAAGTATTAACAGCTTAAATGAAGAAACTGCCAGATAACAAGTTCCATTAGCCTGTTTTTAAAGTCACTAAGTAAATGAACTAACCATTTAACTGAAATCTTGCTTGAAATTACATTTAATACGGCATTAAGGTTGAGCGTGTGTCTTCCATTTAGGGTAATGCCCATTATGTGAATGTTACAAGTACCTCCAAACAGAGCTTCACACATCCACAAACTCAGAGTTAAATTTCACTGAAATCCAAAGTATGAACATATACTATTTGCCCACTCTACTAGCCTTAACTCCATCTTCTATTGAAAAGTTGTTAAAATATTTGTATTCCTAGATTAGGTATAACTGATTTTAAAGCTACAGACTTCAGTTGCTCTCCTCAGATTCGTAAGGAAATACACTGGCCAGCAGGTTAGGGGAGGTCATCCTCCCCCTCTACTCTGCCCCAGTGAGGCTGCATCTGGAGTACTGTGTCCAGTTCTGAGCTCCCCAGTTCAAGAAGAACAGGCAACTGCTGGAGAAGGTACAGCAAAAGGCTACGAAGATGATTAGGGGACCAGAACATCTCTCTTATAAGGAAAGGCTGAAGGACTTGGGTATTTTTAGTCTGGAGAAGAGAAGACTCAGGAGGGATCTAATCAATGCGTATAAATACTTAAAGGGTGGGTGCCAGGAGGATGGGGCCAGTCTTTTTTCAGTGGTGCCCAGTGACAGGACAAGAGGAAATGGAAACAAACTTGAACATAGGAAGTTCCATCTAAACATTAGGAGGAACTTCTTTGAGAGTGGCAGACCACTGGAACAGGCTGCCCAGAGAGGTGGTGGAGTCTCCATCTCTGGAGACATTCAGAACCAGCCTGGACATGTTCCTGTACAGCCTGCTCTAGGTGGACCTGCTTCGGCAGGGGGATTGGACTAGATGATCTCCAGAGGTCCCTTCCAACTCCTGCAATTCTATGATTCTGTGAAAATCACAGAATCACAGAATATTTTTGGTTGGATGGGACCTTTGAGATCATCGAGGCCAACCAACAACAACAACAAAAAAACCAAAACCAAAAAAACCCCACCACACCCAAAAAATCCCAGAACACCAACACCAAAACCAAACCAAAACAAACACCCGCAACCACACCCCATCCCACCCACAAACAGACACAATATGTAATATATTAATACAGTTTTATAAAAGATATTATATAATTCCAATAAATTACAATGGAAACTGGTACTTTAGTCTTAAGTTTTAGATAAAAGCTATCATGTTCTGCACAAATGAGATTTCATGGTTCCTTGCACACAATTATATTTGTGGGTTTTTAAAGCTTATTTATCTAAAGAGATAAACACGCTTTCATCTAACAGAAGTTGAAGTGAGTATTAATGAAAATGGTAGTTGTGACAACCTGAAGAAATATTTGAGTCACACTGAATTATATTTTCTGATTCTAACCCTCACTCTATAGACTTTATATTGGGCTAACACTCATCACATGATGTTGAAAACTAATCTATTTTTCAAATGCAAACATCTGCCAGGAAATGATTCAACCTGAAAAAGGGTTTATAATGCGAGTGCCATTGAAATTTCTTAACAGACCTTCTATTAATACAAAGAGTGAAAAGCCAAAAAGAAGCAGGTTGAGAATCCATGATCTAAAAATGCAAGAAAAGAATGGGATAAGAAGTTTTCAAAGAAGGAAACTCCTCCCTTCTTCTCTGCCTTCACTGTGTTCATACAAGTAGACACTCTTTACTGTTTTCAGGGTATTGACCAAAACCAGGGCATTTTCACACAAGAGGTATTGCATTCAAGAATAATTGTTTTCCCACAGACTTCATCTCACTGGGACACAGAAGTTCTGAGGTGTTTTTCAGCTCAATCAATCCCTTCACTAAAACGGGTTTGAATTTTCATTTATTACCAGGTTGTTTCAAAGAGGTTCTACAGTTGAGGGAAGGGAGGAATGCAACTTCTAGAGTTGCATTTCCTAGGGCCTCAAGATTGTGGCAATGGTCTTGTGGTCTAAAGATCAGTTGCACAGTCCCATGACCTAAATTATTTGGAGTTTAGTAACACCCAAACCCAGGTGATCTCATGACAATTATGCATTACCAGTAAGAAAGGACTGCAACACCATGTGACAACAGTTTAAAACTGCAAAAAATAAGATTCAAATTAGGTGAGATTATCAACAGTATCTATACTTGGGCTTTAAAACACTAGCTTTAGTCTCAGTTCAGTTCCAACAAACAGGAAAGCCATTGCACAAAATCCTCCAGTATCTTCTTAGCATTCTAAGCAATTTCCTGATTATGATATTGTAACATCCCTGTGAAAAGCTATCCTAGGGCAACTTTGAGACTTATTACAGAAATTATTCTGTAAAAGGACACATCTTCCATGTTAGTTTACCTTGTGGTATCAATAGCCCTTGGAGTTGCATGTTTCATACTCAGTAAAACATTTTCTTATTTCTTCAAAAAACCTAAATTTTCATGTGGCTAAGGAACCCACAACAAATTTTCACTAGGTTGGAGAAATTTTATACACAATTCAAAGAAGCTTTCTATATAAAAACCTTCCGATTTGTAAATATAGCGAGCTTGATACTTAAATTACATAAAGGCACCTACCTACTCAAGCTTGAGAATCAGACCGTAGCATTAATTTAAGGCACTTTTAGTCACAACTCTGTTCTCAGCTTAACTTCCAGCATATATGTAATTACATGATAAAGGATTCATAAGTCAAGCTTCATCTATAGTTTACTACATCTTTTCCTCTCATATATTCTAAGACTAAATCCCTGCATATTCTTATTTACACAATGCCCTTTGTAATCCCAGTGTGGATGTACATGTTTATTGCACTCTTAAAAAAACCACACAACAATTTTCCCATACAGTATGAATATGTAAACTCATATTTTACATGAAAGACTGTTCAAAAACTCCTCAAACCAGTCTTAGGATAGCTTTTAAAAACTTGCTTAGCAAATAACAGTTTTGAATAGAAACTCCAAAATGCAATGAATTCAAAAGCAGTGAAAAAAGTAAAAAAAAATTTTTCAAAAGCCTGTACTCATAGAAGTTTTATACTACAGCCCTGAGACAAGAGCATTGCACAGGTGGAAGTATGGGTTTGAGGACCACTGAACATTAAATTTTTCCCAATATATCACAATTACAGGAACATCTGTGCTAAGTAACTTCATATTGAACTAATGTGAAAACTCAGGAAGTGTTCAAAAGCTCATTCTCATTTCTATAAGAAGCAGCAACTAAATCTAGGGCTGCTGTCTATGAATAGGGGCTAAGAGTTAAATATGCTGCAGTAACTAACACTGTTATGCAACAACCCCAAATTCCCAATTATTGTTGTAACAAAGCCTCACGATACTTTCAGTTACAATTAAGAAAATCAATTGTGATTTTTAGATCACTTTAATTTATTCAAAACAGCTACACTCTCCTCAAAATGGAAGTGAGGCATAAAATAGTTTTCTCTTACCACAAAAACATCCTCATTTCAATAGTGTGTGAAGAAGGTATGATAATGAGAGTGCAAAGACACTGCGATGCAAAGAACAGAAAAAAACAGAAAAATCTGGAGCATAAGAAGAGAGCAAGAACAGAAAATACAAGGAAAAACAAGAAGGGATAAAATAAACATAGTAAAAATAAAGTGGAGAAGGAGCAAAGGTGAAGGGATAAATTAGAGGGAAAAGACACCACCTGCTTCTGACTAAAAGTTCCTCATTTTTTTTCCACTCAAGTCCAAAAATTGAAGTAGAATTTGGAACTTGTATTCAGAAGTTTGGTTAAATGCTTGAGCACCTTTAAGGCTTTTTATGATGGTTAAAGTTTAATCTCAGTTTAAAGTTAATCTGTTTAACTATCTGAAGACGCAGTATAAACCATCCTATCACAATAGCAAGCACTTATGAAGCAACTGCCTAGCAAAAGTATTTTTCCATAGGGTTGCACAGTAAGTGAACCATAAGAAAAACAGGTAACTGTTAGTTACTCTGGGGGCGCAACCAAAAGAAGGGTACTACATGCTCTAGGTAGTAGTCACCAGCTGCCATCAATTACAAACAAGGTAGGGAGGAACAGGGATCTCACAGATCTTCAGCATGTACAGAACTGTAACGGCTCACAGTGCCCTTCCCTTTCTAGTGTTCCCAATATTCACAATAAGATTAAAACAACCCAACTCCTTTCTCTTTGGAAAAAACGTAGACAATTTTAAGAGTAAAGTCAAAGACAACAAAGGGGTCTTCCCTGTTTCCCACACATGCAAACACACTCATAAATTTATTTTTATTTTTTGTTTATGTAGCTTAGGATTTTTTACTGTTAATAGAATGTTTATCCAACATTTAAACCATATTTGGACTACAGCTCTTGCTCTAGACATTAGGAGCCTCAAATTTTCAAGATACAAAATGACCCGAAACCTTAAAAGAATGCTAACTGTACCTGTACTTAGATTAGCAGTCTGAAAGATGAGGGTCTCATATCCTCACCAGAAAGTCTGCCCTACTAACCTAAACATAGTCAATGGACATTAAATCTGGTACTACAGGATTTTTTTTCCTTCACTCTAATGCGTAAGTAGGCAAAGGATCTGAAAGCATCTTAAAACATCTGTTGATTTGCTTCAGTGATATTCTCACACCAACAACTGATGGTATATTTATTCTGATGGTAAAAGCTGTGATGGAAGAGCATGTGTTGCTACCATTCAGGCCTAAGTTAGCCCTAGTCTTCTTGTCTGGCATTTTTCCAACCATAAACTGGAACAAATGTGTGGATGCACTGTCAACGAGATGGATGATCCAAATTGAATTTTTTCATATTTACTCTTCCCCATGGTCCTTTACAGATATGCCGTAATGAATCAAGAATTCTACTTGATATTGCAAACAGAACAAATGTACAGGCTCAGACTCAGACCATAGGTCTGACCTCATGTAGGTCTTCTTCAAACAGAGGAACAATTAAACAAATGTTTACTTTTGCAAAGAGGGAGCTAAGGAAGCTTATAAGGCCACACAAGTTACTAAACAGAGAATAATATCCCACAGATAAGTGTCTAGAACAGAATTTATGAGTATTTTGGCATCTAGGACCGCCCCAAAGTATTGTAAAACAGCCTTCATTTCATATTGCTTACAAAATTTTCTATGATTAAACATCATTGCAATGGCCAAAATGAAAGCTAGAAATTTTGTAGCTGATGGGGTCTGGTACATCTGATAGGTAAATTAAAAATTATTTGCAGTTAGATAGTTGATATTTAGATTTCTATAGAAATATTTCAGCATTTCCTTTCAATTAATTTTTATTTCTGTAAGCCAGTGATCTGGACAGATATAAAAACAATTTTAACCAACAGATGGCTAGAATACCTCTTATCCTATATATATATAATTAAAAAACACCTCCTCCTGAGTCAAGAAAATAAGGCAACAGCATTGGATGGATTACCTCGACTGGTCAAATTTATGGGAAATGCAGGGGTTACTTTCTTAACATGAACGATACAGATGTCCTAGAGAACTTGCCTACACAGATTC
Source organism: Numenius arquata (assembly GCF_964106895.1). Lineage (NCBI taxonomy): Eukaryota > Metazoa > Chordata > Aves > Charadriiformes > Scolopacidae > Numenius > Numenius arquata. The sequence goes on along the minus strand of NC_133616.1, from coordinate 26,090,048 downwards.
TACCCACTGCTGCTATTCCACTGCAAGTCTGTCATGGGACTAACAGAAACCACAGCAATACACTTTGCTGAAAAGATAAATGGTGTTTTTATCTACAGACTGTACTTCTCTTTTGCCAGCAGTAAGTGCTTGGCAGGCACAAAGCAAAGCAAATCAGGAAATTCACGTGGCTGAAATGTAGCCCTCCTCATCCTTTCAGTTATTCCTCTGCTGGATTAATTCCTTACCCAGACTGCCATAGAAACAATACCCCTATCACAAGGGAAGGGAGGGAAGGCAGAAAGACAATAATGCTTCCTTTCAGTGACAGAAGAGACTATTGCACAGTGATCATGAAAATAGTCTCATGAGCAGAAAGTTTTGTTCAGAATTTCAAGTAATCAACTATCCACAATCAACTTGAGGCCATTTTTTGTTACAAATCTACGTTCTACATTATTCTAAAGTAGTATACCTAGGAGGGAAAAATAAAACTAATAAAACTGGTTTTACAGTAAAATTTTATGCCCCAAATGTTTCACCCAATATCTTCAAATAAGTGAATTTAATATTAGACATTAACACCTCCCCATGTATATCTAAAAGAAACCTCGTCAGACAGTATCACACTCCGACAAAAAGGGAAACAGTAACTGAATCCAGAACCCTCCAATTCGGACTAAGGATTCTGACAGTTACACTAAGAATGGAAGAAATAAGTAGTATAACACATAACTTCATCGTACACTAGTTTTCCTGAATTTAATCTTTTGATCTTATTAGCCATATCAGGGTCAAGGAAATCTACCATTCTATATGGTTTCACACTTGCATCTGATGAGGACAGCATAATAGAAGCTGAAAATTAAATGACTGCTTTTGACCTCTGGGGAAGAAAATTCTCTGGCCTTATAATCATTTTCGGGCAGGGGAGCAGAGCAGAAGGAAGAAGAAAAAAAAAAATAAAAGTCAGCAAAACTATCATCTGGTAGAACCACAAAGCACAAATATCTACAATGAAACTTCAGTGAGGTCTACAAAGTACACATTATGTACAATACATCACACATCTTGATTAATTTTATTCTAAAATATTCTCAGTATTTCTTAAATGTGTTTAACTATCTATGTCTTTTTACCCATTTTCTTATTGAAGGAGAGTGTAATAAAACTTCTCAGCCTCTCTGTAGAGGATTTAGAAGGGGGGGGAAAGTTGTACCCAGGTTCATTCATTACTACATGAATGATTTACATACACAATATTTTTTAAAGTACTTGAGCTTATTTCATTTTTATCACTTTAGGTAATTCTCCTAGTTAACAGGAGGCTACCAACCTGAATCGATGTTCAATCTTAATTGAACACCAAGACAGTTTATTTCTAAAAACTGCAATTGCCTGAAAGGAAGCTGAGCAGCCCTGAAAGCCCCGGTTTTTTGCAAGATTACAACTCCCCGCTCCATTTCAATCTCTACAATGACCATTGAAACTTCTGACTTCAGGGATGGCTGAACAGCTTGAAAATCAGCTCCTGAACTGCTAGAGTGCAACTCAACGCCTTCATGGAAACCAACAGCAACTTTATTTTAAACATCTTCATGCATCAGGCTGCAAGCTGTAATGGTTTGGGAGCTGTCTTCAAATGACTCAGCAGTCCCAACAACTCCTGTGACAAGGGCAGGGCAAAACATTTAAGCTGGGACGCATTACAGTGTTATCTGCCATCAAATATGTCACTTCCCAGAAAATTGTTGAAATTATTCTTCTCAGTTAGTCCCGAGCAGGTTTTTTTTCACTCCAGAGTGAGTGTCTTGCTCTCATTCCAGTTAATACATGTTAAAGCTGAATACAGTTCACATGGAAAAAAACGTTATTCTGAAACTGCTATTCACATGTAACTACTTAAAAAGCACCCTCTAAATATTTCAAGACAAATAGGGTAAACCAAGGACATTATTCCTCACAGCATTTATAATCAGAATTTTAAAAAAATCTACCCTTTGGAGAAGCTAAAAACAGGGATATAAAACTTAGTATTCTTGGTTACTAGGTAATTCAATTAAAGTTTTGCAACATTTTTACACATATTGCTCAAAGAAGGATTTTTCTTCCTAACTGGTACATATTCCATTTTTTCTTTTCACGTTTCTAAGTGCACAAGAAGTCAGTTCAAAACATTACACCATTACTTGTTGGGAATTAGCTCAACTTGAACAGAAGCAGCATACATTTCTCAAAAAGTGAGGTAAATTTTAGTGAATAAAAATGCAAATATGCATTTTAGCAGCCTTGAATTTATTAATCTGATAGGTTTAATTTCCATTTTCCTGCATCAGCTTTATTTATAAAGTGTCGTGCCCTATAAATATGCTGTTATTTTCTATAGTCAAGCACCCCCTTAACAAATCTTCTCATTAATATGTAAATTTAAAGTCAATCGGTCTTCTCCCTGACAGCGCCATGAATTCCTAGTGCACTGTATAATCGGCTTTGACTTGGCATCCACTATTTATCATCAAAGATGTCAGTTAGAAAAATTATGGAAAACGCACTGCAATTGATATGACTGCAATCTACTTTGTCAACACTTAATTGTTCCTCAAATCATACATTTACATATAAACAGCCTAAATACTGATCCATAATGATGCAAATAAACTAAATTAAAAATCTCTTCTACTGCACAAGATGCCCTGTTATATGATGAGTTCATTTAAGAACCTATTGACAAAGGCATGCTTTTCAACTAGCCCCAGAAAAAAATTCTGCTAATTTAATTGCTGAGTAGGTAGACAAACTAAATTTTGCACTGAAGCTCATGGAAGTGGAAACAAAGTGTTATTAATACTATACCACTGATGACCAATTTTAGGTTGATACAGGCAGTATTGTTACACAAACCTTTTACATTCCTAGAGCAGAAGCCACAGCAACAATCACCATCCATCCAGTTTCAGTGAAAAATGTACATTAGTCTTAAAGAAACCTCATCCCATCAAGACGTTCAACCTCTCAATCAAAGACAGGAGGTCATCCTCCTCTTCTATGCTTCCTTTGTTCAATCACAGACTAAAACTGACCTAAACCAATTGTGAAACTGTAGATTTAGGCAAAGCAAATTACTAATTTTGATTCTTTCTAAAGGTCAGAGAGAAGAATGCAAGTTACTCTCTTTCAATAAGCAACACATAATAAACACTGTCTCAAGGATGTTAGGAAAACATATTACTTAAGTGTCTCATTATCTAAAAATACTTTCTTCATTGTAACCAATTTTCTAGAAAGATGTGTTCTTACAGAGAATTTCATTTTCATGTGAAAGAAAAAAGGATGTTTCAGAACCAAACAGGTAGTGCAAAAATATTATTCTGCTTCAGACATTTTTGCTGTTTCTAGTTTTCTATTTGTTATATCTCCTGCTTATTTAAGAAGTGAATATAATTATAAACTAAGTCAGGCTGAAATTAGCTGTTTGTCCAAATATATCTCCTTACAATTACTTTCACATAATAAATTATACATATATTAACATAGAATGTCACTGTATTTCAAACTGATTCCCAGGCAAAAGGTACTAAAAGACAGAATTTGAAAGAACTCAGTGATAGCTGGTGTCATTCTGTATGCTAATGCTGAAAAAAAGAAACCTTTAAAAAAATGTTAATACAGTAATTACAAACCACAATAATCTGCCCCAAAATAACAATGCCTGAACAGAAGTGTTAAGATACATTAGCTGAGCTATGGCAGAACTACTTCAGTCTAAAGAAATACAGAGGAATTAAAAAAAATAAATCCAGATGATTAAACTTTCTCTAAGATTCTGAGATCATCTTATACTCATTAGAAGTAGGTACCCCAAACATCCCTTTATGCAACTGTACAAAATCCATCTCCAGCTACTGCTATAAAACAACATATGTATCAATGAATATGTACAACTTTAAACAAGAATTAGTTTCAAATTAAATGGTAAAATTTAACAGTAGTAACATCCCCAAGACTGTAATAAATGCAAACAACTGTGGAGCTGTGGAGCAATTTTATACAGTTCTTTCCAGAATTATTCTGTCTTTTAATTTAAATTGTTATTCAGAGTTAAATCCCTATTGAAACCAATATTAATAGCATCAATTTCTTGAGCTGTCTATTTGTTTGCTGTTAGAAGTGACAGGATTTGTACTTTGAATATCCCTTTTAATAATTTCAAGTAAGAGTAAACTCATATTTACATAATATACACAAAAATACCAAAACCTTTTTTACATTGCACAGTTCAAAAACACATACTCAAGCCTCCATGCAGAGCCTCAGCACATGAACAAAGCCTAGACAAGCAACGTAATGTTCACTATTCTGTGACACTGGGTATTCATACCTACAAAGAAAGTAGATTCTATCCAGTGTCAGGACAGAATGGCAAACCTTTCTAGCTTTGACTCACATAAAATCTCCTAGAGCAGAGCCACGTCGCTCAAAGAAAAAGCAATCTCTCTGCTGCCCATGGGATGTGCCCAGGGTAAATCAGAACAGGTTACAGCCTGGAAGGAAAACTCTCATGCTCAGAAGAAGGGTGGATGCCTTGTAAAAGTGAAGCCTTAGAGAGCTAAGACTTACGCATTTGATTTCTATTTTTATTAGAGTTTGCATAAAAACGCATCTTAAAAGACTAAGTATATCCAACAGTCAAAATAATTCAGAATGCAAGCACAAAATAGTAGTTTTAAAAGTCACAAACTTACCTTCCACGGGCTTACAAACTGCGTACGTGCATATCGAGTTAACATGTGGATTATAACAACTTGACCCCACTCTTCCACGTCAACCAACAAGTTACAGAGCTTTCGGTAGTTCTTGTGAATCAGATCAATTCTATCTGGACACACTTCCTCAAATGCCATCACAACACTCCCAGCTACCAGCTAGAAAACAAAATATAGACCAGAAGTTCAGTGTTCCTTCTACAGTTCAACCACAAGTGAGAACCAGAATTAATACCAGCAATTCTCAGCAATTTAAAATTGTTTCTATTAAGTGAAAAGAAACAACAACAAAAAACCCTAAGCCCACAGAAAAGGTACCTTATTTAAAACAGAATTGAGGTAAGTTTATTAGAAAAGAGAAAACATTTGCTCTATTACATACATAAATCTTAGCTCCCAGCCCTGAAGACACAGTGCAATGTAAGCATAATTTTTTTTTCTTATCGTTTCCAAATAAATTATCAGAGAACTTGCAATTAACTCAGAAATAACAGGAAACAACAAGAACTATAATATAGTGAAACGCCCGACAAGGTCTTTTTGGATTCTCTTATCAACACTGGTGGGATCAAACTAAAGAGAAGCTGCGGTAAGTTTCCCAGCACTACTGGGATCCAAATTTCTCTCTTAATATGGCCAAATTAACTGTCATATGAAATTTTGCATTAAGAGCTTCATGAATACACTTTGCAAAAAAAGGCATGAAAATCAGCAATACAATACAGAGCTACATTAACACTTTTCCTCCAAGAACAGAAGCAGAATTTCTGCATGGTGTTCAGCACTTCCCTATCAGTTCCAAAATTGCAGGAATGGATCATTTATGCCCTGCTATGTCCTCACACATTTTTTGCCTTCATTAGAAATAAATCTTTATATATCTACAAAAATCCTTATACTGACAATGATTATAAAAATATTTGTTTTCATGAGAAAATTAAATAGATTCTCAACATTCTAACACTTCAAGGCTTGTCAAAACCTTCTGATCTTTATTTTCATTTAAAAATAAAGAAGCAAAACATATATTGGGGTTCCTACTAAAATTCTGTCAGCAGGTTACTTTAACTGTGGGAAAACTGCAAAAGCTGACCATGCATTATAAGGACATGTCATTGTGTACCTGGAATTACTGTTCTTCCTCTTCTAATTGCTTTAATTAAGATTTGTTTTGTGTCAGAGTACATGTTAAGTCAAATAACTAAAATGATGAGACTTTATATGAAGCAGCTGATATGTATGCAGTTAGCATGCATGCAGTATAGCCTTCTGGCAGCAAATTAATGTCATATTCTATCTGAGCACTGGGGATCTGCATTTCAACCTCTAAAATTTCCCCAATGACTTAAAGTAAGCAATTAAATAGAAGTGCAGTTTATTGAAATGGTACTTTTTGAGAAATATTAAATACAATGAAATTCATATGTTACATTTTTCTCCCTGTATTTGGCTGACATTTGGTTTATTAGTATGCACCCAACATTACAATTGAAAGAAAACAGCTCAGAATATAGTCTTGCTATTATGCTAAACAAGTTTCAGGCTCTGTGGGGATTTTGTGAATTACCAATAAGAATAAACGTGAAGTTGCATTTATTGTCTCCAGGTCTGTCCACATACTGGTAACTGCTGGTCCCAGCAAGTATACAACTCATTTCAGGAAGCAAAATTTGATTATTTGATAGAGCTAAATAAAACCCACTTTATATCTAAAATAATTTGCTATTTTTTGCCGTATCACAAAAACAATAGATTTTTCTTTTAATGTTGTTGTACTAAACTTTCTTCTTAATATCGTGCTGCAGTAACTGTTCTGTAATTAAAAACTGCTGTGAGTTGATGTTTAGGTGTGGATTCAAAGTTCAGCAGGAGATAGCACCTAACTCCAGACAAATCACTATCAGTCCTGAGTAGCTACTCAATTAGGCCAAATAAAGTTGAGGATGGAAGACAGAAAGGGTGGGAAGAGTTCTATGTTAGAACTCACTTGCAGCAAAGTAATTTTATCAGAATGCAAACCTCTGAACTATAGTTAAGGCCAGCTTGCAGAGGACAGCAAGATGGACCTGAAGTGTTAGAAGAAAGGGATGGCATTTTTAGACCACAGAGACTTTTTTTAGTCACTGTCCCATCAACTTTCTAATGGATACTCTACTCCTCCACACTACAAGACAGTATAGGGTCTCTTTGACAGGCTTGACATACAAAGGGAGAAAAGGAGGGAGGGAAGGAGGCAGGGGAGAGAGAGAGAGGGAATGATACACAGATCAATTTATGACAATAAGAATAGTCACAGCCTAATATTTAAAAATACCCTTTTAGGTTCACAGGTGAAGGACGACACAGATGCTGCTGTCTGACTGTAGTTCTGGAATGGATACCCTTGCCTTTTACTGCTACTAGTACTGCACACACATTTTGCTGTATTTGTCTTTCATTTGGATATGATATAGTTTGAAATCTTACATAAAATAATACATATAACACTAGTTTAGATCTTTCAAAACTGAGCATATCTCCCATGAAAAACGCTGGCTTTTAAAAAGTTCACTTGCTGTAAGTAAAACACACCAATTCGATACAAAGAAATAGTCATACTGAAATACAGGGGTTCTAAATAATTACTTATTTCAATTCACATCAGTCACCTACTCAAGTTCACAATGAGAATGTTGTCACTTGTGAATGCTTAAAAGATATTAAAAAAATTTGAACATACAGTATGAGGTGCACTGGATGAACAAGCATTTTATTCCCATGGCGAGTCTCTAGATTTACAAATTAATACAGGAATTGCCATACATCATGACATTATTTAAGATCATGCCCCTCTCCCCATTATTGCATTTTCCAAAATTAGGCTTTTCATCTGAAACAGGGGAGGGGAGGAGAAGTGAGAGTGAAGATTGAAAATGCACTGGCAACAAGAGGATTTATTTGAGAAAATTTCCTAATGCTTTCTTAATAAGAGATTATTTTCTAGTTGACACTGTTTCCCCTATAGTATGATCCTACTATATATCTAAACATCAGAGGAGCAGCTAATAATCTTTGTTTATTAAATGCTCAACATTCCATAAAAATATTTAGAATTAAAACAAAACGATCCAATCAGAATATAAAACCAAAAAATATCGGTTTCCAAAAAACAGTCAGTTAATTTCCATCTCACTGTGTCAATAGTAGCTTTTTGTATAAGGAGAAAATATAAATCACTCCAACAAAACCAGCAATGAGCTCATCAAATTCAAATGCTGCTTTCCATTTATGTATTTTTTATATTAAAGCAATAAACATGGTTCATTTGTCTTCCACTGGTTGCCACGTTTTTCTGTGCTGTTGCTATGAACTTCAGCCATTAGCTGTGCTCCAAGGTAAACTACATGAACCATCAACAAAAGTGACACCCAATCTATGGAGTTCATATTTTCTCCAGATTATCTATGCTAGTTGACAAGCTGGTAATGAAAAAAATCACACTAAGCAAATGGTTCCTCTAATAACAATAAATTTTCTATAAAATTATGAAGGGTACAAAACGTTTCCTTGCATCTATTTTGTCATGAATTCTAATTAACGCTGCGAAAACCTGAGAGTGCTGGGTCATCACAAGAAGTGCATCGAGGTTTGATTGATAATATAGTGCAAGTTGGCCTACGCTGCCAAGATTCCTCTCTCTTAAATTAATGGCCACCCCACCTGCCCTAATCATACAGCCCAAATGATATTCCCCTTCTTATTTCAATTTTCTGGAGGCAAGGAAACTGGAAAAGATCAGTCATTTATCTTCTAATAGCTGGATAATAGATCTATCACAATAAAACATCTGCACAAACTCAGTAATATTTTTCCACAAAAGTGAAGCTTTTACCAACATGAAATCAATAACTTAAGAAAACATTGTCTTATCCACACATTTGGGTTCTAAACTAAACCATTAACTTATTAACAGAAGGCTATTGTTGAAAAGTAGAGTCTAGCTTTCTTTCCCATTATCACCAAATACACTGCTTTAGTTTTAAAGATCAAGATCTTCATTGCAAAGCCATCACCAATTCCTAGGATCATTTTTTAATCTAAGGGGTCTCACTTCACAAGAATCTGTGCTTCATCTAGTACCATGCAGTCTGCAAAAGAAATCTCAATACTCACAGGTTTGTATAGTCTTTTCACCCCCAAACAGAATTCATACTAAGTTGCATCTCTTATATTTAGGAGTAAATTATCACACCACAACAGAACAATAAATTTATTTAAATATTAGAAGTAGCTTAATGTTATTAAAATATTCTCATTAAAGTAAAAAAATATTATTTTAGCAGAGGCTAAAGAAAAATCTAGCCTATTTTAGAAAAGAGTGTAAATCTTAATTAGCAATGAACCAATTCCATGCAATAAGATAATTTACTGTCAGTCTTAACACAAAACTTGCCTCTATCCATTCCTGTATTACTTCACAACAGAGGTTTCTGGGGACAGAACATCAGGAGTACATACTTGGGAATCAATGAGCATCTCAAAGTCAGGCCAACATGTTTTGAAATTTCTGTCTAACATTCTTCTGTCTTAGAAGAGTTCAAAAGCAGTGCTGCACTCTGCATACTACCTGGTCCCAGAACAGGAGCTATAATAGCAACAGTTATGATACAGCACAAAATACATATGGCCACATACTATCCCAGTTCTGTCTGAATGGGGCTGAAAAAAATTCATTTTATCATGCAGCACATGCATTTATATTTCCACACAAACATCATAAACCTTCCTTATAACAGAGGTATCTGCCCAAACAAAATAAAAACAGATCAAAGTTAAGGACAGAAACCTGTAAAAAGTTTGGACATTTTCAATAAGCCCTGCATCCATGTAACTACATCCCAGCTACAGGTCTACTTCTGCCTTTTCTTTTTAGACGCAGCTTTAGAAACAGTTAGGGATACTAAGTTTGGACTATTAGTTTGGACTGAAGAATGCAAGTCAAAAGTTCTTGTCATTTTACAGGTTTGGACAATAGATATGATTCCTTTTCAATATCAACATAGATTTTTTTTTTTGAAACTGCTATAACTCAGGTATCATTAAGGAACTTGATTTTTATTGTTGTTTACACAATCATATTTGTAAAATACACAGGCAACAAACACAATGCAGTCCTACAGCCCCTCACAGTATGGCAAAAGCAATTTAAGCAACTGTCATGGTTTCAGTTGGGATAGTGTTAACTTTTTTAATTAGCAGCTATGTTTTATAGTGCTACATTTTGGATTTGGGATGTGAAATACTTTTGACAGTGCACTGGTGTTTTCAGTTGTTGCCAGGCAGTCAAGGCCTTTTCGGCTTCTCACACTGCCCTGCCAGCGAGCAAGCTCGGGGTGCACAAGCAGTTGGGAGGGGACACAGCCGGGACAGCTGACCCCAACTGACCACAGGGATATTCCATACCATGTGGTGTCATGCTCCGCATGTAAAGCTGGGGGCACAAGGAAGGAGGGGAGCATTCGGAGTGATGGCATTTGTCTTCCCAACTGTTCCATTGATGGAGCTCTGCTTTCTTGGGGTTGGCCAAACCCCTGCCTGCCCATGGGAAGCAGTGAATGAATTCCTTGTTTTGCTTTGCTTCGGTGTGCAGCTTTTGCTTTACCCATTAAACTGTCTTTGTCTCAATCCACAAGTTTTCGCACTTTTACTTTTCTGATTCTCTCACCAATCCCAACCCGTGCATGGGGGGTGGGATGGGGTGAATGAGTGGCTGTGTGGTCATATCTGCCAACTGGGGTTAAATCACAACAGCAACAAATCCTACCTTAAACCCTGTGCCCCAAAGTTAGATCATCAGGCTTGCTAAGTGAATGGAAAAAACAGAATTAGAGTGAGTGATACAGAATCAACTAAAAAGAAAAAGGAAACTAGTTTCCTCTCGAATACCCAATTATACCTTCACACATGACTACGTGACTAGCTATATTACTTTCTGAGAAAATCATTTTAGCATAACATACACACATGCTGTTCGCCTCCTTTCTACATAAAATCATGTTAATTGCTCGATTATCTAGAATTACTAGAAAAATGAAAGGAGCAGGCATTCACACTCTTGTACCTGCTCATCAAAGTCTGGGGTACTTTCTTCTGAAAAGCAGGGTAAAAACCTAACTAGGAGTTTCTTAAGTCTCTATAATAAAAATATTTGTAGACATCTTATCTGTTTAAAAATTAAATAACCTGGCAGAAAATCACAGCTTTGTTGACATACTCTAATTCCCAGTTAGCTACCCTTCAGGGTATGTTAATGATGGTTTGCACTTGATAATTTTGCATCTTAGATTAACTGAGAGCTTGGATTTTAATTGAATCTTCGTGTTAAGTCACTTAAGGAAGATAGTGATCTTTCATTTATCTCACCAGAAATTTTAATGAAGTGCTCGGTTAAGATTAGACCTCATCTTATTTTAAGTTTTGCTTACCTCAGCTTATATTAAAATTTACTACTGATTGAGACCTAAAAAATGAACACATTTTGTGCGGTCTGATAAAATGGCTTAATTTTACTGTAGTAAAATTCCCATCCAGACAGTTTCTTGCTATTTCAAATGTAAAATGACTCTGACTAATTTAAATACATTGTGACTTTTCTGTGCAACATAAACTGCATTAATAATCCACAATAGCATGTTCTCTCTGAAAAAAAATTTTCCGGTTTCCATAAATTTAGAAGCATTTATGTTGAGTAGCTATTCTGTCTCACTTTAACATAGAGAGTATGTCAGTAAGTTTCAAAAACACTGCTTGACAACAAATGGTTACAGAAAATAAACAAATTATGAGTAAAAATTTACACTTTAATAAAGTGAAGTCTCAAACATGTCTTAAACAAATGGAGTAAGAACAAAAAAAACCCAAACAAAATCACATGGTAGATCTTCCCACAACAACATTATGTACAATGCACTATGGTTTGTCTGAGGATTATCAGCCCTTCAGAAATGCCAAAAGTAAACTGACATTTCCATCAAGGGAAAAAAAGCTGGACAACCACTGATGTTCAGCAATTCTTGAAGTCACTAAGACCCTCTCACTCTGGTAAAGACACTATTTAATGAAAACACCATCACTTGCCCAATGAACTGATCTGCCAACATTAGATTAAAACTATCACAAGATGACAACTAATGTTGATGTAAGGGAACAGCTTCTGTGCATTTAAATTAAAGAAATCCAAAGATTAGCACCAAGCAAACACTTGTGGTCTGAGTTCCACCACTAACAGCCTACAAATTTCAGGCCACCTGTCTGTCAAACAGGCAACAGAAGCTGCAAAAACCTGAAAAATACATTAATCAAACACATGCACTTCATAAGGCTATGACAAAATGTTGTTGTTCCACAGCTCAGACTGATTTCTACAGTTCCTGTGGCAACAAATCCAACCTAACTTTCTTCACCGACAGCAAAATATTTTCTAGAAGCTTTTTCTTTATGTATGTAGAAGAACCCTTTTTGATTATGCTAAGTGTATGAAATTCAGCTTCCCTTAGAGACTACAAAAAGGTGGTTCAAATTAATACAAGGTTCCCAAGAGGAGTTTAAATAAGACTTAAAAAGTAACCAATGTAAGGCTATCTAGGCTACCTAGGGATACACCTGTATAGAAGGACCACCACCCATAAGCAGCTCCATCTTCTCCAATTTTAAAAGCTAAAAGTAGATACAAGTGGCACTCTGTTTCCTCCACTACAAGCAAATGACTACGTTCTCCAATTAGAGGCAAAGAATAAGCTTATTCATATTGGAGTTACCTGCTAATAAAACTCTTGTGGACTATGCGCTTTCTGTTAGTAAATGTGGAGGTTTTCTGAGAACGTTCAGTGGAACACGACAAAAGATAGCTACTTAAGGTGAAGCTTTCCATGCCAGATCGGTCTTCCCAAAGCTGTCAAGGACTAAAGACAGATCGATCCACTTTAGATCACAACAAGCTGTGGAGTCTGGGATGAAAAGCACATATTAATACTTGATTTTGATTCAGAAAGTCCTGAAAAGAGATTTGTACAGTTCCTTTTTGGCATAATAATTCTTCATACCACACCCCGAAAAAGTAAAACTGAACCTGACGTCTCAGCCCAGGCTGCATTCAGATCTTCCTAGGGAACAGACCAAGAGGAAGCAGAGGGAGGAAAAAGTTGCAGCAGCTAACCATATTATGTCTCCAAAGAGGTCCAGAAGACCCAATTCTAGACCATCATTCTTAGCTTCCTGAAAGTGCTGACAACATTGCATAATGTTGTCTATTGCTTCAGCCGGTATCTTCATAAATACAGTGTCCATTTTTCAGTGTCACAGAAGCAATGGAATTGCAGCACGTACTAAGCAACGAGCATTAATCCCCTTATAAGTAGCTCCAAATGCCAGGATCAGTGTGCTGGGGAAAAAGAAGATCCGAACCTACACCACACTTTTCTCCTCTAACATTTTGTAAAGTAAATGGCATAGCTTGCCATTTACCATATGCAATAAGAACTAGGAAACAGAGTGAAAACTCCTGGATTTTATTTTTCTGCCATCAGCAGTTAAAAGAAACAAAGATGGCTCCTCAGCCCTTTATGCCTCCACAGGTATAAGAACCTAATCTCACTTTCACAGATTGCATGCACACCAAGAGCATGAACCACAAAAAGAAAATACACAAAGAACCACTGGGGGGCAACTCCACAGAAGCACAAAGGCCTCTGACAAATGAGTACAGGTCAAGCATAGATGCAGTCAGGAGAACTAACTAGATGATTTACTGTCTGCTGAGCCATTAAGCTCTGACACTCTCCTTCAGTAACCCTTCAGTGGAAGTTGCGAGATGTTTTTTAGAGAGCAGCACCATTTATGTCCTGAACACCTGGACTGTGCTAGAACAACAGATGATACATTCCTGTGTCTTAGAAAAACACTTGGTAAATAGGGGATGAAGCATCACACTATCTGGTACCTAGTAACACTTTATTTTACTCAAAAAAGGATTACATTCACTAAATTAGTAGTCTCAACAAGAACAAGAAGAGAATGTTTTAATTTACAACTCTTTTTTCTATATGAAGACTCCTTGCTCAATTACCTCTCTGGCTTAGACTTGTGAAACTTATTTGTAGGGTGCAGGAAATAAAATAAAGTGTGTGACCATTTTGAGACATCCAGGCGTTCATACAGAAAACCTGTACCTATATAGTACAGGCAAACAGGGGTGTTAAATTTATAGAAATTGTCCCAGGGTGTTTGTTTTACTTACCAGATTGGAAGTGGGGATATTTGCAAGAACAAACAAGCATACAGCAAGTATCATTGCTTAACAGTTGTACACACTACAAGGCAGACTGACTTCAACAGGCATACTGTACATCATACAGAAGTAATTTATTCTTACAGTATCACAAACAAATTGAAATGACCTAGCTAATTCCCCAATGAAAAAGTGTTTACACATAGACACTTGTAGTCATACAATTATATAACTTTCATTTTCAAAATTAAGTTTAAAGAAGCATACACAAAAAGATGCTAACAAATCAGGTGATTAATACCCATGATGCAAGTACAATTACAAGCCTTATTAAAGGAGATGGTCACGATTACAGTCATAGTATGGTGCATAAATACATGATGATACTTCTATCTAAAAACATATAAAAACACATCAGCAAGGGTTAGGAAAGTATATCATGTACTGCTGAATGACAGCTTCAGGAGTAAACTCTTTAAAATATGTGCGTATGTAATAGAATACTGATTCTTACCGTACTTCTGTCCTTCAAAAGCTTTTCTATCACTTCAATTAACATCTCCTTTTGCTCTGGATCAAGACTAGAAGGAAAAATAGAAATTGTTTTTACTCATTTGATCAGACATACCCGAATTGAAAAGATGTTAAGTTTGTTCACCTTTAGACATAAGCTGGGAACAAAAAGCATTGAAGAAACCACTTCCAGAAAAATCAAGTATTCCAAAGAACTGATTGTAAAAGAACTTGACTGAAAATAAAGTTAATCATGGAATATAGAACTGAATTGAAGGAGTATAAAATTAAATTTTAAAGATTAACTTTATGTTACCACTTATGTGCGTTCTATAAGAATCTTAATACTTAAACTCATAAAAATTTTAGGATTTAAGAAACATTAAGACAAGCCAAGCCATTAGGGAGAACTTGACTGAGCTTCAGATGTTAAGTCACAAGGATTTCACTGCTTCTGCAGAAGGAAATTTCAGCATGAATGAACTCAGCAGTGAATGAACATCACGACAAAGCAGAATCAAACCTTTATTATCAAATTATAAATATAATGCTTCAAGTAAGACACTTTGTTAACTTCACTAATTTTAGTCAGAAGTACTGGAACTCAAAAATTTGGACATTGTATTTAAGTGTACCTATACAAAGTAGGTGTGAAAGCTGATGAAAAATAGACTGCTTGAAGTCCTATATAAATAGTAAAAACAGAGAAAAAACAAGAGTTGCAAACAACAGTCTTCGTATTGTCCTTTTCATATTCAAACAGCAGAGAAAAATTTGCCAGAAACATTTGTTATTGTCAAGCTTGCATCTTAGGTAGGTAAGCACCAACTTTTCTTTCCAGCTGCTGCTTCATCATGGATCTATAACAGATGGAAGACTTCAAAACCAAGGCAGAAGAAAATACAAACAGAAAGCAGGTACGAAGAGCTATACAGATATGTAGTTCTATGCCTTTGAAAAGTCATTTCAATGTGGATACAATTACAGATAAGTAAGGAAGTATATAGTCATTATTGTACATTTCAGCTTTAATGCTGAGTGATGAACTGCCCTAAGGCACAGTATATCCTTCCCAGCTACAGATTCACACCGTATCTAGCTGCATACTACTTTGCTAAGGCTCTAATACCTAGCAATACAAGAACATGCTTCAATGGATAACACAACTTTGTTAGAAGCCACCATCAGCATAAGCAAAGCAACAGCACATTGTTCTATAGGTACTTTTACAATTACTTTTTGTTCCAACTTCTATTTTTGTCAAAAAAAGTTTACTAGATTTTCTGCCAAGGACCAAAACCTTCAGAGGAATAGCCATAAGTCTTTCTAATAAAACTTATTTCGAAATTTCAAAAATGGGATAAAATTTAAAATGAAAGAAGTACTTATAACTAAGAAACTTTGAAAAATACCGCTTTTGTTATGCAATCAAGAAAATCTTCAACAAGTGCTCCAATAACTGAATTCACATTCCTTCCCCTCCTCTTTCCTGATGTTTTAGATAAGGAAGGCAGCATTCTTGGAGAGAAAATAAAAGAACAGGTTGAAGAGCTCAGAGCGATCTGCTCCCATTATGGTATCTACCAGTAATAGTAGAATCTATTACTGGTATTATCAGATACTAGTAATGGAATCTATCAATATTAGTGATAGGGCTTTTAAGAAGTCCTTTTCCAAATTTCGCTGCAAGAAGGTGCAAGTACACAGTAGAGTTTTCTATTGATAGACAGAAGATACTAATAGCTTTGAAATGCATCCCAAGTGAAATAAGCAAGAGGTCTGACATTTTCAATGATAAAATTACTTAAACGTACCTAGCAATGTTGATTGCATTGGGCACAAATGTTGCTGTTCACACTATGCCTGAAATCTTTTCTCTTTGATATGTAAGCTTCCTGCTGTTAGGATTGATTGAACCACTAATGAACAAGCTCTTCTAGGTCAGACACCCATCCAAACACCATGACACTAAATGCAAGGAAGATTGGAGTATTGAACCTCCATCCAGAAGTCTAACTGGAGCCCTAACTGAACGACAGGACTATCAAACAAGTAGAGAAGTCATGGAAACCAAAAAGCAAATGGAGCATACAGGCACTATTAGAATAAACAATTACTTCGTCTTACTCAAATGCTCAAAGAAGATGAAGTAATTAGATTTAGGAGAGCATATAAACTGTTGACTGATCTTCACATCAAAAATCCATCCCTTCCAGAATTCCAACTTCAGAGAGAGTCTTCTGAAACTACTTGCTCATCACATATAGTCCAAAAGATAACCTTGCCATGAGTATATGATCTGCATCACTGAATTGTGGAGCTACCAGTCATGATCCTTGTTGAAACATCTGCTGAGACTGCCTGTTGAAGACTTATTTGCAGGCAAGCCAACTGGACCTGCCTGTGGACAGGTAAATTAGACTCTTCACCAGTTCCCATTACTGCTGCTTATTCAAGTGATCCAGAAAACTATACTCTCTCCCCTTGGTTCCTGAAGTAAATCAGTGCTATGAGATATGGCATTTGTATAAGTAAATTTTGAAAATGTGACAATAATAGTTCACTTGCTTTCTATAAGCAGTTCCCAAATCCTGCTACCAAGGACACAATTGCTAGTTACAACTCCACTCACAAGTAACCAAGCAGCTTATTTTAGTCCAGGTAATGTCAAATTTGCAGCTATTGCAGCTTGAAAACTTGCATTATGATGCCTAGAATGTTCACACAGAGTGAAAACTTGTGAAGGACGTACAGGCCCACAAAAGCATTTAGGAAACCTTTACAGAACATCAGTTCCATTAGTTTTCCTTTGCTATCTGAGCTGGATGTCCTTTTTACGACCAGTCAGGAATTCATGGAAACTAGAAGGGAGTTAGGCCAGTTTCTCCGGATTGTGCTGCTGTATTTTTTTACCATAAAACATATCTTTTTATGGTATTTGCAAGGTTTAAAAATATTGCTACTACCATCATATAAGCATAGGATATCATACGAACCAGAGATAAGAAAAAATACAAATCGTTTTTGAAGATGCAATCATATCTGGAGATTGGATGAAAGACAGATAAAACATCTTTTAGTAATTAAGTTAGATTTCAGCATCTTCCAGTTTCGCACCAATCAGCTCTTTAATCCAGGCTAGTAAAAAAGAGAAGAAAAGGAAGCGTCAATTTAAGTTAAAATTCCATAGAGTAGCCTGCTGTCCAGATACTGCTGCGCCTTGCTGGCACTAACAGACCATTACTGCCAAACTCCTCTGAGTACTTTTGATACTATCAGGAAGTCAAAGGACATTCTGTGTATGAAGAATAATTCAGGCCAAAAAGTCTTTTGTGTGCTGGAACCAGATGCTAATAAAAAATAAACTACTCAAATAGCAGGAAGGGACTTAAAAATCCATTCCCTCTTGTTACATTATGTGATAAAAGGCTTGGCTGCACACAGAGGAGTACAAAGGTGGGGGAAACTCCAGTAACATCCTGACCCAGCTACTCCCAGGGCCATCACATGAGAGTACTCAGCACAATAAGGAAAAAATAAATAAATTAACAAATCACCAGAAGGTAGGAGACCCTGCCCAGGTTCTTCGGAGATCTGCCACGAAAAAGCCATCAGCCTTATGGTCCTGAAATGAACCTATCATGACTGCAAGAGTCTCTCCAAAGCACCTTTCAGACTTAGGGGTGTTACTAGCTACAGGGCTATGAGACTTAATACGCAATGCCAGAAGAGCATTTTGGGATTGTACAAGACTTACTATGACATGTTTACGGGAGAAATGAAAAGCAGGGAAAGTGAGAGATCTAGATGATTTCAAGAGGAACAAGCATAGGAAAACAGAGGGATAGGTACAAAAAAGCAGCCAGTTGTATGTAAATCCATTGGTGTTCAGCATGCTTGTCTGGCCACACTCTGCACCTGATTGACCACAGTCTGTTCCGTCTTCTCATTAAACTCCAACTATTTTCCTGGGTGAGGCAGTCTCTACTCTGCGTGCACATGTGATATGCAGCCTAAGCTCCAGCAACTGGAGTCAGGCCATGGGTTGTAAGGACCCATGTAACACCAGTACCAGCAACTATAGCAAGTATGTATGTCAGTGTCTGATTGCTAGAGAATATCAAGGCAGATTAGGTGTTTTAGGAAGCCAGATATTGAAGTGGAGCTGTAGGTCTGGACTGGGCGTGTGTGTATGTGTATATCTCTGAGTGAGATAACTGGAGATTTTGGCTACCAGAGCAACCAGGGCACCCAGGCCAACTATTGGAGAGACTGTAAGGTCTGCAGGTTGACTGAGATAACCATTTCTGTGTCTCAGTCTCTCTGTTTTCTCTACTCTTCTTCTCCACCCAGCGAGACACAACTGGAGATGAGGAGATATAAGGGCCAGCTACTACGTAGTCTGAGTGTCTAAACCCAGCTACTGTGGGATTCACAGTGTTCAAGTGAAAGGGTGGAGGCATGTGTGTTTCTGACTAAGGGGGACTGTAACAGCAACTGCAGTGGGGTCACAAGCATTGTGTCACTGCCAATGACTGTGGAGACCATGAATCCGAGGCCAGTTACTGGAAAGACTGAGCATCAAGCATCATTATTGGGGGGGATCTATATTGTACATACATAGGTCCACTAGTGGGCCTGCATCCTGATCAGCCAGAGAGTGCAACAGGATAAGGCTGTTGGTGCTGGTTTTGTCTGCATGAGTGCTGTTTTCTGCCTGTGCTGATCTGTACAGCTGGCTGCATGCATCTGGGGGGTGTGGGGGGGGGGGGTGTGGGGGGGTGTGTGCACATGCACGCATGTGTGTGCCTGCGTGTGCCTGCCCATTAGGAATACATGCTCAGCCTCACTACTGGTTGGTCTGCCTGGGGACATGGAATTGCAGCAGCGCCACACTACCTTATTCGGAACTTCTAACACCTCTTACCCTCCTCTTTTTGGCACAGGCAAAGTAAAAGGGAACTAAGTAGTAGAATAAATGCCTGCCTTTCCAAAACAAAGGAAAAGGTTTTGCTGTCCCCACCTGTGTAAACCAGTACCCATCTCTTCATATGAACTCTTCCACAACTAGAATTTCTGAACAGGGACGAGGAAGATTTGGATTTGCATAAATAAATATTTCTACAAGGTAGTATTCATTTGTCACCTGTAATACAAACTATAGCAAATGCCTTCAGGATTAAACATAAAGATGCTAGACACAGAAATTTCTGATTCTAGAATACCCATCAAAATAGTTGCCACACAAATGACAATAACTGCTATACTAAAAACAAAAGATAACAGTTTCTTTTTGTATCTCTTCATAGTTATCCCTTTATTCTAGCAAACAAGAGACTTGCCTGAATTCCAACCAAATCAGTTGAGTGGTGGAATGCCTACACACACTTTATATTTTTTAAGAAATGCATCTGATACATCTGAGACATGCCAACCCCCCCAGTAGTCTTAAAAAACATATACCACAACTATCTTAAAATTGCTTTTCAGTATTTGTCAGAATCACTTACCTGTACAGTTTTTGGATTGCATGGGCTGCATTCTTCCTCACATAAGGAGATAAATCAGAAGAGGCTTCCTTAATGGCAAGCATCATAATGGGAACAATAATTGGGACACGGATACTGGATAAAACTCTTAAAGCACTTGCGCGGATTAACTGATTAGGATCCTAAAGAATGAGAGAGAATGGGAGAAATAAAATAAGATAGTGCAGAAATGCATCACTAAATTCTCTGCAGTGTTTACATTAATTAGTAACTGCACATTTACACGTGTAAATCTGACTCTCAGCCAGGCTTGCAAGCTAAGGCCATGCTAATAAGAAAAAGTGCCAAACTTCACACTTGCAATTTCAAACTTGCAACAACCAAAAAAAGTAAAAGACAGACAGAAAATATCGGAACACTATGAAGATCTGGCAATCTGGAAAAGGGAAACATTAACATAATTCATGTTTCCAAGCAAAATATGGGAATGATGGACAAAAAAGACTAATATTTTATCTAATGATCTGAAACATTTTCTGCAATCCAAGTGCAATACAGATATTCTGAAAAACATGCCTAGCTCATTTTTATTACTTAAATATAAGAACTCTCAAATAAAAATGTGGTTCTCAGTTGTGTCAATGCCACTCAAGTTCTTGACAACATATCTATTTTACACTTTATTGCAAGAAATAAGCTGAAGCCAGTAACAAAATGAATTTTCTTAAGTACATGTGAAAATATTAAGCCAAATGTAAATAGCTTGGAGATTCGACAATATCACAAAACATCTGGATCTGGAGGAACTGTTATGTAAACCTTGTCCATTAATCATGACCTTGGGACATATGGGAGAAATGTTGCTTAATCATGTACTAAATCCTCTAAAATTCAGCAAACTGAAATTGCAGCCGCATTAATTCAGTGTACTGTCTGCCAGAAGGGCACTTCCTAGACAACATTTCTCCCAAAGACTGAGATTTGGCAACATGGTTTTTCAGACTGGTATTCAGTTCATCTAAACTCTCAAAATTCCTACATCTAAGCAGCTGATGGGCAGTAAGTATCTGGATGATGAAGCACTTAATTGGACAGGTTCTAGAAAAACAACTTCTAATCAAAGTTTGCAAAGCTCATCTCCAATCACAAAAGTTTAAAATACCCTAAAAAGTTCTTTCTAAACAGGGAGGAAAAAAATCTCCACACATCAAGCCAAATTATTTACTTCATTACAAAACCATACACAAAATGTTACAAAAAGTGAACAGAAGGAATTAATTACGTTCACTAATCTTCCATAGCAGGCTTAGTAATTTCCTTAGTTGCTGAAAACCTCAGCTAGCTTGGAGCCTTCTCCCTTGCCACACCGCCACTCCTTTGAATTACTCACAGTCACAATATTTGAGTTATCCCCCCTCCTTTTGTTCCTGCTTTCCACAGCTTTTTAAAAAGTTATGCCATGAGAAAGTGTTCACTGTATACATATCTCAATAGAAGCACAAGATGTAAAGCAATTTGAATTTTAGCTGTTCATGGCAGACACAGATAGAAAAGGTAGTACATGTGACACTGAGACAAAAGGTGTAAGGAAAAGGGCAGAGAGCTCTTGTCAGCTGTGGCATGCTCCTACAGTGGCACAACTGGTACTCTGATTGCAACATTTTCCAACAAGATGTAAGATCAGTGACATGACAAAAATTGATTACGAACCTAGAGTAGCCTTACAAGAAGAGTACAAACAAAAACCAAATCTTCTCTTAATATAAAAACTGGCCAAATTTAAGGACAGAGATTTAATAAATCTTTCTTTTCCACACAGTAACACTTCAAAGGCAATCCTAATCTTTGTTCTCTAATCCCATTCCCTATTGTGATCTGAATTTGAAATGGAACGGTAAAAAATGCTTTTTCTCCAGCGCTTTTAGTAAAAAAGTAGCATATGCAACACACTAAATATTTTAATTTAGTTATTACTGTCTTGCTTATGTTCCAATTCTGTTGTATACAAAGACGTTTTACACAAACTAAAAGGAACATAGGTGGCTCAGGGGAATAACAAGGTCTTCTTTTGACATACATAAGCTATCTTGGAAAAAGAAAAGTCACTCCAGAAATTAAATGCCGGGCCTGAGAATTTGAGAGCACCAATCTGCTGCTTTTCTTTAGGGAAGTAATTTTACTTTATGCAGGCTTAGCTGCTTGAAGAGGTTTGAGATAGCACAAAAAATGACGTCAATGACATAACTTGAAACGATGTAGACATTTACACGCTTTAGTTTACCAGACTACACTTATACAGATATTTTAATTTCTGTGATACCCACTCAGAACTCTCTATGAATCTTATTTAGTAGTCACTCACTTTTAAAGCACGCTGGAAAGTACTGATGGACAATAATGCTAGATCTTGCTGCTCTTCTGCATAACGCATCAGATAAACATATACAAGCTTTTTTATCTGAAAAGAAAAACACAATTAACATAATTATCAGAAAGTTTTAGAAGTCTATAAAACCAAGTCCTAGATTGCACAATTTCATCAACATTTTCGTCTTTGAAGAAAGAGTTAATATATCACTAGAGTAATCACATGCTTCTCAAATGTCTTATGATTTACTGTAATTCTTTTAACAGAAACTCCCTGAAGTGCTGCAACATTACCTACTTAACAACACTGTCAGATGAAGGCTAATAACAAAGTACTGCTTTATATTATCAACTAGTAAATAAAGACTTGAATAATCTAAGAAGTTGACATGTGGCAGCTGACCAGCTGAACACTCTTCATGGTTTTTTTTTAATGGAAAATAGGTTAAACTGCAATAGCCAAGGATTTCAATAAGCCTGTTTTAGTTTACCCTGAAACTCAAAATTGTAGAATCATAGAGTGGTTTAGGTTCGAAGATCATCTAGTTCCAACCCCCTTGCCATAGGCAGGAATACCTTCCACTAGACCAGGTTACTCAAAGCCCCATCCAACTTGGCCTTGAATACCTCCAGGGATGGAGCATCCACAACCTCCCTGGGCAACCTGTGCCAATGTCTCACCACCACCATAGTGAAAAAATTTCTTCCTAATATCTAATCTAAATCTACCCTCTTTCAGTTTAAAACCAATACCCCTCATCCTATCAATACACTCCCTGATAAAGAGTCCCTTCTCCATCTCTCCTGTAGGTCCCCTTTGGGTACTGGAAGGCTGCTATAAGGTCTCCCCAGAGCCTTCCCTTCTCCAGGCTGAACAAGCCCAACTCTCTCAGCCTGTCTTCATAGGAGAGGTGCTCCAGCCCTTTGATCATCTTTGTGGCCCTCCTCTGGACTTTCTCCAACAGGTCAACATCCTTCTTGTGCTGAGGACTCCAGAGCTGGACGCAGTACTCCAGATGGGGTCTCACCAGCGCGGAGTAGAGGGGCAGAATTACCCCCCTCGACCTGCTAGTCATGCTTCTTTTGATGTATGGCAGGATATGGTTGGCTTTCTGGGCTGCAAGGGCACATTTGAGGTTCAGGTCGGATATTAGGAAGAATTTTTACACTGAAAGAGTTATCAAGCATTGGAATGGGCTGCCCAGGGAAGTGGTTGAGGTACCATCCCTGGAGGTGTTCAAAAGATGGGTTGACATGGTGCTGGGGGACATGGTTTAGTGATTTTTTTTTTTTTTTTTTGTCAGAGTTAGGTTGATGGTTGGACTAGATGATCTTGAAGGTCCCTTCCAACCCAGATGATTCTATGATTGCCAGCTCATGTTGACCTTCTCATCAACCAACACCCCCAAGGTGTTCTCCTTACAACTCGTCTCAATCCACTCTCCACATAGACTGTATCTGTGTTTGGGATAACCCTGACTCATATGCAGGAGCTTGCACTTGGCCTTGCTGAGTTTTGCAAGGTTCACACAGGCCCACCTCTGAAGTCTGTCCAGGTCCCTCTGGATGGTATTCACAGAATCACAGAATGATATGGGGTTGGAAGGGACCTCTGGAGATCACCTAGTCCAACAACCCTGCCAGAGCAGGCCCACTTAGAGCAGGTTGCACAGGAACATGTCCGGGTGGGTTTTGAATGTCTCCAGAGATGGAAACCCCACCACCTCTCTGGACAGTCTGTTCCAGTGCTCTGCCACCCTCAAAGTAAAGAAGTTCCTCCTCATGTTTAGATGGAACTTTCTATGTTCAAGTTTGTGCCCGTTACCCCTTGGTAGCCACTGAAACCACTCGGTAACCTCTTGGGCACCACTGAAAAAAGACTGGCCCCATCCTCTTGACACCCACCCTTTAAGTACTTATAGGCATTGTTAAGATCCCCCCTCAGTCTTCTCTTCTCCAGAATAAAAATACCCAAGTCCCTCAGCCCTTCCTCATAAGAGAGATGAGGAAGTTCCCTAACCATCTTCATAGCCCTTTGCTGTTCCCTTTCCTCCAGCATGTCGACTGCACCATGCAGCTTGGTGTGGTCAGCAAACTTGATGAGGGTGCACACAAACCCACTAACATGCTTGTTGGTGACATGGACAAACAGCACCAGTCCCTATATCAACCCCAGGGGAACACCACTTGTCACTGGTCTCCACTCCATTGAGCTGTTGGCTGCAATTCTTTGAGTGCAACCATACAGACAATTCCTTATCCACTGAGTGGTTCATCCATCAAACCCACGTCTCTCCAATTTAAAATCAATTACTTTTTTTTCCAATTTAAAATCAATTACTTTAACACATTTGAAAGAGAATGTGAAAGGAAATACCTTCCAGCTGAAGTATAGTAACTTACGCTATTTAAATCTGACTAAAAGAGCACTTCTAACCATGTCTTGGACAAAAGCAAAGGGTATTAGATCCACTTTTGCCTAACTACAAGCATTCAAAAGATGTAGCCAATATAAGCATACTACAAAGGATGCAATGTTCAAAGATTAAGAAAACCTCAGTATGATTTTGGGGGAGGAGGGCATTCAATTTAGTTCACTTTACCCCCTCATGGTCACCATATGCCCAGGAAGCAGTGAAAACATTTTTTACATCTGAGTTGTAAACCTACTATTGGGGTTTATAATGGAAAATTCTGAAAGACCCTCAACTACAGCTGTGCTATAATTACTGTCACTATCAGAAGATGTATCTTTGTGCCAATTCTGGCAAAAAGCATAATATTAAATCACAGAAGGTTACACCATACTAAATTATTTGTTGTTCAGCTATAGACAAGCAGCAATCAACATTGACCACAAGAGGCCTATGCAATGAATGACTGCAGGTGTGCAAAGAAAGCCTCCTTTGCTTGAAACCACTCTGTGACTAGAAATGGAAGCACTTAGAGCTTCGTGACTACACTATTCTTTTACCATTTACCTTCGTTCAATGTTGAAATGCTCCTTTCTATAAAACTAATCATAACAGGGGCACATTAGGCTTGAGGAACACAGACAGATTTGTTTAATTAGTTTATCAATATAAGCACATCAAACTCCATGAGTTATTGACCAAGACTTATTTTTGTTCTATACCACCAATTGTTTATTAGGTCACTTTTTGTATCCTTACCATCCATGACATGATGCACATAATCAAGTTGAGGTCAGCGTGTACTTATAAAAACAAAAATCAGAAGGCACTTGTGTAAACAATAAAATGCCCTTTGCTTCTCTTAAAACAAATGAACGTGTTCTACTGCTTCTTCACCTCCATTTCCCTGTATCAGAGTACTCAGCCCTGATAAAAAAAAAAAAGGCAAGAAAAAAAAAACCAGCAGCCATTTCTGGGCAGGAAAGTCACTTGGATACAAAGTCATTCGGATGAACTGATGCATTTGCTACTGCATTGTACCAATTTGTACAGACAGATTTGTGTAAGAATTCTTAAGGACAGGAAAAATTTGGCAAAACATTTTCATAAAACAGTATCAGGATCAATGTACTAAGAATCTGACTTAACCCAGTAATTTGTCATCATTTCAAAAGCGTCCTAAAAACTGGACAATGATGAAGGTTTCTGAGACCCTGATGGGCTAACTAGATGGCTGGAAGAATACATACATTATGACCTAAACTTGTCATCTAACTAGGCTTGATAAAGAAATTAGTCAGCTCACTTTACTGAATGCCCTGATCTCTCTTCAGTTTAACGGTCTCTTCTCACACAAATATGTTAGCACTAAATGGTGGAAAAATAAGTAATGAGGGAAATTTGACTATGGCATAGAGCAGGACATGTGAATTCACATAACTGTCCGTTTGTTTTAAAATATAAGAAAAGGCCCATAAGATATAAACAGTGAATGAAAGGCTTCTACTAATTTCTGTTAGGTTATGTGATAAAACCTTGTCTGCACACACCCAAAGGAGCACAGAGAGACAAGGGGGCTAAAGAGATGTTTGCAAGTAATACTCTGCCCTAGTTTCTCCCAAATCCTTAACAGGAACCATGAGCCCAGAGGTGCTGAGAGATACAGTAGCAGGAGGGAACCCAAATTTAGGACTCATAGGAAAGGATACCCTCTCAGGCCCCTCCCAGGACCACCTCAGGAGAGCCTCAGCTCCCACATCCAGCTGTTAAATCCGTCAAGAGTCAATCAACACCAGAGCACCTTTCAGAGTGAGGGCTTTACTACATACAGGTATGGGATGCAAATGAAACGTATTTTAAGATTGCACAAGACTTATCATGGGATGTTTTGGGGAGGAACCAAAGCAAAAGAGAAGTGGGGGGAATCTATGTGATCTGGGGAGGAAGAAGTAGGGGAAAATAGAGGGATAAGCAAATAAAAAAGGCTGGACACATCTAAACACTTTGCTGGTTCGTACATCTACCCTTCTGTTCCCTGCACCTGATCACCATGGTGTGTTGTATTTTCTCATTAAATTTCATTTTTTACTATTTTCCTTGGTGAAGTACTCTCTATTCAGGGTGAAGGTGCATATATGTGCCAGCAATTACAGTCAGGCCACAGGCTAGAGGGCCCATGTGTCCTTGGGCACCAGCAACTAGAGGCAGCAAAGTGAGGGGACTTAAGTGTGCCTCCAGCAACTGGAAAGGGACCTCAAGTCACAGTGGCCACCACATGGAACAAGTGAGGGTTCAGCTGCCAGCACCCAGGCTAGGACCACAGACCAGAGGGCAAACAACTGACGAGACTGGAGTATGTGAAACCAAGTGCAAGCCCATGTGTTTCTGCTGCCAGTGACTGGAAAGCGTGCAAGGGTACCAATGGATCAAACTGCACTAGGCAGTGAGTAGGTGAAGTGGCCCGGGAAGGAGCTAGGTGAAGGTGTGGGTATTTAAGGGCAAGACCACAGGAACTGTGGAACTGGCTATGGCATAGACCCGGGGAGTGCCATCCAGCTGCCAGAAAAAACAGATGGTCTGTGGGTCTCTAGGGGCAAGAACCATGTGTTTGTGTTCATCTTTCTAAGGGCA
Source organism: Numenius arquata (assembly GCF_964106895.1). NCBI lineage: Eukaryota > Metazoa > Chordata > Aves > Charadriiformes > Scolopacidae > Numenius > Numenius arquata. The sequence continues at coordinate 26,062,627 of NC_133616.1, read as the reverse complement.
TAACCACAAGTGGTTGGCTAGTAGAGGACTATGGGAGTTCTGGCCAGGTCCAGTTTTGTGTGCACATTTGCACATACACCTCTGTGTCTAAGGCCAAGACCATGATGGGGTAGAGGGTGATCAGGGGAGTCCTGCTTTACATGTGTTTGTATGTGTACAGTAGTTTGTACTAGCAACTGAAATATGAGCCCCTGAGGCTGCAGGCCTAGGTCCAGGTGCCAGCAATGGAGGTGACTGAGATCCAGGGGCCAGCCACTGGGCAGACCATGTCTGAGTCCAGCTGTTGGATGGATCCACAATGTACACATCTCCATACATACATTCCTACTAGCAGACCTTAATCTTGAACTGCCAAGCTGCTGGTGCTGTTTACATTCGAGTACTCTATACATATGTACTTCTTACATGTGTGTATATACACAAAACATATGTGTGCGTCTGCACACCTACCAGGAACACACTCCCAGCCTTACTACTGGTTGGGCTGGAAGCCTGAAGCTGGGACAGTCTTGCCTCTGTTGGGCTAGTGGTTCCAGCCCTAACAGTTAAAAGCACTCAAGATGAATAATACCTTACACCAAAGAGGAGTGCTTTGAATAGTATCTCTGTTCAAAACTGGACTTAACAGTACTCATACCTTACAAATACAAGTTAAAGAGGAAGAGAATATTTAACTAGTCTAAGCATGACTCTTTACCCCATTTCTTTTTATCACCTATTACTAAAAGTACAGTTACAATTTCTAAAATTATTTTAATATGGTAAATTCTGAAAGACACTGAATTGTCATCTTTGCAGACTTATGCCTCCTTGACTTACCAGAGCTCAGTATTTGGCCTCAACCAAATATATGTATTTTCAAAGAATGGAAAAAACCAAAGTTTTAAAGTAGTAGCTAAATAAGAACAACTTCCTTAAAGCTAAAATTAGACTCAAACTTGACTATTACTATCAATCTGTGTAAAATAAGGAAGAAAACAAACGTATCTGTGACTTGCTCTATTACAGCACATTAGAGAGAGACAGGAGTTTGCTGAAGTTGTTATTGAAGGAAATAAAATCGTCAGTGCCTTAAACCAGGGAAAAAGCAACCATTTTTGTTGCCTTAAATTCAGCATTAAATATATTCTCTACACTAAATTATCAAAAGAACCAACATTTAAGTAATGTGAAACAAAAAATTATTTTATACACACTTCATTAGTAACATCACATTTTGTCCAACCATGAATACATACAAAGACTTGTTTAACTAAGTTAAAGTTATCTCATTCTGCAATTCTAACGCTGAGACACTCCCTTTATAAATACACAATTAGAACACAACTTTTTTACCCAATCCTTACCTCTTAGCCTTGATCTGCAATAGACATTTTCAAATACAATGTAGCACAATCCCGTCTCAAACTTCGCAAGCAGCACCACGCCTCAAAGAAACTACAGTACCTTTCCTAAGACTTACTGCCACACACTTCCACAAACTTTCCATAATCAATCAATTTTATAAATGTAAATATTTATTATTCCTCCCTCCAAATGACCGAGTAGGTTCCTTTAATTTACATATTAAACTACTACCATAATGTTGTCATTAACATTAACCCTGAGAAATTATATTTAAAAATCCTAGACATTTTATGGTTTATGTTGAAGTCCAAATACAATTAGGTAAAATTTTCATAAAGAGATCTTCCATAACAGCATGCTTAATGAGCTATAGGAATACCTCAATATTTTTACTGGCAACATTCTTCACAACGGCAGGAAACAGCTCAGAAGCATTTTTTCCATTTGCAATCATCTATATAAAAAAAAAAAAGACACACAAATCTTAGTAATATAATATAATTTATTAGTGTTGGCTTTTCAGGGTTTTTAGGTTGTTTGTTGTTTGGTTTGTAGGTTGTTTTTATTTTTTCCTAAAGAAACAAGCCTTTATTCCAGATTTATTTAAAACCTGAATGCTACGAAGTTGAGGATAAAGTCTGACTTTTTTGTTAAGTATTAGATTTTACAGGATACTGTCAATACAACAAAGCTGCCGAGAACTGGCTGGTTATGAGGTTTGGAGTGTGTCTGGAATCAATGAACCGGACTTCACCCAAAGGTCTTGCTAACCTGAAAACTTTACAGAATTACCTGTTGGAAGCTGCTATCCAAAAAAACCTTCATCCCAATAAAAACAACAAAAAAACATTAGGAAAAGTTATACCAGTTTAAGTCCTGTTCCTTTTGCCCGGAACAATCTTGGTGTGCAACTGAACCAAGAAGGAAAAAAATAATACAGACATTTCACTCAAAAAAAAAAGTATGGTTGCTTTCCATGGCAAGTTAAACACAAAAGGCCTTAAAGTGTCTATACAAAACAAAAAAACAGCAAGGTAAAAGATCAGTCAACTCACTGTGATATTTTTTTTAAAAAAAATGAAGGAAGTTTTCATATTTGATCTCAGAGAAACCTGAAACGAGTGCATGTGGTAAACAATAAAATTGTCTCAATAGCACAAATGACAAAATCCCAGTTTAACTTCAGCCCTTGTACGAACAGCTTAAGGAGGAAGTTATGTATAAGAAACCAAGTATGTTAGAAGGAATAAAATACTTCAGTATACACTACAGCTGCACAACTCTCTTATTTCTTAGATCTAATTCCAGCAGAACGTCTGCCCGGACTTCAAGCTGCAAAAGATGGAATTTCCAGGAACATGTTATATCAACTAAGTGTTGCTGATTACAGACAGACTGAGAGAACCCCCAGCTATGGTCAAGAGCAGGATCCAGTCAGCCAAACATCAATCTAATCAGAAAGGACAAGAGCTCACTAAGACAAGCAAATATGCCGGGATCCAACACAGGAACATGGGTTCTGCAGCTGCAGTTGCTGTTGTTCATAACCATCACACATTCCCACCATTACTCAACATGATACAGCTGATTAAACTTCAAACTCCTAACTCACAGGCCTGTTAGTGTATTTCATTGACAAAACACTTTAAGGACATGAAGACCTAGGATCTCATGCAACAAAAACAAGAAAACACAAAACCAGGCGACACCGCAACAAACTGTATATTCAGAGATGAGAAGAAAGACACTAGAAGAAAAAAGAAGGTGGTTATAGTTCAAGCCGAGTAAGCTTTTCAAAAGGGTTTAAGAGCAGCTGTCCAGCATGACATTACAATTTAACCAACTTAACATCTTAAACTATTCTTGCAGCTCTATTAAAGCACAGGAAGTGACAAACTAAGAGGCAAGCACATTGTACATGTTTCAAGGGGCTCTAACTAAGAATCTAAATTAAACCACTCATGTCAGGACAGGGGGGTCTTTGTAATAAATGGCACATTCAGAATGACCACAGTCAAGTAGAACTTAGTAGCAAGATGCACTGCAGAAAAGTATAACAATAAAATATTATCAGTCTTCTCATCTTGATGCAACAGAAGTTATGTTATTCAAAACTAGAATAGACTTAGACTTTCCTGATAGGCTGTAACAGTATGACTCTATGCATTACTTGCATTATTTAACTGATCAACCATAATAGCTCCAGTGTACCATGTAAATATGTATTTAGGGTCTTTTAAAAGAGTGTATTTTGACTCATTAAGTCATAACGATTAGTGTAAATCCTCCTTAGCCCATGGATCATTAACCTGAAAGAACATAATGGTTCTTTCCAAGACTAAGGTCTATCATGTCATTTTTGTTGCTGTGCCTAGACATTCTCCAATTGTCTTATGTAACTGGAGTTCCTGCACAGACAGAAACTTTCATTCTAGAATAAATACTACTTATTGTCAGGGTATACTAAACTTTTTTTTCTTCTTCCCCCATGAGACACACACAGACACAGATAAAATTCTCTGTGGGAAATCAGGCATGTGAATTTGTTTCCTAAATTTATGCTATAAAATCTTTAGGAGCAATATTCCACTGAGATTTTTTCCCCAGATGAGAAGTTTAGACAGGTTTCAAGACCTCGTAACAAGAACATCTTGGTTGTTGTAATATCAGTGTATGTTAAAGCATAACATAAACTTGGTTCTGCACACACTTCAAATTTTTTTCTAAACCGCCAGTGTTACTTGTAATCTTCCAAAGACTGCAATTATTTTTACAGCATGCATGTAAGGAAGAAACATAAAAAAATAACATACTGACTAAAAAAAAACCACACCAAACAAAAAAACAACCCCAAACCAAAAAACGTCACTGATCATTAGTCACACTTATGTATTTTAGCTGAAGGCAGGCTTAGACACCTTCATCTAAGAGGTTTCTTACAACTGGAAAGATGAAAACTGGACTGTTCCTGTGCTTGAAATTATGTTGCTAAAAGTCACTCTCTGCAAGATGTATTTGGTTTTATTTGCAATTAATATTCTCCTTCCCAGGAGAGAGTTTGCAAACCACCTTAAAGGAGGAAGCAGCAGCAAAAGAAGCTGTAAGCAGTGTTCTCCTGGAACTTTTCCATCACAGCTATATGGACAAATTAAGGTTCAGCCTCTTGAAGTCTACTAAAAGAGAAAGAAAACTATGGGTATGCACAGCTTTTTCCTCTAACTAAAATTAGTGAAAACATGCATGCCAGGGAGACACATTAAACAATACTCTGAGAACAGAGTTCCTTTTTCCTCTAAAAATAAGGCTTGAGGAAGCCTTTCATTTCTGCAAAACCTATCTCATCCCTGAGAACTCTTTAAATGTAAGCACACAATTGGTAACACACAAGAATCTTTGTGCCCAGCAAGAACATTGTCACTACTGCTAGAAGGTCTTATGCTAATCATGCAAGGTCCCAGGCCTGGCCTGTAAAGCTCATTGTTTCAGTTTGTTATGTGAACCAGAGGTTGGTACCAGCTGTCTGTTACAAAACATAGTTTAAACACAGGATAACAGCACATACCTTGAAAATATGGAATGGATTGAAAACAGAGGATTTAGTAATTCAAAAAACTCCCTTGCCGTCAAGTTATGGTCAACCTTATAAGCTAGAAGGCTGCTTCTGTTTTAAGAAAAGAAGCAGCAGCTAAGGAGGGAAGAAATATCCAAGAAACAGAAGGTACCTGCTGTCATCCTGGAAAGTAGTGTTCTTCCAGCCTTGCGCAGAAACCAAGGACTGGGAACTTATAAAAGAACAAAAATCTGGAACTGGGAAATGGGGTAGCAGAAGAAAGAATGTGCTCAGTTCAGTTATGCCTTCCCTTGCTGAAGAGCTATGGAGCCTGATCACCTCAGCCTAAGACTATCAAGGACCACAGCTCTCAGTGCTAACTACACATCTACAGCTTTATCATACCATATACTTCTAGGAAATTAAAGAAACATCTGTGAAGAGTGGTCTGAATACACTGCAGCAGCAGATATTTATAATGAGTGCATTTGCTCTTTGAGGACTCATTTATAATAAGAGCATTGTTTGGATGGAAAAAAAAAAATTAAAAAAAAAAAAATATCAATCTAGTAAAGATTTGTTTTAAAATTTAAAGCTGACCCAATTTAATAGTTTCTAATTCCCCCACATACATATGCATACACATTCAGTTGCAACAGTTTCCAAATACAGATAAAGAGATCTGGCCACCCTTTGAAAAAGAAAACCAAGGGAGCAACAAACAACTCCCCCCAGCCCTCCTGCCCACAGTAATAGCCAGAAAAAAAAATAAAAAATAATTCTTTCCTGAGGGAAGCAGGAGAATGTAAGTTACTGTAAGTTGAAATCATGGCACTTCTAAAGGCCATGACTGCTTGCAACAGCACCTCTGTCCACCAGACTCTCACTGCTCAAACCCTGAGGAATCCCACATCATGCTGGAGAAGACGAACCAAGAAACCTTTCATGCACACACAAAAAAAACGGTGTTATGAAATAATAATTGATAGATTACCCAGATCTAACAGGTAATTGATGTCTCTAGCACAACTAGGATCAAAGTCAAAAGCAGAAGAAAATCAGCTTGAGTAAAATCTTCATCACTAGAGCGTAATGGAGAAATCGCTAGCTCTAGAGTCAGAGGCAAGAACACAGTTGCATGTTACAACCTGTACCTACTCACTTCAGTACATGCTTAGATAGTATAACCCACATAAAAAACAAGCAAAACAAAACAGCACATCCAGAGGAGACTGAAGGAATATTATTTAATCACCTCTATGGGTACACGGTTCACCTGAAATACTTAGTTAAATATACAGATGAGATGGTTAATTAAAAAAAAAAAATCCTTATAAAATCTAAAAAGTAAAAATAGTAAATGCAATTTGTCATTTTACTCCTGCAAATTTCTGTTGTTTCCTGTCTGCTGAATTAAGACAGCGATTGAAGCTTCTCTGATGAAACACTTTCCTATTTAAGATCTCGCCTCCCTACTGAAAACAGTTATTTACAGGCATATTAGCACCATTACATAAATATTTTTAAAGTATATGACTGCATATATTTCTATACAGCAATTTTTACACCAAATTCCAAATTAAGGATTTCACAGTAGCTTCTAAACAACGTTTAGAGATTCAAATGCTGACTTGGTACAGGATCTGTAAAGCTAAACCAGTATTCACATCCAAGAAATAATACTAATAAATAGTAACAATAAAACCCACAGATATCCTAACAAATAAAAACAATAATAAAAAACACATACCCCAACAATTCTTTTCATAGCATCCAGCTTTGCAGAATCTTTACTGCTTTCCAACATTTGCTTTAGGTCTTCATTTCTAAGGTAGAAACACAGTAAAGCATTAATTAGAAAAAAAAAAAAAAAACAAAACCAGAACACCATTTTTATATTCTTGCATCAATTCAACAACTTAAGGGGAAGCACTGTTCCTTCTTGCCCACTTTTAAATCATATTTGTTAACATGCTGGCCTAGTATAATGAAGTGTTTAGCAAAAGAATCTATCAGATTCCAACCACAATGCAAGCCCATGCAACTTTAATCCACTGTTTGCTGAATCTTGGTTGGAAGGTTGAAGTCTTCACTCCTCCCTTTTCCCTCAGCGAGGGCCAGCTTGAGGTTGACAAGTTTGTGTATCAGCTTACGTGAATCACTGAAAAGCCCAACGGTAGACTTCAATATGGGCTGCATTTCAATGAGAATCAAGTATATAACTTTATGTTTTCATCTGCCTTTCTAGACTGTAAATTGCTATCTCCTATCCTCAGGATTAAAAGCCTCAGATCTGTAGTATATCTATTCTACATGCCATAATATTAAGATAGCCCGATGATTAGCCACATATAGTGTCCAAGCACTTTTCACAGCTGAAATAAAATTCTCACACAAAAATATTAAGTCAATAAGGATATTCTCACAGATATGGCTTCTCATTAGCCACCACTGATAAGAAACCTCACCCTGCTTGGCTTTTTAAATGCAGTTAGGCTGTGATCTTTTTGCATCTACAAACCCCTGAAAGTTTACCAAAAAAAAAAACCAGATTTTTTTTGAAGAAACAGCATTTTGTACTGTCTAGATTGCTTGAGTACTAAAAAATACAAAGCAAACAATGGCTCAAGAAGAGACACTTGCAATATTACAAAGAACTCTGAAAAATTCCCAAGTTCACAAACTCTGTGAGCTTTCACATAGTGAAGGGCAACATAGAAATCCAGACAGGATTTCAAAAGTGAATGCAAAACCTAGGTATATTTTAATTTATTACTGCCCTCAGAATTTCAGATGGGGAGAAAAAAAGAGATTTAAGACAAAGCCAGAGTAAGTTACAATGAGACAAAAATGTAGTCATCCATTTCTTTGTAAACCTTTAAATAGCATTTTTCCTGCTTGCAAAGGACAGAGTCACTCTAACAGAGATTTTCCTTGTATTTTCAGACCCAGTACTGCGTCTATTCCGTGCTCCTCCATGAGAAATCCCCACTGCCCATACACTTCAGTATACACCCACAAGATTAAGAACTACAACCAGATGGGGAAAAAACCAAACAAATTTTTTTCCTAGTAAGCCAGAAGTAAAAATCAAACACAAAATTCAGGATGCAGATACCTACATGCAACTTCCAACTGAGTCTAATAGCTTTTCCAAAACCAAGTGTTTCATGAAATACTACAGCAATCTAATACAGATGGCCTGTTGTAAATACTGGCTTCATTTGACAGCTTAATATTTAAGTATTATCTTTAAAAGAAAAAAGTTTTTGATTTTCTCACCTGCTTCAGCACCGTTTCCCAAATATCACTAGGACCTCCTTATTTTGTCTGCATCACACTCAAAGGTTTTTACTGTTTTCAGTTACTTCTGGAAGTGTTCAAAGTTTGAACAGTCTTCTGTTGCTATGTTTATCTAGTTGTTTGCTTCAGTCTTTAATAATACTTCCTGTGCAACTTTGTTCTGTAGTTTTGGATACTGTTGAAATCAATTTGTCTATAGCTGGCCGCCTTCTCCATGGCAAGTGGTAACATCCAGTGTACCACCTTCTTGTAGTATTACCCCATGTTGACAGATCTGTTAAAAGTAACTAAAGCTGTGATTTCACAGACCACCTCCTATTGCCCTTCTCCCAGCTCCCTGGGATAAAGGCACAACTCCCTCCACATGAAGCTCTCTGGTTTTCTGATTTCACTTCAAGCATGCTTGTGTTCATCTCTATAGCCTAACACTCCTTTCAGCCACTCCACATTTCTCCCTCAGCTCTACATCCTTATTTTTGATATCAGAAATCAGGTATTTGTTGGTAGGGTTGTACTTAAAATATCTTTAATAATTCGGGTTTTTTTTTGCCTTTTAATCTCTCTGTGTAGTTCTGTTTGTAATTCACTTTTTAGGATGGCTAGCTTGGTTTAACTTTTGGCAGCTCTCTTTATTCCCATCATTCTTGGTCACAGAGATAGCTTATTTTGCTGATCATTCCTGTCCACCTATTCCTCATAGGATACCAAGTACATCTCGGTTATTTTTTATCAGCCTGAAGCACCCTGCCTGAGACTTTGCTCTAGTTGGATACAAACATTTCAGAGATAGAATTCTAATTGCTTCTGTTTAAGTCTCAATCCTTACCTTTTAAGCTTAGCTTGTGAAAGAAACTATGACACAGTTACCAGTTACACAGCAGATGACTGGACTTGATTTACAAAGTTACTTCTAGTCCTCTACTCTTGCTTCCAGTTTCCTGCCATTATTTCACATCATCATGTACAAATTGAGAGACATCAGTAAAAGCTAAAGCACAGGGTAATATTACTAAACTGTGATCACCTAGTTCTCATATAATTGGTAGGAGGATGCTTTGATTCCTTGGCACAACCAATAAAGCCAATTGGCTAATAAATAAATAAACCAATAAAGCCAATTGGCTAATAAATAAATAAACCAATAAACAACACTTCAAAAAAATTAGCATCTGACTAAAGAACCAAAGAGTATTGCATGACTAAGACATAGTTGTACATAGTTGTAGCAACTGCTTAAGATTCAAAGCATACCTAATACAATAAATAACAAAAAAGCTAACATGAAAAAAATAAGAATACGTCAAAAGTTTTCAAGTGAAAAGTAGAAAATGTGGAAAACATAATTTGAACTTGACGGTCAAGTAGCAAAAATGGAGGAAGTTACACAGCACAAGACTCATGTACATGCTGAAGACTGCTTCCCAGAAGTTGGAAATGACAAAAGCAGACAATAATCACAGAATGAGCATGAGTTACCAGGGTAATAAATACAAATTAAAAAGGCAAAAGGTGAACTTAAGATGTGAAGACAAAAGTATTTCATGATTAAATGTACTTCTAACTGCTTATAGAAAATATTCTATCACACATTTCAAATTAAAACATTTTGAAATGTTAATAAGGAAAACAGAAACCAGATAAATTAAGACATGAAGACCTGCTTATAGTCAGCCTTGCTTCCCTAAGAAAAAAGCAGCAGGAGGAAAAAAAAAAAAGAAAAATAGGAGAAAACCACACATTCTTGATGAATCCATTTGGAAATTAATTGTTACATGAAAATATGAATTTTTTTTTTCTTTTCTAACAAATTATAATCCAGGATTAGCAAGCATTAGATACTTACAGAGTAAAATACTGCTCCATACATTCATATGGATCAGCAGCAGCAAGACTTTTCTCTTCTACAGTTAGATATGGCTTCAGTGTAACCTCAAAGTTTTGCCCTTTAAGAGCAGATTTAATAGTGCAAGACACCTCAGTTATTTTACCCAGCATTGTAGAATTTCGTTCCATTAAGTACAGTATTTAAAAAAAATAAAAAATAAAAAAAATGACTGCACTCAACCAAGCTTGCCTGCTGTGACTGAAGTCTACTCAAAGAAAGCAAATCTTATTAAGTAACAGGATACCCACTCCCTTGCTGTTTTAACTTCCAGAAACAAATATCCTACGCAGATTTCAAAGGTCATTTCCCTCCAAAAACAACTCTTATCAGCAGCCTCAATGAATAATGGGAAAGCCAAATGCATTTCAGTTTTTCATAATATAGTTTATGGTACAGTACAAAAATATTTTCACCTTGTGACCATTAAGAAGATCTTAAGGAATTTCAATCCTTAAGTAAAATCCCTCAAAACAGAAATCATAAATGCAAGACTTACATGCTGTTCGTGTTTCTATGCTCATTAGTTATTCTGAAGTGACAGCTCTTCAGTACACAATGTTAGACAAATAATTTCTTTATCACATATGTCCACCTGCCAGGAGCTCAGGAAAATGCAAGCAACCTTGCAGCTGCATCAAAACCTTTGCCTCTCCCTGCTAAAATTTTGAGGGTAATTTTAGCCTTACAGAGTTAGATACATATTATAGATGAATGAAATATAAGCTTCGCAAAGCCAGATTTAAAGAAGCCTAATCTGACAGTTCACAAATAATATGGAGCTATACTAAGCAGGACAGTAATGGTCCTAACAACAATAGGAGCAAAAAAACCTTTCTAAGAGTAAATATATAGTCTCTGAGTCCGTTTTCACTGAGAGAGAGAAGAGGTGAAATGATTTTCTGAGAGGGAAAAAGAAAAAACAAAAAGATTTCCACTTCTGTGCCCACTGCCGTATCTAAGAAAGCACTGAGATTTCCCTGAGTCGTAGTCCAGTGTCAACCACTATATAACACAGCCCTACTGTCTTAAAAAAGTTTCCACTTGAAAGCACTGGTATGGACTGCAATTAGAAATATTATCACAGTATCACAGACTGGTAAGGGTTGCAACGGACCTCTGGAGACCATCTAGTCCAACCCCCCTGCCAAAGCAGGGTCACCTAGAGCAGGCTGGACAGGAACCCATCCACACAGGTTTTGAATATCTCCAGAGAAGGAGACTCCACAACCTCTGTGGGCAGCCTATTCCGGTGCTCCGGCACCCTCAAAGTAAATAATTTTTTCCTCACGTTGAGATGGAACTTCCTGTGTTCCAGTTTGTCCCCATTGCCCCTTGTTCTGCCACTGGGCACCACTGGAAAGAGTCTGGCCCCATCCTCTTGGCAGCAGCCCTTTAGACATTTATAAGCATTGATGTGATCCCCTCTCAGTCTTATCTTCTCCAGGATAAACAGGAGGAAAAGCTGAAAGACCTGGGTGTGTAAGAGAGATGCTTCAGTCCCTTGATCATCTTTGTAGCCCTCTGCTGAACTCTTCCCAGTAGTTCCTTGTCTTTCTTGAACTGGGGAGCCGAGAACTGGACACAGTAGTCTAAATGTGGCCTCACCAGGGCAGAGTAGACAGGCAGGATGACCTCCCTCTACCTGCTGGTCACGCTCTTTTTAATGGACCCCAGGAGGTCATTGGCCTTCTTGGCCACAAGAGCACATTACTGGCTCATGGTCAATTTGTCCACCAGGACAACTAAAACTGGCATCTTGCTCAGATTAAGACTAGGATTTCAGATTCTGTTAAGCAACATTACCCGCTTCTACAGAAAACAAGAGAAGACCAGCATAACTGTACATCACTAAGGTTTAAACCAACTATGTGAGTGATAAATCTGGGCCTCTCTCTGTTACTTTGTCTTCTCAAAGGAACTATCACAAAACTTTAGCCATACTAAAATACTAATCCATAGTCTGTGGTATATTATTTGCCACTGCATCTACATATTCTGAAAAACTGTTGTATTCCGCCCTGGTAAGATATGCATTTATTATATCTCCTATTCTTTTTAGCAACACCATAAGATGAAACCCATAAATTGTCAGCATTTGCTAAGTTCTAATGTATTCAGTTACTGGAAGAAGCCACTCACTATTCATAAGGCTTTCTCTGTAAAAAGCAGAAGTTTCATAAGTATCAAAACTGCAACCAAAGCCCAGCTGGCAATGTAACAATAATTCTTTAGCTACAAAATCTTTACACCTGTGAGTTTATCAGGCTGTTGTTTTACAAAATAAGAACTTAATTATGATTTAATTATGATTCTCCATGCTGTCTATATACCCCAAAACCCAGAACACTTTTAATCACTCTAAGAAAGGGGAAAGAATTTCAAACAAATAAACTCGTGGTGCGACAGAGACTCTTCATATACAAGGACAGTGCTGTGTTACATGGTAAATTTTGAGAGTACTGCAAGATGAGATTGAGAACAGCCCTGCCAAGGAGGACGTGGGTGTCCTGGTGGATGAAAAGCTGGACATGAGCCAACAACGTGTGCTTGAATGCCAGAAAAGCAACCGCATCCTGGGCTGCACCAAAAGAAGTGTGGCCAGCAGGTCCAGGGAGGTGATTCTGTCCCTCTACTCTGCTCTGGTGAGACCCCACCTGGAGTACTGTGTCCAGCTCTGGGGCCCTCAGCACAGGAAGGATGTGGCCCTGTTGGAACAGGTTCAGAGGAGGAAAAATGATCAGAGGGCAGGAGCACCTCTCCTATGAGGAAAGGCTGAGAGAGTTGGGATTGTTCAGCCTGGAGAAGAGAAGGCTTCAGGGAGACCTTATAGCGGCCTTTCAGTACTTCAAAGGGGCTTGTAAGAAAGATGAGGACAAATACTTTAGTAGGGCTTGTAGTGATAGGATAAGGGGTAATGGTTTTAAACTAAAAGAGGGTAGATTCATTCTAGATTATAAGGAAGAAGTTTTATACAATGAGGGTAGTGAGACACTGAAACGGGTTGCCCAGAGAGGTGGTAGATGCTCCATCCCTGGAAACATTCAAGGTCAGGTTGGACAGGGCTCTGAGCAACCTAATCTAATTGAAGATGTCCTTACTTACTGCAGGGGTGTTGGACTAGAAGACCTTTAAAGGTCCCTTGCAACCCAAACGGTTCTATGATTCTAAGATACAGGGAAAGGCAAACAAATCCACTGTAGGGGAGTAAGCAAGTTTCACCAGTTCTGATATTATGGACCCACCTGTTACAGAACAAGAACAAAAGATACAAAAGTCCCATTCAACAGAATTCTAATAATTCGTTTCTTGTTTTAAGTTCTCCATCCACTGCACACTTTCAGTTACATCACACCAACTGCATTGTTCTTGTGTTCAAAGTCTTTAGGAGACTTCAGTCCAGATGACATACTTTTAACCACGACATACTAAGATTTAATTTTTTTTGCCTGCAGCACAGCAAAATGGTCCAACATGGAGTTTAAAATACTGTGAATATTACCAGGTTTAAAGTGGAAAATCCACACTGACAGAGCAGCTTGACCTTTGATCTTGACACCGGAGTAGTACTGATGGCTTATGGAAGGTCCCATGTCCCCCCCAACAATTTAAAAAAATTTTTAAAAATAATAAATTAAAAAAAAAATCAGTTTTACATTTCACTGGCACTGCAAAGTCCTTAAAATAAATTGGCTTAGCCTAGCTCAGGCTATTGCATAAACTCTAAACAAGTTTAAATTTAACACCTAAAGAGAAACTGTAAATTGATTTCAGAGCCACTAACATGAAGCTAAAACAGCAGCAAGTACATGCTGCAATTCAAGTTTATTTTGTTTTTGATTTGGGGTCTTCCTCTAGCAGGAAATTAAGAAATCTAAGCTTCACTGTGTTTGATTCTATACCACAAACTGTTTGAATGACATCTTGTGGTGCTATTCAGTATTGCCGTCCTCTTCCATTAAAAGGCTATTTATATTTATTGCCAATTCACAACACCAACATAGAATTCAACTATTATTTCAAGGGAGACTCAAATCATTTACCTATGAGTGTAGCTGTACTGTGATTTAAAGAGAAATTGAAATAAGAAATAATCTCGTTCCTTTTCAGCCACCCCTAATTTTTCAATCTGAAAAACAAACGTACTACCCAGAAAGCAAATTTTCAAAGGACAGATAGCAGAAATGTGAGGAAAATCAGGATAACTATAGTATCCTGGGAGGCTGAGAGCCACAGAGAAGAACAAGATCAGCTATAATCTGACCAGTAACATAATTTAACTCATTTAATGATTGCTTTGCCAATAGCCATTTGGATGGTTTAGGTACAGACTCACCCTTCTCAGTGAGGAAACATATAGAAAAGTGTATAGTTGAAACTGAATAATGAATCTTCCTGGTTCTCTGTCGTGAAAATATAATACCTGAACAATGCTTGAGCAACTCAATGCATGAACACCTGTAAGTTGCTGCTACCGCCAACATCAATGCAACATCTACTCTTGTAGAGTCATCAGTTCACCCAAACCATTCATCTTTGCTGGCTTGTACATCCTTCTGAAGTTGGCGTATCACCATATCAGTGGGCATAGTGCCATTACAACAGATGGCGAAAGGAAGTCGTTGTGCCAACGAGCTAGGGCATGCATCAAGTTTGAGTATTAGGGCTGGAGTCTCCTCCAAGAATTTCACAAATGGCAGTCTATGTACAAGCTTTCCATGACTGGTTGAACAGGATATGCCAAGGCAAAACTAGATCAATTTAAGACTCCAACAACATTTCTGGCAGCTGTTGAAAGCAAGTTGTTAGCTCTGATGAATTTGGAAAAGTCTTCCACACAGAGAACTGGGGAATGAGTATCTTAATGAAATCACCACCTTAGATCAGCTCTCTAGCTCTCTGCAAAACAGGCTTGTGCAAATCTCAGCAAAAAAAAAAAAAAAAAAAAAAGGGTTTGCAGCCCTGCTGAGATTTCTGATGAATAGCTCAACAGAATGCATAAGCCAGATCTGCAGGAAAAAAAGTCTAATAAATTACAAATGTATTTTGCTTGGCAGGAATACAGTTTAAAGATGCAAATCAGAAAAGTTGAAAATGCATATTATAAGTTTTGCCATCTGCTTCAATACTGCACTTATCAATTGGTATCTACTGATGTTACTCATGTGGGTTACCTGTAAGTTTTTACACTTGGTTTAGATACAACAACAGCTAGTTTTATTGCTGAAACCGTATCATTTCCAAGGACCAAACATTATTATATTTTAATATGACGTACAGGTAAATTTTGTTTAAAGTATAATTAATATAGATGAAAATGCTCTGTCCACCTGCAATTAACTGTAGGCAGTAATAGCTGCACCCCAATGTATGCAATTAACATGGATTCTGTGTTACTATCTAGTTATCTCTCCAGGTTTTCTTAAGAGTTGGAACGTGCTTCAACTTTTCATCCCTCTACATAGAGCAACAGTACACAGTGTAACTATAAAAAATAACTTCTTATTTTAGGTGATGTGCATCAAACGGTATCTCTCTACACTATAAATATGATTTTGACAGTCTTCCAAGTAGGCAGAGCTCATTTCATGGATTCCATCAATCTAGACCATGGAGAAATAGCTTGAGGTCCACATACTGGATTCAGCTTGTCCATAACATTTACGTGACCCCTGCGCTCTTACCAGGGGTACTAATTTTCTGCTGAGAAGTCTTGTTACGGGCAAAGACTTGTCTACAGACCATTTCCATTATCCTGGTGGCCCACAACCTGATCCTTTTTCTTCTTTTTTTCAGACATGTGGGGCACGTGAACAATGTACATCTGGAGCACCTAGACTGACCTATGTCTGGAACATAACCAGTTTGCAGACAGGTGTCAGAGCATCTACCTGAACACACAAATAAATTCCTAAAAGGTAACTACACAAGTTGTATAAAGGAATACCACACATGTCAACTCATGTGACTCGCATAGAAAAGGTAGAGAGAAAGAAGAGGAACAGGCATCTCCAGCAATGTAACAGTTTAGACTGACTCATCTCAGGTACACAAGATCTTTTAATATTTGAGTTATTGAGATATTTAACAGGATGAACACCTCTGTCCTCTGAACACAAGATCCACATACATACCAAATAAGCAAGTTATATTTGCCTCTTTACTAACAATTCAATACTCACAGAAAAAGCTAGCCGCAATCTCATCTATTTGTTGTGAAATCTCTTATTAGAGAACAGTCCCAGTTTGGTCAAAGGCAGTAAGAAAAGAGTTTCTTATGTATACATTGTACTTAATAATATTTTACATAATAGAGCAGAAATACCTCTTCCTTTCCACACTTCTTTTGTCATGAACATTTATAGAAGCAGACAAAACATGTCTTTTTACAATCTCCATTTCTTTCTCACTGCATTTGATCCATACAATATATTAACTAATGAGAAACATATTATTTGCACATGGTGCATGCAACTTATTGCACTTTGTTTATATTAAGATAACTGTTTATTTCAGTGATTATTTCCTCTTTATTGATCTTCTAACAGTCAAACTTCCCACTTACTCATGTTTAAGACGTCACCACATCGTAAATTTGAAAGTATCTCAGTGCCTTGAATCGTGATAGCATGTCTCTCAACCAAACTACAACACTAATATGCTGAGAAAATACTACATTCATTAACTGAATTGAAGATTCGATTTGTAATTGAAAGTTAATGAATAAATCATAGAATTGCTAAAGGTAAAAAAGGCAGCTTTAGCAAGAGAATAAGACATGGGCTTTTGACACCAAGGGGTGTTCAGAACTTTTCCATAATAAGTACTTCAGCTGAGTATTTCTACTGAGATGCTAAAAACAAGACAGGACATATAATTTATATTAGGTCAACTTTAAGGTCAGATTTAAGTCTACTGATACTCATTTCTGCATCTGTATGCAACTTGTCATAGGCCATTCTACATAAACAATACTCTAAGACTGAAGACAGTCTATTCTAATAAACAATTTGCTTATTTCAAAAGCATTTTGGCTTGCTTACTTCCTCCTCATGACAAACAGAAGACAGACAACTTAAAGAAAAGAGACTGGAATTTTTTAAAGAAAGTGTTTACAGTAACATCTTAACATTTATACTTTAACCACATTATATTGTTCAGACTAACTGGCAACCGGCAAGTGCAGGCATCTGGTCAAACAATTAGTTACTGGAGCAACATTCTGGGCTGTAATATTATGCATCTGCCCCTCTGCTGACAAGAGGTACTTCTTGTATCATCAGTAGGTCTAAGGAAGAAGCCCTCTTCCTCAGCAACAAAAAAAGTTCGCAAAGCACTGAAATGTCACAATAACATGGGACACAAGCATAGCTAAGATCATATTTAACAGTGTTGAGTAACAATCAAGAGAGTTCAGCCAACAAACTCTGAAAAGCCATAACAGTAATTTTATTTTCACCATTGGAAATATCCCCAGAATCTAATATGCAAGACACAGAGACACATCTTGCACTTCTCTGTATGCCCAGCAGGGAGGGAACTGGTCTGCCCAGTTTAAAGAACACCAAACCACCAAAAGATACAATATCCTCCATCTGGGCTACAGTCCCTATTGCAAGAAGATTTCCATTTCAGCTCTAAGGAAAGGAAATTTTGTCTGCTTCTCAATAAGGAATTTTTGGGCTATTACTAGAGTGGACTATATGACTTCCACACTATATGCTTATATGGATTTTCCAAGCAGACTGCAACACAGTCTGCGTTTCTAACCATAACCCTCACTTGCAGTCCAGTGGCTTTTCCAGACAAGTTTCATAATCTTCACTGCACAGTGTCTGTTCCTCAATTATCCAGTCTATGCTCAGAGTTTACCCACACAGGCCTGAATTGTGGATAACTTCCTATTTCAACAAGAATTTGTTCATCAGCCAAAAAGGACCACAGAGACCAATGCCTGCTTTCCTCTCAAGCTCTTCCTTTAGAGGACGGATCTTGTCTCCCCTCCTGTAAGTTTAAGAGCAAGCCTGGAGGAGCAATTAATTAATTAAGGCACGCATGCATATCACAAACTATTCTGGTTCTTCCATATTGAAAGACAATCACATACATACATGTGTACAAAACTTCTCAGGACCCCAGCGCTATATATCCCCCTGACCACTGGGCAGCCTCCAGTAGAATTAGTCACTTCAGATTCTGCATCATCTCCATGATAAAACATGGAGAGCTACACTTCACCTGCAAAACAGTCTGAAATCTAAGATTAAATGAGTTACGCAAAGAATTATGGCCATGACCAATGACCCCCCTCTGTGGAAAAGAGGCAGCAAAACAATGGTTAAGAAATCAAGTGCAAAGTTGTTTCTGTGGAAGGGGACAGGAAAGGAAGAGTGCAAACAACATATACTAGCTACAGGAGACAAGTCAGCAGAGGAGCATCTGTGGTAGAGCAGTGAAAATTTTAACTGGAACAGAATGAAAAAGCAAAGTATTTAGTGGAATAGCAGGGGAAGAAAAATGCGACTTGTCTGGCTAAGTGAGGAGGCCCATCAGCTGCTGTCTCACAGAGCTAAGCATCACAGTGACAGCAGCTTCATGTTGTTGTGATTTACTTTGGTGTGGCACAAAAATAAACACATCAGTCAAGGTTTCTAGAGCATGGATGTTCTCTTTGTGCAGAACAATCAAACTGAAGAAGAACTGATTGATTTTCTAATGTACATGAGACCTTAGTTTATGGTGCTTTTTATTGGTTGCTCTTGGAATAGATTTCCAATTTGTTGTAGGACACAATTCCAGCTTAGCAAACCTCTTGATCCTTCCATTTAGACACATTTTTTTCCTCTCCAATTCACTTTTCCTTTAAGGAGCTGAAGGCTTTTTGAACCAGTGCACTTTGGTTGGTTTTTTTCCCTCCGCCATTTCCTCATTTTAACTTCTGACCAAGCCACAAGACTGTTAAGACCCACTCCAAGCTGGCCACCTCACCACGATCAACTACAACTCCCACAAATAGTTCTAAGCACTTTTTTTTTTTTTTTTTAAATACATTTGAAGGAAAAATTAAACTAATGCCAGGATGGTTAGATATCAAAACAGAGGAAAAATGGTAAGCAGTTTTTCAAACAAAACAAGAAAAAAAACTTTACAGATTACTCATCCCGCGATGAGCACCTGAAAGGTAAGCAAGCAAACTTTTCCAGGGTGTCATAAACGGGTAAAAGCGGGCAACAAAGGCACCGCTTCCCCACCACCGCCCCCTGGAGCTGCCCCTGCCCCTGCCCCCCCCCGCGCTCGGAGCCTGAGGACAGGGTCCCGCCAGCCCAGCACCGCCCAGGGAACTGGTCACCGCTCACCTTCCCAACAACCCGGAGCGGGACCCGCTCGGACTCTGAGGGACGGGCCCCCGCCGCTGCCCCCCTGGCCCGGCCCGCCCCCCCCCCCTTACTTCTTGGTGTCGCTGCTGAAGAGCCCGAAGGCCGCGGGAGCCGAAGGGCTCGTGGTGGACGTCGCCTCCTGCGCCAGCTCGGACGCCACCTCTCCCCCCTGCTCGCTGTAGCTGAGCCCGTTGCCGGACATGTCGCCGCCGGTGCTCCCCACCCGCTCCGCCAAACTTACCGGCCCGGCCCTCCCCCCGGAAGCGGCGGCGGGCACGCGCCAGCACGGCGGGGCGGGCGCGTCACGTGGCAGGTAGGAGGGGCCGACTGGCCGGGGCGGAACTCGCCCCTATCTCGGCCCGCCCTGCCCGTTGCTACGGCAACGCGGCCCAGCGCTGACGCCAGAGGGGCACGAGGAGCCGGCGGGGCCCGGACCTGTGTGGCGGTGCCTCGGGCTTTGCCGCCCGGCCCCGGAAAGACGGCAGCCGCGGCGGCCGCGGGAGCCAGGCTGTTGCCTCCCCGCGGCCTCGGGACTGCCGCCGTTTCCAGCCTCGCCCCTTACCGGCCCCGTTCTCCCTCCGCTCCTACCCGGCGGCCCTCCCCGGGCCCAGAGACCGGGCGAGAGGAGCCCGCGGAAGCCAGCCTCGCTCGGCGTCCCTCCGGGGGAGCTCCAGGAGAAGCTGTGGCTCCACGTCCCCTGCCAGCGCCGGGCCCCCTCGGAGTGCCGGGCCCCCTCGGAGTGCCGGGGCCTGGTTTGCCCGGAGGTAGAGAGCTGTGCTTGCCAGCCCACCGCTGTGCCTTGGGCGCAGATGTTTAAAATACAAAGTATGGCCCATGCCATCAGCTCGTTTGTTGCATCTAGTAATCCAGGTTACAAATGTCCTTGGCTCCCGGTCAATGTCGGTACGTCACAGTGACCTCCAGGCTCACAGTTACAGTACTAGCCGGTAGCCTAGACTAACAGCAGAAGTTTATGTGTGGAAGGCCATAAAATGTAACAGGGTGATTAGAAGTTGTCTGAGCAAAGTTTCCTCTAATTTCTTTTTACTGTCTTATTTTCCTATGTGCATCTTTCCCCCTTTCCTTTCCTGTCTGAGGAATAATCTGTGTTCATTAAAATGCCCTTCTATCCATCTTCTGATATAATTTATATTAGTGGAGTCCAACCTTTTCATCCTGAGAACTGAACTCATTTCCAAAAGGTTACAGTTCACAATCAATACTTTTTATCTTGCAGCGAAAAAAAAAAGGGGGGTGAAATGGATTGTCACAATATTTTTCTGAAGCAGCTTTTTGACTTGCTTGCCTTTCAGGAACTTGTACACTTCTGATTGAAACTGAGTCATTGTATAAAGCAAATGAATTTGACAAAAGCCGTTACCAATACAGGGTTTATTAAGAGTGCATGGCTGCTATAAGCGCAGTTGTCCTCAGTAGTTGTCTTCTATAGACAACAGCATTTTGGTTTTGTTTTATGATCTCTGACAGCTTTTTTCTTTGTAGCACTGTGTCTGGAAAGTTACAGCTTTTACAGAGAGTGTAAAAGTCCCAGTGTGAATATTCCTGACCATTGCCATATTACCTGATGGCAATTACTTTACTTCCATCTTTGTCCTGCCCTTCGCATTGTGTTGTGCCCTTTGCACAGTAACAGCCATCATGGGTTTCTTTCCCTTGAATGGAAATGCCTCATTATAATTACCACAAAACAGTCACAGTAACTGTTGATGCTCTTCCAGTAATGTCACTTGAGGGAGACACCTCTCAGTCGTGCCATGTCAGACTACATCCTACATCTTGAGTTTTAAAGGATCAAAAACCAGAGTAGACTGCTGGAGAATTGGGTCTTCACCAGAGAAAACCAGACATTTACTTATTTCCTAATATTTTAAAATGTTGCTCTAATCTACAGCAAAATCTGAGAATTCATATCAGCTGTCCTTAGAAATCATCTCTCTCTGTTTTTCAAACCATGCATTAATTTCAAAATGTAACGGTGAGAGCACTTGAACTTTGGTCCCAAACATGGTTACACATACATGGAGGGGCCCTTGGCTTGCATCTTTTATTTGTGTATAAGACAGATATAGTGTAGGAAGGGGTAACTGATAGGAGAACAAATCCATAGCTTGACGGATAGATCTATTCTAGTTTCTTCTAAAACTGCCTGGCTGTTCTTTGACACAAGAGGTTTAAGCTGCTTGCTTCTTTGTATAATTCTATAAAATAAGTATTTATTGTTAGCAATAAGAAACATCCTAAGTACAACAAACTAACTCTTTTATATATATCACTTTAAAAGTAATCTTAGAGGAAGGAGTAATGGAAAAAGAACAGTAGATTGTAGAATATTCCAGGGAAATTTGTGGGAGTGAAAACACGGGGAAAAGTAGACAAATGGGCTATTGAGGTGGATGATCATGCGACTGTGGTATGAGAAGAGGAGCAAATAATAACAGTGAAGCAGAGATTGGAAGGGCCTTGGAACTGAAAGAGAGAACAGAAAGCAAATATTATATGAAGATTTATTAAGTATCATTAAACAGTCCTATGAGGAAGGCTAGCTACAAGCTCTTGCTATTAGTTCTTGCTATATGGTTCTATCCTGAAATACGCCACAACTGTTCAATGAATAACTTTTTCCTGGCTATATTAACTTCTTTAAATTACCATGCAGTGATTGTGTATTTGCATATTGCATTCAAGCCTGTACAAAATTATGTCCAAATTACTGAATTATGAAACACAAATTACTACCAAATCTAAATTCTCCACTTACAATCATTGATTACAGTATTCTGTATTTCAAGTTTTTGTGCAGCATAAGAAAATTAACAAAGCTTAAAACAGGAAACATAGAAGGCTTTTGCTTCTCAGTTTTCCACTCGTCATTCTTCTTTCCGAAACAATTTCACCTCCATGACTCATACCATCTTCACGACTGCTACTTCTATAGTATCTGGTAAATTGCATAGTTTTTTACTCTTCCATTTATAAATGTAACCAACTATGTAATATGTCACGTATGGACATAGCTTTTAAAAATTCATGGCACCAAGCAATAACTTTCAAGGAAGTCAAGACCTATTTATATGGATAAATACATATGCAAAAAAAAATATTCATATTACTCAACAAACTGTGATTTTGTAATTCATACAAAAATGAACTTTGCTCAGCTTTCTGAAGCATTTACAGAAGATATTTTTCAAGTTTTTTACAGTTATGTCCCTTTTGTAGTTTTTTTTTTTAAAGCCGAGCTGGGCTACCGTATGCTTATTTGGTGCCCTCTTGTGGCTCAGATTATTAATACGCTATTTGTCATGAAAAAGACAAGAGATGCATTGGTAAGGAAACACATTTTTAATGGAATTAAATGGAAATGTCAGGGTATTAAATGCTTTGCTCATATTTTCTATTTTGCTGATAGTTTCTGATATACCTAAAATATGCTGGTATTTCAGATCCTACACAAATGTGTAAGAGTTTTGACTTAAATATTTTTTTCAGTAAATGTCCTTGAAAGATAAGTAATGATACTATACTAACTTCTGAATATGAATATTTTTCATTCAGTAATGATTTATAGATCAGATGTATAATCAGTCACTTTAAAAGTAAGCACTGAGAACTCATTGCCTAGCCTGGAATAATGGGTTTTCAGCCCGAGGCATGAACTCAGTTGCTATTATCCCTGAGTAGTTCAGGGAACTACTCAGGAGTAGTTTACAGTAGGAGTACTACAGGAGTAGTTTAAGGGTACCCTTAAGCAAATGAGAAAACTAATGGATCTGAGAAAGACTTTGATCTGCCTCTCTCCGATTGAATCTAGATTTGGAACTGTAACGAGCAACCCAGCGTTCTTTCAAAAGCACCCGTGCTCCATTCCTTCTGAGTACAACCGTCTATCATATTATCCACAGGAGCTGTATGTGCTGCTGTGGATAATAACAGCACATATCATGTATGTGCTGTTGAAACCAGGAGACTCTAAATTCTCTTTTGTTCCTACAGCTATCCTATAAACTCTAAAATTACATAACGTGTCTTCTGTCTGCATCAATTGACATGTCTTCAGACAGTTACAAAGATTTTCATTAAATGATTAATAAGATAAAAAGCAAAAAGCAAAAACACAGAACACAAAAGAGAAAATGTTTGAAAAATAAAACAATTCTTCAATTAAGTGAGTTCTTTGTAATTTCTTCAAGTATAAACAAGCAAATAGGTATTATTAGAATTAGAATTTTCATTTATATATAAAATTAGATTTTGCTTTCAGATAGATATCAATATTCAATATCTTGGAATTAAAAAGATTAAGATTATATTCAAAACCATTACAGAAACACAAAAATCTCCAAATATAAATAAAACACATTCCTAGTCATACCTAGTGCTCACAACTCAAGGAATGAGTTTAAAATGTTCGAAACAATGTCTAAATGTTTACTGCACTGTATCCTTTAAAAAAGCCAACATACTGCTTTAGAACAAGAAAAGTTACTGTATCTCAGAAGATTTATGTTAACTAGGAGAAGAAATTCAAGGTGTGGTGAGTTCTCCCAAGTGCCCCAGCTAGCCACAACTGCCTTTCTAATGCAGTCACAAGTTACAGATTCACTCTTGATCTACCTTGCTCATGTTAATTGTAGGTTTCCCCCTAGATCTATTAGCATACAAACTATAGGCATGGGTTTGCCAATTTGTCTTCTGCTTTTCTGAATCTAGATAAGCAGTGTCTAGCTAAATAGAACAAAGTATTTTACTGTTTTGAGTAATGCAATGCAGCTTAAATAACTTTTTAAAACCTTGTGCCTATATAAATAATTTGTACTGTAACATATCTGACTGGATAAGGTTACTGGGTCAAGGTCAGCTTCAGAATTCTTCAGGGAATTCCCTTAACTGACAGACTAAAACAGGTTTTTCTGCCTTTATGAGTATTTCACAGCTTATTAGTTAAAGTCTGCAAGATAGCACATTGAAAGATATTTTTAAACCAGTTTGGATTAAATGCTTTAAGAAGGAGGTATACGTACATGGTTCATGTGTTTATCACAACATCTCTTCTTCTTTATTGTGGTCTCTCCTAGCCATTATCTAGAAACCACAGAGTTAGGCTGCCTTTGAAATACATGCCTTGACAGTTGGAAATAGTCCAACTGTATTACTGGGTCTTGAGTTTTGAAAGAAAATCAAGCTGCACTTACTAAGGACTTTAGCGTTCATGTTTCTTGTGTACCTGCACACACTCCACATTCTGCCTTCAAACTCTACTGGAACAGCTAATACGTGTTTGCGTTTGTGTTTGCTTTCTGCTGGTACTGCGAGTTGTTTGGCAGAAATAAAGGGACAAATATTCATAGAAAGATTGTCAGGATGATTAGGTCTTCTCAGAATGTGTCTGTACCTTTCAGTCTGCATACAGAAATATACAGCTGCCCTAAAGAACCTCCAGCCAGTTCTTGAGTTTTGAATTCAGTTTACTGGTGAGTAAGCAGCAATTAAAATGTATAAAATTTTGAGCAACTGGTCCATAAGCAGGGAGAAGGCTAGATGTAAGCCCATTGTGACTTCTCCGTCATGGGGTCAAGAATGCATCAGTCCTGGTATAGATTACAGTAGTATGGGAACAGGTTCTACTGATGTTGAACGAATATAGCATCCAAATCCTTTCCCCTGCATCTGGAGCACAATGTCCTTCCAACATACCACCTTTTCACTTCTGCAGCGTTTAACACGTATCCTGTCCCATTGGGTGAGAAAAAAGTATACAACAAAAAAGTCCTCGTCCAAGAAGATTTAACTCCTTTTCTAGCATTTTTGTGCAATTTGAGGACACAAACTAATCAGACAGCAACAGAAGCAGACCCACAATGTAAAAATAACATATAAAATGGAGCCTATTATTAGAGAAAAGGAGAAAGTTCTTTTTAGAAATGAGAATGAGCAAAAATGAGAAATGAAGGCTCAGAGAAACACAATGGCTCTTTCAGCTGGTAGTGATCACAGAAGATAAAATTCTTTACCAGAACGTAATAGGATTTGGGGGAGAAACATAGGAGAGTCTTGTACTGGAGGAGTAGCAAAGTGAGAAAATAAAGGCGTAATGCCAAGAAATGGTTACTCCTCACATTTTCCTAAGGGTGAAACGCTTACATTACTTATCCTACAGAATTTTTTTTTAATGTATGGTAATTCATAAATAGTTTCTGGAAAGAACATAATGATCTGGCTGAGAATCAGGTCTGTAAGCAATTCCTACACTCAAGTGCACTTGTATATGAAAAGGGTGAAAAGGCCAATAAATTATTTTCCTGTCAGATCAAGAATGAGGAAGTTGAAAGATTTATCTTTGAAATAACAATGGATATACAGAAGATAATTTCAGACTAGGAAAAACCCAGCCTTTTTTTTGTCAGAGATTCTCCTTGCAGTCATGTCTGAATAGCGACCATTTCTAACCCAGAACTCCAAAAGCTGTGGAAACTTGTGTTCTTGTTGAACAGTATCTCTGGCTTGTCTTGGAATGAGATAAGGGTCTCTCAGAACCCTACAACTGTGATTCTAAAGCTAGATCACTTATTTCATTAATTAAATATGCAGGGTTTTTTCCTATAATTAATTGGTATTTCTCAGACAAGATGTATGTCCTGTTTCTTAAAAAAAATGTAGGGAATCCAAAGTAAAGAGAATTTATGTGAAAATTCTTCTTTTAAAAGACATTTTTTAAAAAATTATATAATTATAAAAATATTATTAAATTTATAATTATAATTATAAAATTCAATGGTATTTGCAAGTATTATAATTATATTAAATTTAAAATTATTACTTTATGAATTAAAAATAACCAAGTAATTTTACATTAACATTTTTGTGAAACTATCAGACTGTGTCTCTGATTTTTGTTCTTACCCAGTCGGCACCTTATTCCACTTATTCAGTGCTACTGAATCACTGTAGGATGTCATTTTTTCATACATCTAAGAAGGAACTTCCTTAAAAGTTATGTGAAGAAAAGTGGATTTCTCTCATTTATTGTTTTGAAAACTAAAATAAAGGAAATATAGTGCATATTTATGGACTTTTATTGTTAAATCTATTTTGCATGTGAATTCATAAGCCTTTATTATAATGTAGGCTGCATTTAAAGACAGAATATTTGTAGTCAGTCCTGATCAGTACATCTCATGATGTACTTAAGAAAACTTGAAACGACACAGAGAGATTGAGATGAAGAATGACTTACATATGAGAAAAGAAAACTAAATAGACTTGAACTCCGTAGCCTAGAAAAGAGACATTTAATAGGGGTCTATCTATTTTATGATAGAGATCTATGAAGTCATGAATTGCACAGACAGCCTGACTCATTTTCTCATCTGCTAGAAGGCATCAAATGAAACGGGTAGATTCTAGATGCAAAATAAAGGGATTTTTTCTTTCCTACAGTGCAACTGAAATATGGGTTTTAATAGTTGCCATGGGATATTGTTAATGGCAAAAGTTTTCATGAGGTCAAAGAACAAATAGATCAATTAATGGAAGAAAAGGTTATTAAATACAAAGATAGTATCTCTGGCTAAGCAAGTTCCTGAACCACAAGTTTGTTACAGAGAAGTACCATTACATGCTCTCCTTGTTCTGATACGCTTCTGTAATAATCTGGTACGAGACATAAATATAAGTATCTGGGGCTAGATGGACCTTTGCACTTGCAACTGTTCTTAGGTGGTATACTTCAGCACACTATTCCTATT
Organism: Numenius arquata; assembly: GCF_964106895.1. Taxonomy (NCBI): domain Eukaryota; kingdom Metazoa; phylum Chordata; class Aves; order Charadriiformes; family Scolopacidae; genus Numenius; species Numenius arquata. The sequence continues at coordinate 26,035,402 of NC_133616.1, read as the reverse complement.
GCAGCTACATAAATGTGTGGATATCCCCCTGTTTTATAACACAATTCAGCAGCTGAAAAATGAGAAACTGAACGTGATTAGCCAAGTTTGTACAAACCACTCAGAAGTGTTCTGTGGAACACTAACAGCCCATACACTATAAATTGGAATTTCAATGCAATATGAAAGAAATAATAATAATGAAATAAATTAGCACATATATATTATCTAATGGCATGGTTCGACTTCTACCAAAGACTTGTAGTCCAATAAAATGGCAATTAAAGTCATGCTACCTTTCTGTTTCCTCCTCTAAGAAACAGGAACACACCAGTCTACCCCATCTGTAGTTGAAGAATGCCACATATGAGGCAAGCCAGGCTACATGTCCCATTCTGATCACAAAAGCTGAGAATTTAGTGAGGTTTCATTTTATTCAAGAGAAAAACAGAAACATCCTTTGTTTTCAGTCTTATTTATTCCCTCGGGTCTTGTTTGCCATTTCTGCCTTTGAAGTTGTGAAAGGAAATTTGTGTTCACTCCTGCCAAACCACTGTGATCAGTATTTAAAAATACTAAATGTTTACAGGGCTATTATGGCTACGTTTAAAATGTACTTGAGATGCTGTATCTAGGATGACCCATCTGTTCTGCTCTCAGGGACACCAAGTCCCAGCTTGCCAATTGTCTAGTTCTTCAATTGTAACACTTTGGTGCTGCACAGTTATTAGGTCCAGTGCTCCATAAAGCACTTCACTCCTCCTCATTGCTTCAGTCAAAACAGCCTATATGACTTACACAGAAATTTTTTCCTCTGTAGCAGTAAACTACAATCCAGGTTTTTGTTTCTAGATTCCAAGCTACTTTAGTCATTCATTTTCCTAAGAAAGAAATATGAAATAAGATGATAATGCTGAAGAGGCAAAATCCTATTTTGCCTTTTATAGCTCTTTGTTCCATAACTGAACTCAAAAGATAAAAGCTTTCCTACAAAAGTTCACTGGAAATTAAACAGTATCTTTGGAGATAGCAATATTACTCAAACATCAGAAAAGCAACTAGCAACTAAGAAGAGCAGAGGTCTTAGACATAATGTACTTCCTTTCAGACCTTGATAAAGTGTTTTAAAGATTTGCCAATATGTCATGCAAACCTTCTGACACCATTCTCAACAGAAAATTCTGCTTCTATGGCCTTTGATGTCTGCATTTCTTCCTTCTTTTTATCATTAGTGACTGAGTCATGAATTGCTAGTGAAAGAAGACAGCTGCATTTCCATTACCCTCTTTCGCCGATTGTTCATCAGTTAAAGATATTTGCTAGTTACTGGTCTGAGTTGCTATCCAATAATCAAGGCTTTTCATGCTTATATTTATTAGAAGAAGAAATTGATGGGATAAGCAAAGTCAAAGTAATGGCCAGTGTTGCACAAAAGGAGCAGCTCTACGGGGACACACAAAAGGAGTGTCCACTATTCTGGAACTGCCAAACTGAGCATAGATGAACCTGGCGCACTAGTCCGGATAGCGGGAATATGGAAGTGGGATGAGGAATGCAGCTGGGACAACCACAAGGGAATACCACACCTACACAAAGGCCAGGGTGGTCTGCATCTGGTACTCCTCAGCAGAGCTTTGTGTATTGGGCTTTTCTTCTGGGGCAGAAGATAACACGGAACATTGGAGAGCACTACCCCACCCATGTACATGTTCACTTAGATGTGGGAGTGGAGGAACCGGGCAGGATTAAAGGACCGGAGACTTCATCCATGATACCAAACAGCCTTGATTCTGCTTTGAGAAAAGCATTTCTTTAATGCAGCTTTTGTATATAATGTCCTATTCCCTGAAAACAGAGAGACAAAGAGCGAATAGCAGCTTCCTTCTGCACAGTTTCCAGGCTAGTTTTTCAGAAAATCTGGGGCCCTAGAAGTCCTCTTCCTATACTCACTCAGGCTCCCATCCACACATGCTTCTGACGGCTGACAGAGCTTTCTGCCTTTTACTTGCATTTTACCAATCTAGTTGCTTAAGTGCTTGATTTTCAGAAAAGATGAGGACTTACATTTTTTCCAACAAAAAATTATTTAAGCAGAATTAGTAGTTTTAAAATCGGGTTGCTTTTACCTAAGGCCTTGCTAATGAGTTAAAGTATCTACATTCAGGCACTGTCACTTTAAAGGGTAGGCAGTTACAAACACCAGAACAGAGAACACTAGCAAAACACTTCTAAATGGAGAGGAACTTTCAGGCTTCCTGAAATAGCAATAGGTTTAAGCTTTAAGCTACATAGGAACTGAACAGTTTGGCTGCCGACGGACATCCCACACTCCCACTCTATTGATGGACTTCCATCTATGCTGCTCTTAATTTCTTTCTGTACATTGTTTGCACCAAAATTTTACACCAAACACTGAGAAAATCTGGTGGAGCTCTCAAAAGGATTATTTATTTTTGCTCTACTCTTAATCTCCTTCGGAGAAAGAAGGCTAAGAGATGACCTCTTGTTCTGATCCATGATGTCCTTCCTTACATTCTTGTAGTTGAGATTGTGACATGGAAGTGCTACATGAAAATCTCTTCTACAGCAGCAAGGGGAAAAAGTAGGATGAAAGCTGCACAGAACAGAAAATGGGAACTTTGAAATAAAATCACCCAGAAAATACAGTTTTTGAAGAAGAGTTGGAGGAATACGCAATAGAAAACTTTTCTATTCTCTCCACAACGCATAGGTTGAAGGCATCACATTTGATTCTCTAAAGATTTTGATACTGTTTACTCATTTCTACCCATAGAACTTAAATTCTAAGCCTCCACGCAGCAAAATAAAAAAACCCACAAAATTCATATACTATATTCGGCCAGTTTTGTTTGGTTTTTTTTTTTCTGCACTTGAAGTTACTTTGAGAGTTTTGAAGTAAACTTTGCTTTGATATCTAATTTAATTTAGTTCCATTAGAAATCAGTGCTTTTGAAACTTCTTGTACATGGACTGACTTCCTGGCCTGGCCCCGGCCCCCGCGAGACCCTGGCCATAGTTGTGCCCTGATTTGTAAATCCATATACAGAATAGGCCTGTCTATAGATCCACATTCACTTTACAGTACACAGAGCTGCAATATTAATATTAATCAGTGTCGAAAGGAAATACTATCTGTTAGTTTTATTCTGTATCAGTTAATGCAAATTACCCTCATCTGTGGCAGTTCCAACTTTGGGCACAAGAGGTAGATGTTTTCACATGAAACTTCTAACAAATACTCAGACGTTACTGAACAACTCCATAACACTCCGAGGTAAACAATGATCAGAAATTGTTCGTTTCCTCTTCTATATCTTATGTAGGAATAAATTTACAAAAAGTGAGATTAACTGTAAAGATATAAAATGGAGAATGGGGGTAGCCATGAATTGACTTAAAATGGACTAGTGTGGGTTATTTATATTTACCCAGTGGATCTTAGGATTTCAGAGGTGATGCAGTGTCTTGTTACTATTTTGTTCTCCAGAAAAAACTATTATATGCACCGACATGCACTTATGAAACCAGAGCACACAGAGTGAAGCTGATTTAGTGGGAGATGGAGAGTACGTCACTGACATTAAACTGCCTTACACTGAATCCAATTATTTTCTGTGTGGGTTGGAACTGCTTTGTGAGTTACTTCTTGCTCTCTGTAAGCTAAGCATTTAATGATTAAAAGCGAAGAGTAGCTCTACCCTCAGACAGTACTGTTTTAAATAGTGCTACCAACAAATGGCTGGATTTTTTTTTAATAAGTCATAGGGAAGAAATACTTGAGTCTACTAAAACTATTTGAATTTTTAATATTGTGAGAATTTTTCCATTCCTAAATATCATGGAGAAAAAGAAACACATTACCTGCGTTTATCTTCTGTAGGGACGCACACACACATTCCCTGGTTAACCTAGCAGAAGGGTTATCAATGACAATTTTTTTTAAGGGGACTGTGAAAGATTTTTAGATTAATGCAAGCATGACATTGCTTTACCTATCAACCTAAGTCAGGTGATTATGTTCAAACTATTATCTGTATTGTAATCTTCCAATAGTTACCTAAACATGATTTTTGATTTTTTAAAAGGCAGCAATGCAGGCTTTAAGCACACTTTTTGACAGACCTTTGTGTAACACAGACTCACAGTATCCAATGTAAACATTAATCTTTTTCATTCTACATCTCTTTTTATCATCTGAGATGACCAACATAGTGGGATCTGGTGTTGCGTTTAAGTTCATTAGCAGACTCATTATGTTTAATGTAGTTATATATGTGAGTGAAGATTGCTTGCACAAACAAAAGTTTCAGAAGGGGAACTTTATCATATGTTGTGGCCTGGAAAGCTTTTGCAGGAACTGTAGTCAATAATAGACTTCACATTTTTTCAAACTGCCATTTCTACATGTTGTCTGAAGGTTATATTTGTGTTGTCAGTAAGAAAATTATTGTATGGAGAATACTATTTACTTCAGAGGAGCCTGAAAGTTTAAGTAATTACTTGCCATTACTTTCCTGAAATCCGATGGATAAGTTCCTTTGTTCTGTTTCATTTATGTGACAAACATAACTTTTCTGTGATGGAACCTTCCAATATTTAGAGCATAATCTTACGCAGTTATTTTGTGATAATCCGTGTTCACCGTGAAAATTGACGAATGTAGATTCCTGTATCTACTACACTCGCTTTCTTCAGGTGTCTTCACACTGAATTGTATCAGTTCAATTTTGCTCACAGGTTTGATGCTGTATTTACATAAACCCTGCCACAGCAGATGATATGTAATTGTAGCTTCATACACTGCAAAATACCAAACAAAATAAAATTAGCCTTTGGTTTGTCCTTCTACCATTCACTGGCTCATCAGCCATTCGCTGCATTCCAACAGGTGTTCAGGTTGTTACGGTTGAAAGTAAAGAATAATTGATTTGAAGTAGTGTATTTGACAAAACTCTCCAAAATCTCGGAGATTTTATCCTACTATTTCATGTCAGTAAGAGCATGAAGATAGTATGTAATAAAAGTGTACGTTCTGTGATTCTGTGTGATTCTGTGATTTTGCATGAGGAAGATAGCATTAGTTTCACTTTTTTACTTGAAAATTTTCACTACATACATTGTAACACTAGCTATTTAAGTTAGTAACTTCAGTTAAGTTAGTTAAGTTAGAAAGTTATTTGAGTTAGTAACTTTCTTCACGTTTTCCAAGTAAAAGAATCTCTTTTTCTCATAAATATTAAATCAGCTGCGGAACGATAAATGAAGAAAACCCCAGCTAATGCAGTTTTGCACTTCAAAATTAACTTCCTTCTTAAGAAACTCTTAAGATGAACTATCCTAATAGATTCTATTAATGCAATGTTAATAATTCTGGAATTTAAGCAGAAAGAACAGAATGAGACAGGCTTGCGCCGTAAAGCGCTATCACTGATTGTCTTGGGGTGTTTCTAGAACCTTCTGTCCACACGGACTGACTACAGACCTGGTAGGTAAAGAGTCCATACCAAGCAAAACCCATCCAGCCTGGAGGAGCTGAATGTGACTTCAGATGAATTGCCCTTCTTATCAGCCAAAAATGGCTGTTTCACACAGAGAGACCACAGACATTCCCTATCCTGTCTCCCAGGCAGCGAGAAGCCAGAAGCAGCAGGTCTGCAGTGCTACACCGATACTTACTTCAGGTTGCAGGCTGCTTCTGTGAGCACAGATCAGCTACCACAGAACAGTTTTGCAGTGGTTCCTTTTTTTGCCTTCACATTCTGGCTGACCCACTTGACACATTTTTAGTAACCAGGTTCAGAGCACAGCTGGCGTCCCCATTCTTCACTTCATAGAGCAAGAACAGCCTGAGCCATATGCCATAATACAATTGTAGGTACAGCAACATATAAACAACAGCTTATCACAGAATCACAGAATGATATGGGGTTGGAAGGGACCTCCAGAGATCATCTAGTCCAACCACCCTGCCAAAGCAGGTTCATCTAGAGCAGGTTGCACAGGATCATGTCCAGGCAGGTTTGAATGTCTCCAGAGACGGAGACTCCACCCCCTCCCTGGGCAGCCTGTTCCAGTGCTCTGCCACCCGCAAAGTGAAGAAGTTCCTCCTCATGTTTAGATGGAACTTATGTACAAGTTTGTGCCCATTTCCTCTTGTCCTGTCACTGGGCACCACTGAAAAAAGGCTGGCCCCTTCCTCTTGACACCCACCCTTTAAGTATTTATAGGTGTTGATCAGATCCTTCCTCCATCTTCTCTTCTCCAGACTAAAAATACCCAAGTCCCTCAGTCTTTCCTTGTAAGACAGATGCTCCAGGCCCCTAATCACCTTTGTGGTCCACTGCTGTACCCTCTCCAGCAGTTCCCTGTCCTTTGTGAACTGGGGAGCCCAGAACTGGACACAGTACTCCAGATGCAGCCTCACCAGGGCAGAGTAGAGGGGAAGGATAACCTCCCTCAACCTGCTGGTCACACTCTTCCTGATGCACCCCAGGATGCCAGTGGCCTTCTTGGCCACCAGGGCACATTGCTGGCTCATGGTCAAGTTGTTGTCCACGACGACTCCCAGGTCCCTCTCTGCAGAGCTGCTTTCCAGCAGGTCAGCCCCCAAACTGTCCAGGTGCATGGGGTTATTCCTCCCCAGGTGTAGCACCCTACACTTGCCCTTGTTGAATTTCATCAGGTTCCTCTCTGCCCAACTCTCCAGCCAATATGAATATGATGAATATATTACTATAATCAATATTATGAATATATGAACTAGCTTATGAATACATAAGCTTGCCTATGATGTGTGATTAGTTCTTGTGAAGCAAATAGTCGCAAAATACTTACATGATAAATGCCAAATATAATGAGTTGCACCAGGAAACTGAAGGAAAATGAGGTTACAAAATGAGGCAAGTTTGGACTTCTGAGCTGGATGGGGTTTCCTGTTTGAGTACCCAAAATGTAACAGACAAGAAGGTAAACGGAGCTTGCAGAACCAGTGGGAAATAATGGGACAATGAATTGTGATCACTACTTCAAACTCAACACCTGCTACCTTAAAATAAATGTGTGACATTTAATGCTATGCACTTTGCAGTTTTTAATGTTTTAGAATAACAATGCATGGAAGACAGCTAAGCATAGCAGAACTTAGTTGAGGTGTTGGACATTGTTTGACAGTGCTAACCTTGAAAAATAATTCCAACTATTAGTAAAATGTGAATGTTTTACAAGCTTACTTTTGAATTACAGTCTTTATATTTTTCTGAAATTTAATCTCATTAAGTGAGGGTTTAAAATAGGATATTAGCAGTGAAAATATAATTTAATAGTGGAGTACTGCTAACATTAGCTCTCCAGTGACTATGTAGACAGCTGTGAAAACTTAATAAACCAATAATTTCTCATACATACTGCTATTTTAGCACCATGTAACTCAGATGTTTAATTAAAATAATTACTTATACTGCCCCAGTTAGTCCTTTTATCATGAAATGGAGATTTGATATGGCCTTCTACCTACTCATTAGTTTTATTAATCTGAGATGTAAATCTCTTTTTTTTATGATGCTTTTTGGTTTTGTTTTCTTTGTTGGCTCCATTTAAGGCATCGATGTTCCTCCCCTCCAGAGTAGTTATCTTACAGATATCCCAGTCATTGTTCATCACCCTAGTCCTGCCAGTACAGCCAGAGTACCATATACATGATTAGGTACTTGTAGAATGAGTAAATTCCAGAAAGCACCTGTATTTCCTCATCTGATCCCTTTCCTAGACCATTATAGAATATGCATTGACTCCTATTTCAAGTGAAAAGTATCCTGTACTATGACTACCATTTAGGAGAACATTGTCATTGTAGTGACAAATGATCCATTAATTTGACACAGTATCTGATTACTCATGTTCAAACACAGTGTATTTGAACTTGAATTCATATCAATTCAGCCTTAGCCTCCATTTTTCTATCTTTATTTGCTAGACTCAGCAATTATGTGTTCCATGTGCATATATTATTAAGGATAGGTTTAGGACTAGAGTTTGTCATCGTCTTTTCCAGTTTTCTTAAAGAAGCCTATGTGGACAGCATGGAATTAGTAACATTTCATGCCTCATAAATACACCCAGATAGACACATCTTTATTTGAACTTTGTACTCTTCTCTGAGATTTTCAAGGGAAGTACTAGTAACAGGATGGTCTACTTCACTTAGAGGCAGAGGGCCTGAAAAACTCCTGGTTTATGCTTATCACAACTAACTGGGAAGTGCCTAAGGCTTTTTATATTGAACTCAAGAGGATTAATTAAACTGCAGCCTTCATTTGAGGAAAGGTGATGGATACTTGTGTATGGGGAAAATACAAATAGAATAATTTAGACCATTTTGCACAGGAAGAACCAAGCTGTTGTCAAAATGGGGCTCGTGAAGATTTTTAGTCAACAGCCCCAACTGCTAATAGTATTGGTAATTCTGTGCAGAGCTAAGTTTCCAGAAATTTGTTATTGATTACTGTACATATCTTTTGCATATTAAAATGCTAACTAAAGTGAGGCTACAACTAATGAACATGCAGTGTAAAGAAACCGCTTCTCTCAGTTAAAAGCACAAATTTAGATTATTCCAGAAACATGATTTTGAAAGTGTGATATAAGTTAGCTAAACCATTTTAGCAGCTTTACCTTGGAGACTAAAAATCACTCAGAAGTTTTGGCTACTAGTTTTAATACATGGCCTCCAAGCATATGACTGAAATGAACATTGGTCTCTTTGCTGTCACAAAACATGAAATTCAAGGAGCTGGTTATATTTTGCAAGAACTTAAGCAGCCCATTTGCCACATATTTAAATTTGCCTATCTCTTCCATCCTACCATTTGATTTCCACTAATCTAAAATTTTCAGATGTGTTTCTTGGAGGATGAAGCTCATTGCTGCTCTTCCAGTAATTCCAGAATTGCCCTTCTGCAATACACTTCTGCCAAATTATGCTTAAGCATAATTTTATCCTACTGAAAAAAAGTTAAATCCTATTGTCCAAGCTTTTACAACTAATTATACGTGGTTCAGTAAGTGGCAGGATCCCATTTAGGCTTTGCCTAAAAGGAGAAATAGAGGGATATTTTGTTCTTAGTTCATTGAATAATTCTATTGTGCAGATTCTGTGGTAAATTGTTTCTTTGGGTTTTTTTTTGTTTTACTTAAATCTTAAAATTACCAGCGATATTGTAGTAATTTGCTTCATATAAATGCATGTAATAACAATGACTAATCTCTTTATGAATAAAAGCTAGCTTTGGAAAAATATATTTCTATTTAATAAGGAGAATATTGCTACTTCTACCACCTTAACTTAGTATCTCCCTATTGCAAATCCTGAAAAAACAGTAGGCACTTTAATTCTAAATTAAAAATGCATGAATGCTTTCACTAATTAGACTATATGAATGTAATTTTCATATTTTAATTTTAATAGCATGGGACTAAACATACAGACATTCTTTGCTCAGCCTGGCTTAACTTTTGGAGCTATACTACCTAATTTGAAAATACTCTCCAGAAGGATGCTAAGTGCACAGAAGTGTGTGCCAAATCATGATGCTTTTGAGAAACAGTTTTGAAGCAAATCAGACAGCTACCAAATAACAAAGTACTAAAAAGAAAAGCTATTCCTGAGACAGCAGTAATTTTGGGTTTAGTAGTTATGGAGCAGACCTCAGCACCATCAAAAGGACACAAAAATTTAAAAGAGAGACTATTCTTAAAATTAAGGCAGATTTGCAGATTTCCCTTGCTACCCCAGAAGACTTGTAGACTATTCTAGAAAAATCATAGCAATCCACCAATTATTTCTTATTAGGAAGCATGGCAGAGAAAGCAAAGGTATCTATGACCCTTAAGATGGAACAAATCCACAAGGAACAGGATTCATTACTGAAGACCAAAGAATTTTGTGCTGAAGTAGACATTATTGCTTGGTCTGATGTATCACACCCTATTTCTATTTCTATTTCTATTTCTATTTCTATTTCTATTTCTTTCTATTTCTTTCTCTTTCTAATTTCTATTTATTGCTATTTCTATACTATTAACTATAAATGGTGTCTTTGATAAACAGATTAGATGTGGAGGGCTACATGGTAAAAGACAGGTTCATTTATTCAAATGAATCCTAGCCAAGAAGAAATGAAAAATTGGGCAAGGTTTTGGAGCTGTAAGGGAAGTTTCTTCTCATTATATGTATTTGATCATCTGTCTGAAGACCTGCTGGAATATGCAAGTCATTGTAGACTTCAGGAACCCTGGAAACAAGATGAAGAAAGGCAGGTAAATTTACTGGAAAGCATTCTAGTCCCATGACCAAGTGTAAACAGAAAACAGAGACGGCAAATAACTTGTTATATAACTTGTATGAAAATTATAAGTTCTGTAGAGCCCTATACTACATTCCAAGAAAGCAGTTAAAAGAACTAGTATTAGTTATGGGACTACAATGTTCAGTTCTGTTATCACTATAAAAAATATTGATTAACAAGAAAGGGTATGAAAGGGACCAAAAAACCCTTTTCCACAACTTGAAAAAAAAGGAATCCTCACAGAAACCTACAACTTATCAGTTCAGTTTGACTGGTTTATCAAAAGAAAGATGAAAGATGACTTTATTAGGATGTACTTATATCTCATAGGGGGAAAATAAAAACAAAGAATTAAGTCATCCAAGATAAGCACAATAGCGATGATTTTAAATTATAACCATAAAAATACAAAATAAGCTACCTCTCTGTAAAAATTAAAGTGGCTAGTCATTGGAACAGAAAAAAATATTCAGATGGGGATTAAATGTTCATTTCCTTCAACAGAGTCCACTTGTTTGGTTCAAATCTGGATTAAACAGATAAAGTTTCATGGCCACTGTTACATGGAATATCTAAATCAATGAACTCATGATTATACTTGGCCTTTAAAAATTTAATTTGTAATTTTCAGGTTTTAGAAAACACACGTTTAGTGCAAGGGACATAGAATAATTTGAAGAAACCATCATATGCTTTTTGTCCTATTATTCCTGTTCTCCATCCCAAAACAAACACTGCAAAATAAAATCAATCTGAATCTAACTTAAAACTGAAGCTGAATAAGGAGCTTGTAGATCAATATACAAGGAGAGTAAATCAGTCATATACACAAATCACCATTACAATAACCGAACATTTTATTACTCTAACAGCCAAGTAAATACCATTGCCCTTCATGACCCTAAAAGTTACCTGTCCCGGGATTTATGAGCAGTTATCACTTTCATCTCCCTCCTCTCCAGTATCATCAGCTACTGTCTGTAGAGGACTCAACCCTGCTCCTGGAAAGGAGTCGCTGTATGGTCTGCCTGAGCAATTAATGTGGGTGGCTAATACGTAATAATGAAGATACTGAAAGACGATTTAGTAAGTTGATGAATGTGATGGACAGCTACTTAATTGCACAGGAGAAAGTTAATTCACTACTGAAGTGTCATTATTTAAGTAATGCTTGTCTGTTCAACAGGCAACTACTTAATAGAGATGTTATTAAAGCTAAATTACAGCAAAGCTGTGAGACATCTCCATCTAAACAAGACAGGCAAGTCAAAATGAGTGATGAGATACTAATTTTAGTAATTTTCAGTTTAGCCATTTATTGTAATTGCTGTTGGATGCTATATCATTCATTGCTTCATTTATCACTTCATGTTTGGAGCCACCTGACTTGCACTTTTGTAGTTCTAAGTACATAAGTAATATAGAATTATTTTTTCTTTAATTCAAAAAGTTATTTAGTGGATGAAGTGATACAAAAACAGGATAAGACACAAAGCAACAGAAATTAGGATTTAATATGAACTAAAATAACCTCAACTGCTAGATGAAAACAGGCATATGCAAGTACCAACTTTAAATTTTCAGCCTCTGATGGCTGCAACAGAAAAGCTTTGAAATGTAATAGGTGTTACCTGCAAGATACAAAATTAGAATAGATATTAAAAACCCTCTGCTGCTATTATTGAAATCTGATTATTTTTAAGGCGAGCATTTGTTCTGGAGCAGAGAGAGGAGTTAAATATTAATATAAATAATAGACTGCAGTAATACAGATCTTGATTTCTAAACTTGTATCACAACAATACCTAAAAAAAACATGGACCAAAGAAATTTAGGGGAGAGAGAACTCCTCTAATGCATTTTTGTGCATTTCTTTTCATCTTCATATTTTTGTACCCCAAAACATACCAATAACATAATTTAATGATTCCAGAGGCTTTCAGTGATGATCAGAAGTAGGAGCTAAATACAGTATATACCCACATTTCTGCGATATTTGGATGGTAAAACAAAATTGAAACTCTTCTTTTCTACTTTTACGTCCATTATATCAAGAGATCAATATATGGGGGCAGCCTCACAAATTCTGTTATTGTCAGAAGTTATTTTGCACTAACAAAGATGAGGATACAATCTAAAAATAGACTCTTCAAATTTCATAAAAGGATCCTAAATTTGTTTTCCTAATAATCTTGAGATTCTTTGTACAGATTCTTCTCTGTTTAGAGCAGATGAAATGGGAAAATTGAAATTATTTATATTTAATGTGGGGGTTTTTTTAATACATAATAAAATTTGTATATTTATCTCATTATTGACATTTAATTCAACCCAAACAATTGTTCTTTACATTAATGTGTTCATCTGTTTTGCTTCTTGGTTCTTAAGGTACATCACAGTGGTGTAATAACTCATACACAAGAAAAAAGACCACCGATGTTTAAACAAGCTTTTTTGACTATGTTTTGTATTTACACATTTTCTTTTATGTAAGTTTGTAAAAAAGTTCAATTCAAAGTTTACTCTTCATGTATAACATTAGCCTTTTAAATTGCCTAGTGCATTTATTCTCTTAAAATATTAATTATTTTAGTAATGCTAAGTATTATTTAGTAATAGTAATATTTAAAATATAATGACTAGTGATATGACATGTTTTTTCATTTAATTGATTAAGATTTGGCATTGAAATAACTTGTTTTCTCCACCTTCAAAGAATGGATAAACAATAAAAGAAGTTTATTTACTCATGGGTCACATCATAGTTTTACATTACATTTTAATGCATTTTGTTGCCTAATCCACTTTTCTTAAAATATGGAAAAGTGATTTGCATTGTGATTTCTCTTTTTCTGCTAGATGGCTAAAGGTTCAGACTAAGGGCCTGACTTGTCTTCCTTTACTTGTGTGAGTACTCTTTCATCATTTCAGTAGTTCTCCTGTCTTAGTTGAGTATTAATATAAACAAAGGATGTTTCAGTTAAGCATAAAGTATGTCATTCTGCTTTAATCACTTATGCTTGGATTATTTTCATTTTCACTTATGAATATTTGGTATCTTAATCTTTTTTTCCTTTGATCAATCAGTTTCAGAAGTTGTAGCTTCATTTTTTTTTTTCAAGAGGTCTGGAGGAAATGTTGCTAAATATATAGCTTAATGTTGCACAATTTCAGTTCAGTACTAAAGGAAATTGTTAAAAAGTCAAGTTTAATTATTCCAGCCTGTCACTGAAGACAAAGAGAGTTTTGTTTACACGGGTCTGACTCTAAAGCACACCAGATGTTGTGGAATAAGCTATATAAGAACTGAAATAGATGTTTACTCTTCACAAAGTTAGGCGTGTTCCTCAGAAAAGAGGTCCTTTAACCAATTACTCTCATCTGTCCATTTCTACATGAATTGGTTTTTTATTATTGTTATATTTACTGTCTTTCTTCCTCCCTGGCAAGTAGGAAAAAAGCTTTATTACTCATATCATGAAGTACTCCATATAATAATTACTGCTTCAAAAACAACAATTTACGAGTAAGTTACAGGCAACATATGGTTTCACTTACACAAGGCATCACCTGATAAAGTGGAAAAAGTCTCAGTAATTCTTTATCTCTTCCCAGTATTTTATGGCATCTTTGAAAACTTTGTTTAACTGTGTCTATTTATTTATTGATAACTCCCCATTCAAATCAGGACAGTGTTAGTAACTTTCTCAGTTGGCTGATTTGAAATATGTTTCCTCTTGTACTTAAACAGCTAGTGAGAACTCTTTTCCAATTAATATTGCCTTGTTCATTAGGCTAAAAAAGTGGGTTTCTTATTAACCAGGATTGGTTTGACCTCTTTTTGCCAATACTTTACAATATTCTGTGAACATTTAAAAATATTCCAAAAATGGGACAACTTTCTAAAGCAAGCCTTCTGGGAACCAGAACTTACTTGTGAGAACGAACTTGTTGAGAGTCAGGCTGAGAATTCTACGGAGACGCCTTCTACATTCACCAGCTCACCTCTTCGTAAGGTCATCTTTGTTGTGTAGCTATGCAGACTCAGAGTTCTTACTGGCCAGCACCTACAGATACTGTAATTTGCCCATAGTTGTGGAACAGAAGTACAATAGTGAGAGACGTGAGCTCGAGCATTGCTTCTAATGGTGATGCCCAATTTTTTGTCCACTTTGTAGTCTTTATGTCTTCTAGAAAGCACTAATGTACCTTCATTTTACACATGAAAACCAGTAAACTTGCAGAGGAACATTCCAGGAAGACACTGCACTTCCAGTGTAGCGGGCAAGGTTTTGTAAGCTGAGTAGAATGGCCTTTCAAATTCAAGGGTATTCAGTATATACACTTATCTGTACCCGCAATACAATTCCTCTCTTACATGTTTGCTCTGTTAGGCAGTACTTACTGGATGCTGTTACAGATCAGAAGAGTATACAAAAGTTCTATCTTTCAGTTGTTCCACATCTGATGTATCAGATCAGTGGCACACTATTTCTGTTAACTAATATGATGGCTGTGAAAACCAGATTAGCCGATACAAGCAGTTACGCATGCTGCATTTAGTAAATTACATAAATGCAGAATATCAAGGTTTCTGTGTTGGTTGGTTTTGTGGGGTTTTTTTCCCAGTTTAGTGTCTAACAGCCTAAATACTTCCAGTATTATATTTGGATTCAACTTAGAAGAAGGAATGAAAATAGGCATTTAGGAAATAGCAAAGAGGTGTTTCTCTTGCTGAACTGTGTTGTGTAAATGTATTTTAAAACTCTTTCAAATTTCTTTCTAGCTTGTATCGGGTATTAACCAAACAGCTCTTACTGTTTTGAATGGAAATAGTATGATTATACTTTGGAAACTTTGAAAATTGGCATGATACATAAATATACACCATATGAGATTGATACTATTGCTGATTTCTGTCTCAGACCAGCTATTTTTCATTTTAAAACTCATGCAAGGGATTTCTACACTGATACCATATATTACACATTATATTTTAAATACTAATAATATAATGTGTATTTTTATTACATAATGTTTTTTATGTTGTGTAGAACATAATAATGTTATATAGCAGTATATAATATTAATGCTTTGTTATGATAAATTATGTGCTATATTTTATACATTACACATTGTATGTAATATATATTACGTCTTAGCTGTACATAGAGCTGTACTTGAAATGAGAAGGGAAATGCACAGGTCACACACAGAACTATACATTATCTATTTCTTTCTGGCTGGAATTCTGAAAAAATAATTCTGTTTCAGCACACCCCATTTACCGCTAAGCTGTGCAAGTGCCACTCTTCAACAGTTTCTCCTGTCCTGGCTTTAGGATCCATTTCGATAATCCTGGATATTTACCCATTCTTAAAAAAATTGAAAAAGTACAATGTTTTCCTGGCATTCAAGTCTTGAAAGTGTAAATTCTATAGGACAAATAACAATATTAGTAAGAATATCATAATTTAGCTTATATTGCTAACTAAGTCAGTGGGTGTAATGAGAGACATAAAGATTCACAGAATACTAATAAGGACACAGGAGCTTCCACACATGGCCTCCTAAGTGCCCTGACTGCTCCTTCTACTCCAAGCCTGTGTCACTTGGGAGATGTCCCTATTACAGGTGTTTTCTAAACACAGAAGTAGGTAGGACCAAAGCTGTAGCAGAACGGGTGCTTCGTCCAGTGTTAGCCACTGGGTTGTGCTTCTGTGGTGGAAAGCAGCAGTCTTGGTGTTCAGGGCATCTACCCTCTGCTATACAAAAACATCCCTACGCAGGTGGTTGCCTCTAAAAGGGCTGAAGACGACTAGTAAGAGGGTGACACCGGGAACATACTAGCCAGCAGGGGAAAGAAGTGCATGGAAGGCTGTGTGTCTTCTCTGTACTTCTCCGTTAGATGTATTCAGATTAAAATGCATAGGATCCTGACTCAGACAAAGAGCTGATACAACATTATCTTAACTGGAGAACTAGAAGAACTCATGCAGCCAGTTTTCCCTTGGCTTTGAGATTAGCAATAGATTTCAAGTCATTTAATGAAGAACGAACTCCAAAGTTTTCTCTATAATGAGAAGCATTCATATTATAATTCATAATAATTCCTAATTTATAAATTTTCTGGTGCCTAATAATGTAGTTTAGTTAATGTTGTAAGTTTTCCCTCATTTGAGGCACTAATATAATCTTTTACCTATACATTTATTCCTTGAAACTTGGAAGGACATGATATTTTTAAGGCACACGCACGCACACACATTGACTGAATAACAGCAATTACTTAGGAAACATTTAATGCAGAATTTCTATGTCTTTCTGCCAGCTCCCTCTGAGAAGCTAGATGATGATCTAACAAAACTATGTTTCATCTAAGAGACTAACACTACGAGAATTATTTTTCAACACTAATAGCTTTAAAACTGGTTTTATTATTTATGTTCCAAATATGCCAAAACCAGCATGTTATACTGCTTTCTTGCCTAATGTTAGATAAACAAATCTCAGTTCATTACCAACCTGTTTGTTGCACACATAATAGCAAAATAATGTGGTTACATTTCTTAAAAAGATCCAACTACAAAGCAAATACTTTGTGTACTCTGCAAGTCTAAAATTTTACTTAAAGCAATAAAAAGAAATGTGGCTGGAAAAGCAACATCCCTTTATATAATGCAAACCATAGAGCTCCATGAAGAGCAAAGTACCTTGAAGTAATAAAGTGGCTTTTTTATCTGAGATCTTTTCATATGAGGATATCCCAAAAACTTTTATGTGAAATTCTGACATTTTCTGCCTGATAATTTTAGTGACACTATTAAGATACTAACAGGCTACCTTTAGAGTATATATGTATTTTAATTGCAATTCACTTAAAATGTCACAGTGCACCAAATGCCTGCCCAGCATTCAAGCATGTTCAATATCAAAGCATTTCATTAAGTGCAAGAAGAGCCAGACCTTCCCTGACCTCTCAACATTTCCCAAGCTTTAAGCCCTTGCCCCAAGATACACAGGAATTAACACAGTTTAATGGAATTTTTCAAATATATCCCTGCAGAGACTAGAGGCCTGGAAGCCAGCATACTTCAGTTTGGAAATGCCTGTTTTGATATGTAATAAAAGAGAGGGAATAGAGGATCCAATAACACAAAAGAAATAGAAGAATTTCATAATTAAAAACCACAAAAGTATCCTCAATCAGATGGTTACCTCTTTAGATACTATCTTTTAGTGTAGGTAAAAATATGCACTCTGACCTTGAAGTGCAACAAGGCAGTTATTAGGCTTCTTCCACCAGAAAAACGCAGCTTTGATATACAAATCAGGTGAAGACTTCTTAGATACAACAATCTGTAAGCCTTTTTTCTTTAAGGAATATTTTTAAAGCCACTTTTTCATCAAAATGCTGGCATTCAGATAAAAAATTACTATAACCAAAGCTTACTAAAAGTAAACTAGCTTTAGAAAAGAAAGAAGGCCTGTATGTAAGATAAAATATTTACACGAGACAAGGAATTCTAGAACTACTGACAGAGAGACCTACTACTTTAACTAAGAAGAAGGAAATGTATTTGAAATCGACAGGATATCATCTTTTATTTGAAATATAGAAGAAAGCTGTTTTGGGGAACGCTTTCAGAAAGTAACTTAAATAATGACTCTTTAGTTGTTTGGAAGACAGTAGCAAAAACCAGAAACACTACACAGAAGAAAAAGATATGGACATTTCTTATCATACTTACTACTTGTTTTAATTATAAAGCTATTTAGGACAGATGAGTAGGGACACAGAAGAAGCTGGAGTGATTTACCTAGTGGAAGCAGAAATTAAGATTTCATTATATGGTTATGACTTTATGTTCTTCATAGAATATACATAATAAAGTTGGGAAGGATTATAGGAAATAAAGATTTTTTTTTTCAGCAATGAGGACATGAATTAAAAGACTGCAAATCACAGATACAGCATTGTGGCTTAAAACAGTAAAGGATGACAGATAACTTCTAAAATTCGTAGATAATGAATTTAGATATTTTGGTACTAACGTTCCAAAGAAAGAGAATCTATTTCGATGAAATATGAAATGGCAATTACTTACTGTGATGTAAATGTGAAAATATTATTACCAGTGAAATGACCTGGTGAATTCCAGGGCTTTAAATGAATAGTTGGACTTAAGCATCTCTTTTTCCTGAATCTTTCTTAATCCACAGAAGAATCTTAAAGAAGTCTATCAAAATAATTAAACAACTCCTAAAGGTTAAATTGTAAATTACCACACAAAATAGAACAACTGAAACAATGTTGCGGCAAGACAAACCAGGACAGTGCTGCCACAGAATTCCCGGAGGAAAAGCTTCCTCAGAAACACGGACAGAACAGAACTTACTGACCTCAATCCTGTAACGTAGCTCAGCCCAAAACCTTCAGTATAAAAATTCTGGCAAGCATGAAACAGTCTCGGGAATTTAAAAGCATAAGTGACAGCATACAGCACTTTGGGCAACAAGGAATTAGCTAATACAAATATAATATATAGATACATACACACATATTTACATATACAGAGAAGGAGGGAGAGGAGAGGGGTGCTTTCACTCAGACTCAAAAATTGCACAAGTCTTGAAACAAGGGGAAGTATTTATTCATGGCATACAAACTTAGACAACATCATATTTATAAGAGATGTATTTAAAGATTTCTGTGATCAGAATTTTTAAAAGTAGTCCTTTACAAAAAATCTCTCAGAAAGAAAGCTGATAAAGCTATTTGCCTTATGAAATTTCATACAGAAATCTGAAATGTGCAAAAGCAGTGGAAACTGTTTTGTAATGTATTATTTCAAGACTATGCTTTTAAAAGACAAAATTCAAAGACTGTAAATTTATGAAGTGTGGACTGCAAATATGAATCAACAGCAAAAGATTAGAATTAGCTAATGCAGATCACAACTATTTCAAAATTAACCAGATAGATAGCACCAATTCAGTACTAGCTGTTTCATGGAACACTTTAATCTTTATATAATTAGATAATACTGTTGTCACAGATATCAGTGTGAAATGTAAAATTACACAGGCCCCACTTTATACAGGATGCGATGGAGAAGGGAGAGCTCGTGTAAGGATGCAAAACTGACATGGAAATGAATTTTGCACCAGCATTCTGGGAAGATAGCAGTTGTGAAAAACAAATTAGTTGGGGAGAGGTTGTTACAGTAAATGAGATATGAGATGATGAAAGCCTTGCTGAGGGTTTTTGGCTGTTGGGGTGGATACAAAATGGGGCCAGCATGACTGTGGATTGCTAAAATTTTTACTTCACTTTAATTTATGTTTCATTGCAAATGCTTGGCAGAAACAATCTTACATTTTGGATGGGACAGCTAGGTGAAAGTGCATCACTTTCTAACATTTCTCAGATAGATACTAAGTGGATGGATTCTTGCATTGCACTTTTCACATAAATGTTCATCTGAATTAAATACCAAATATGTTATTTTGCTGACTGCATTTTCTCAGCATTTCTACAATGCTCCAACAGATGCCCTTTCACAAAAATAGGACCAGTATTGTTTTGTTGCTAAATATTTCTCAAATGTTAAGTGCATCTCACAGCAAGGACATGGGCATGAAACAGAAAGTATACAGCTTCTTTATTCTGTTACTATGAATATTGCAACTTGAAGAATCACAGAATCACAGAATCACCTAGGTTGGAAGGGACCCTTTAAGATCATCTAGTCCAACCAATGAAAAAGAAAAAAAAAAAAAACCAAACAAAAAAACCACACACACAACACACCACACACAACCCACACACACACCACCACACCACCCAACACTAATCCATATCCCCGAGCACCATGTCAACTCGTCTCTTGAATACCTCCAGGGATGATGCCTCAACCATCTCCCTGGGCAGCCCATTCCAATGCCCGATAACCCTTTCAGTAAAGAAATATTTAGATATTTCCTAATATCTAACCTGAACTTCCCCTGGCGTAACTTGAGGCCATTACTCCTTGTCCTATCATCTGTAACTTGGGAGAAGAGACCGACCCCCGCCTCTCTACAGCCTCCTTTCAGGTAGTTGTAGAGAGCGATAAGGTCTCCCCTCAGTCTCCTCTTCCCCAGACTGAACAACCCCAGCTCCCTCAGCCTCTCCTCATAAGACTTGTGCTCCAGACCCCTCACCAGCTTCGTTGCCCTTCTCTGGACCTGCTCCAGCACCTCAATGTCTTTCCTGTGGTAGGGGGCCCAAAACTGGACGCAGTACTCGAGGTGGGGTCTCACCAGTGCCGAGTACAGGGGGACAATCACCTCTCGGGTCCTACTCACCACAGAAGAAGAAATATTTTATGATGCAATTACACTTTTGAATAGAAAATTTGCAAAATTAATATTCTTGATTCAAAATTTTGCTCTTTCTGTTCTGTAAAACATTTGGGTTCTATATTCAAATTTTCACTGATTGTAAATATGGATTTTCTTCTGATTCTTACAGCACGAGAAAACTAAGCAAATTTGAGTTACGATCGTAGCTTTTGTCAAAAAATAGAAAATCCTTTGATTCTAAAATTATACTTCTTTATACATTTTCTAAAGGCTAAAAATATAGCAAAATTCTCCATTCTTTGAAAGTCTTAGTCTAGCTAAGTTTGGAATGCAGAAAAGCAATAAATATGGAATAATTTTATTACTATTTTTGCAAAGTCACACTTCACAGCAGGCCCAGACTTCCCAGTGCCACTACCAAACATTTTACGCATCCTATAGGATGGTATATTTGTACGGTGTGAATTGAAGTGTGTTTCTAAAGACATGGAGTTGCACACGCACCAACATTAGGAAAATTTTTAATTCTTTCCTCTGCTATTTATTTCGGTGGATGGAATTGGAAGAAAGGGGGAAAAAATACTGAGAAAAGTGTTGAAGAGATTTCTAAGGATAAGTAGTATTTGACAGACACATTGGAGTAACTACTTGGACAAAAACTAAAAGTTTTTGTGTGAGTGTGAGTTTACAAAAAACTCACAGAACTACTTCAAGTGTGCAACTGCTTATTAACTAGTTCTTCTTTAACATAACATGCACAGGACCATTCTTCTCAGTAAAAGAAAGCAATTACTTTTACAAACTCTTGTTTATGTAATGAATCTCATCTACATTGTTAAATTAATATCCAGCATATAACCATACTTTTTCCTTGGAGTCAAAGTGCTAGGAATTCAGCTCTCACCTGCTAGTTTTTTAACAGTATTTCCCCTCAAACATCTGATGAACTCCAGTGGGTTTTATTGCTTACATATTTAGGTCTTAATGCCATAATTTTTCCCAATAGCACTTTCTGACTGATGACTAATATTTATCTTCTTTCTTGGATCTCTACAGAGTTATTGTACCATGAAAACAAGAAAAATGAGTCTTTTTGACAAAAAACCCAAACAAATAAACAAAAAACAACACACACCTGCTTGAGGGAACCAAGGAAATTCAATAAATAGAGATAATAATTATTAAACATTGTGAAAAACCAGAGTCAAGGTTGTGTGCTAGCAGGCTGCATTTCCCAAAACCTCCCTAATCCCAAGATAGCTCAAAACATACTGCTACAACTGAGACTGAGATGTCTCTTCTGGGTCCTGTTTGCTCCATCTTTGGTAGGTATTTTAACAATGTTAAGCTTGTCTCAAGCGACCTGGCAAGATCTAGCTGCGCTGGCAGCACGACATCAACAGCTTATGCTGGAAGCAAAGACGCCAGCCAGTGCTAGAAGCCTGGGCTGGGCAATGGGGTTTCTGGGCTGATCAACTGCTGACCTGGCCCCAAGTTTTGTCAGCAGGGCTGGGGACAGGGACAGCTAGTTGTTCCACTCCAGAGGGGATCCTGGTGCTCAGGCAGCACGTAGGGCCCTGGCTGGGGTGGAAGAAGGATGACCCAATGCAACAGTAACAGGTGCCCCCATTGTCACTTAAGCATCAAAGCCAAAACATCCATCATTAAATTAACAAACTCATCAATGCTTAGTGAGCACTATGTGATAATGTAGTCATTGAATTTCTTTAAAAGAGTGGTACCATGTTTCAGAGTGACCTTCTTTACACTGATCGGAACATATACCTTCTGGTGACTATTTTTTTATCAAGCTTAGTGAAAGTAACATCTCCTCTATCAAACCAGACACACCTATCATTTGCAAAAAAAAAAATGGAAAAGATGTTAGGGTTTTCAAGGCAAATGTGCTTTGAGGACTAAAATAATAGTTTATTATCCCATCTTTCGCTGGCCACTTAGAGTACTTAAGCCATGCTGCTAGTCTGTAGATATTGATAGTCTAGGATATTGATAGTACAGTAGTAGATGAAAAATTAATTCTTCATTTGTGCAAAAAATGCCCATGAGACTAATCAAAGTGTAATACCTAAGCACTTTGCAATACCTGTTTATGAGCTGCACTCCAGCACTTTCAGTGGCTGGAGAGGTTTACATTTATTTTGGGGTTCTATTACAGATGCACAAATTGAAGAAAAGATCAAATTTTCTAAGGGCAAAAACTTGATTTGCATTGATTCACGGTATTCTAATGGTATACACATACCTCTAAATTTTTTTCTTTCGATGAGAACCCTGGAGCAGGGAGCTGGAGCAGGGCATTCTGTATGCACTGCAGCTCAACCACACAGTAACAATGATACCATATGATATTTGAAATGGTTTCGCAACCCAATTTAATAGATCTGTACTAAGTATATACTGTATCCATCACTCTTTATTCCACATAAAGGTTAACAGTATTCTCTGCAAGGCTTATGGAAAGACTGCAACAAGAATATCCTTGGCAAAACATTATCTTTGTGAGTGGCCTGTCTCTTTCACCAACAACCTACCTGTTTTCTCCCTAACACTTCAGATGTCTGCTTCATGAAATGTTTATTTGACATTTACAACTTCTAGGCTATTCTGAACTTTGAATTTTCAAGTACCACAGTAGATCTTGCTGCATGCTTCTACTCAGATATTTCAAAGGGAATATTGGTTTGACTTTAGCATGCTTACCGTTAGCAGTTCAGAGCTGGCATCACTATCTTTAAAGACAAGTATTTTTATGAAGTCCTGGATTTCCTTAGCTATTTGGTTTTAGATAATGTTAAAATTTACCAGTATGTAAAACTATTTTGTGATGTAATTTTTAATTATCTTTTCATCTTTTATTTTTTCATAAAAGGCTACATGGTCAAGAAAGGCAATGGGTTGGAATGGAGATTAATGGACATTCTTGGCTAATTCTGCAATTTAGTTTAAAGAGCTACTTTTGAAACCATAGAAAATACAGTTGCCTTTTTTAAGTGGGAGAAAAGGGAATGTGACCCTAACAAGAAATTTCTTTTTATGAAATGAAGACTTCCTTAGCATATAAGCTCCTGAATAACATACTTTTGAGCTAATAATGCAGTTTTGCTTCCCTTTTATGCAATGCTTCAGAGATACAGAATTTTTTCAAAGGCAGCAAGAGATGTAGTTTTTCTACCACATTTGATATGTTTCCAGTGAGGCTTGACCCAACCATTGAATGAACTAACTTTTGGTAACTGTTAACATTTTAAAGATTATAACTACAATACTTTTGTAAACAACAAATCAGGGCCACAATAAAACTACTAATCTGGTTCCCTTGTCGTATTTCTTCCCAGCAGCTAGATTTAGCGATATGCCTGCTTTCTTTTCTCTTTTCCCCCGCTTTTTAAAAACAAATCTGGCCTAATAAGGAATCAGTACAAAATGGAAACAGCGTTGAAATCCTTTCCTCCAGAGATCTGTAGTGGTTTAAAGAAACAACACTTTTTGTCTTGAAAGCATGAACTGAGCTACTGTTATTAGAAAAGAGAGAGCAATTACTGCATTTTTAAGATAAAATATTCTTCTTCTCTAATTGACTTTAAATCTGAAGAGGCACAAGCTTAACAAACATTTCATTTATGTTTCTTCTTCAGAGGAAGCCTAATCTGCACACTAAAATATGTCATTTTTCATATCCATAATTTGCCCCATCTGAAAATAAGCCTCTCAAAGTAATGAGTGTGTGGGTTTTTTTTTGTTCTGCCAAGATGTTTTTCCTTTTAAGGATCTGATTAATAACTTGTTATGAATGTCAAAGGGGAAATTCAAAGCAAAGAGTTATTTATTAAAAAAATTGAAAGTATTTTTTTATATGAACCCTTGTGCAATATATGTCTCTCATTTCAAACTATGCTGTCTCTACAGCTGTGTGCAGGCACAGATATCAGAAACTTCCAGATGTCGTCTGTGTGTCCATCCCCACTGCTTGCTCAGTTCCCTCCCCTTTCCTGCACACCTTTTTAGGTATGCAAGTAAGATGCAAAATGTTTTTCAAAATTCAGCCCATAAATGGATGTGCCTTCCTAAACCCTACATACAACTCTCATGAGAACATAAACTCCTGAAAAGGAGAACATAAGCTCCACATTATATATTCCATCAGCAGTAGACCACCATGTGATTTTTTGTTGGTTTTTTTCACAAAAGAAAGGTTTGCAGAGATTCCTGAATGCTGTTGTTCCTATGGATTAGTTCATAAAGGGATGCCATATAATACAACATATACCATCTGCTTTAGGTCATGTGCCTACTACATGTGATAGGCCACTGTTTCTGGTTCTGTCATTGCACTAAAAAAATTCTCAGGAATAAAGTCTGAGCAGAGAAAAGCAGGAAAAATCCTGCGTGCCACTGAAAAAAGACAGACCTACCCAAACTGGGATAGCTGGTTACCTAACTTATGGTTTATTGTCGTCTCTGATCCTTCCAGTTGCTGACATTTCTAAGAATTGTTCCTTTTCTTCTTTATATAAACAGCAGGCATGAATACATAAGAATCATGCCTATCCAAATTAAACCAAAATCTGCTTTATTTTCCTTCAACACTGTACCTTTCCTATTTAATGTTTAAATCATACAGGTCTGAATCCTTCTGTCAGCTTCACTTCATGTCTGCTATTGCAGCCTTCAGAACATCTCCACCACACTGTATCTCCCCAGCAGCATGGTAATCTGCAAGACTAATTTCACCAGCCGATCCTCAGATTTAATCTTGGAATTATCTTTTTTTATAGCTGAGATTTACCTTCAGATTGCAGGTGACTGCCTTAAATTTCCCTCATTGTCTAAAGCTGTGCTTCCATGTTTGCACTTGTGCATTGTCATATTACCTTGGAGTACAGGTCTGAGCCGGTTCAGACACAAGTGCACTTTTCCAACACTGCTCTTCACTTAGCAAGAGCTAGTGGTAGAGGTTTTTGGATGGTGAGAAGCCTGATGCTCTGACTGCTGCGTGTGCAGCTGTTCACTTGTCCATCCTCTTTCCCTGTGGGGCTCCCTGTGGACCGGCCTCTTTGGAAAAGCTGGCCTTCTGTTTATAATATCAGACTTCCCCTATGTCGGTGGCCCAAAGCAATTGCCTTTAAAGCACTGCCAGGACACCATTCAGCACTGCAAAAGCAATACATAATTTTTGCTTTCGACTGAGCAGTGACTGCAGCAGCAGACACATGGTTCCTTGCCTAATGACAGCTGTACATGTCCTGATGCAGCTGTATTGAGACCCTCTGTGCCAGGCATTAGCCTTCTTGTCCACTAATGCTAACATACAGGGAAAATAGGTACATGCAGAGATGGAATGACAGCAGGAAAGGCTGGCCCAAGCCTAAAAATTCTCAATATATTGTTAGGCGTTTTGTGAAGATAAGTAACTACTCGCACCTGCGCATCAGAATCAGGAGAGTCAAACTGTGAAGGTTGCCCTCTGAACTGTTTTATGCAAAATGCCATATTTGTTCTGAAAAACTGTGTATGGTTGAATTGAAACCAAGATACCATCATTCCTCGCACCTTTTTCTCTCAATCTTTTTACCTTGTCTTATTTGTTGCAGAAGAGAACTCCTGACATCTGAGGACCACAGTTTTGCATTATTCACTCCTTACATGTATACAGATTCCACCCTGAATTGTTTTCCAGATCCCAGAATTGCAATTAAATTGCTTTCTAATTGGAATTTAATTGCTTAATAATTACAACTTAATAATCACTCAATGAAGAAAATGAGTGATTAAAAAGCAATGTAAAACATAATACAATCAAAATGCAGACAACTATTTACGTTCAACTGTTTATGTACAGTTTTAAATTGGAAAGGATGTGAGACGCTGAGAAGTTATTTCCTGAAAACATTTGGCTGGAAGAGATCATAGCACAAGCCCTGCTACTGTCTAGACAATTCCCACTGAGGTCCACCACCGTACCTCTTCTTGAGGGGTACAGATATGAGAAGAGGTCGGGGAAGTGTAAGTAAAGGGCTGCAGGAGCCAGGCATCTCTGCAGCGTAATGCAGCAAGAGATAATATAAGTGGGAGGAGAAGAGAGTTGAGACTGAGGTCTGCTCACTGCCTGAACTAGTTTTTTTTATCACCTGCCTTAGCTTCTTCCTCCCACTCTTAAGTTGGTACAGGCACATATGCAAGAGGCACAGACTGTTAGTGCCACTTGGCTTCACTCCACAGCTGCCTGGAATGCTCTCCCTACTCCCAAACAGCATGTGTTCGCTCCACTGTATCTTCCCTCATGACTGTAGCTTACTATTCATTGCTCCCATGCGCTGGGTCCCACAGTGGGTTAGCCATCCTCTTAAAAGCAGCGTTTGTGGCAGTACGTGGCTTCATCCACAGGCGTCACAACTCTTTAGACAAGAGTGGGAAAATTGCTACTCTTCTGTCCCCAGCGAGATGGATACATGAGTCTTCTTCCAGCAGGAATAACCCTTCTTGCAAAATTACATCCTGCTGTCTTGGCCAGTGCTAATGATTGCTGGGCTCTCTAAGTGTGCTTACACTTACCTTTGCTGCCTGTGGGACGGAAAACGGGCAGATGAGTTCAGTCTGGGAGAAAAATGAAGACACCTTGCTGGTGATAGCTATGCTGTGCCTGCACATTCCTAAAATACAGGCATCCCCTGCCGTGGGAGAAGGCTCTACTCCTTGGACAAAGACCAGCAACTAGTCCACAGGGAAAAGAAGCAAAGGGAAAGATGGTTTGCTGATGATCTACTCTTTGTAAAGTCCCAGAACAGATGGAGCAGAATAGGACTAAGGGGAATATGAAGAGCAGCAGAGACTAATGGCTCCACTGGGGACAGCTTTTACTTTTCATATCTAACCTTCATTTTGAATGACATGACATTGAGCAATGTCATTCTAGGTCAGCAAAAATGATTCTTTGCTCGAGCCAAGAATGACCCAATTTTGTTATTACACAGCATGCCCTTAGAGCACCCGGACATTAGCTAAATCAGTTACTCCAAACAGTAAATATGAGATGTCAGTTCTCTGCTGTGAGCTGAAGTTCAGTTCTGACACCCCTGAGGGGCATGAGGAACAGTGGATGGATGCTCATGTCCCTACATCAGTGTGGGTCTGGAGTACAGCCCACAGGGCAGGGCCAGTCACAGCAAGAGAGTGGGGCAGAGCATGGGCATGCAGGGCACGAGATGAGATCACTGGCAGTGCTAGACTGACCTTTGGCGAAACAGCCACAACCTGGCTACACATGTTAACCGCTCCCTGCTGAAACTCAGCTATTGCCCTGGGAACCCTTCTGCCACCTCTGAAGAGGTGAGCTATCGAGAGAGGCTAATTCCAAATATCCTGCAACAGTTCTGGAATACAATGGGAAAATCTCAGTGTGGGGCTTCAGAAAGTAGTCAGGGTTCTCATAAAAATGGCAAGACGTTCACCTGCCTATGGGTATTCACTGTTGCACTTGTTAGGTGGCCCCAGAGGTTTGGCTTGCTCACACACTGCCTCCTGTAAGCCGGATAATCTGGTTCTACTCAGAAAAGCACACCAGTGTACCTTCTGACACTAGAACTCCACTCCTAGAAAGAGGCTAAAGCTACCTCTTCAGACTATTTAAAACAAGTTTATATTAGCTCAATACTTTGCATGATGGAAACAGGGATTTTGATTCAGCAATCAGCGCACTACAACTGGATTTATTATCTTGGGGAAGCAGGGCTTCATTGATTGTAAGAAAGAGAAAGAGGTTAAATGGGAGTCTGCATGTAGCAGATTTTTGGAGTTCTGAAGGCTGCTGTGATTTCTGCAGTTTCTCCTATCTTCTCCACATATTTTTCTTTTAAATTGAGGCAAAAGATTTTGAGGAATATTGCACTTCATGGCCTTCAAGTATTATAGTGCAACACCTGCTTATCACATTCCTCTTCCCTCTCTCCTAAGTTACAATCTTTCCAACAATTTGCAAGTAAATCTCTCTGCTGTAAAACGTAGGAAAAGATTCTTGCTATTTTAAATTGTTCCAAGAGCAGTTATCAAATAACTCTTCAGGAAAAGTTTTACCTAACAGACTAGGTGTCTTCTGCCTAAACTTTCAGCAAGACATTAATACTGGTATCTGCACATGATCTAATTTGATGCTGTAACTTGCACTTACTCTACCATAGATTTCCCTGGCTTTTTTCTGCTACATGAGCTTCTAGCAGTCATTCAGTCTTCA
This sequence comes from Numenius arquata, assembly GCF_964106895.1. Lineage (NCBI taxonomy): Eukaryota > Metazoa > Chordata > Aves > Charadriiformes > Scolopacidae > Numenius > Numenius arquata. The sequence continues at coordinate 26,006,464 of NC_133616.1, read as the reverse complement.
GTGCCAGTCACTTTGCCCAACTTCTGTAGCAGAGCCTTAGCTATGTGCTCATGTGGCACGTTGACATTCTCCATCCCTGCTTTCCTCTATCAATTACGCTTGCAGTTGATGGTTCATAGATTGCTCCATTTTATGAAAGGAAACACTTCTTTACAATGGTTGCTAGGGGTTATTTGTTACAGCTTGGTTTTATTTTTTGAAGGCACATCCTCTGTAAAACTGATCTACTTTATTGGGACAGAAAGCCAATCAAGAAAGATCACTTGGTTGTCTACTTAGTGTTTGAACATTTTGCATTGAAAAAACCTGATGGATTTCCCTCTCAGCCGATCTGAGCCCTCCTTGCCACCATCTGAGGTTGGCATAAACATTGTAAATTCCACAAGTGATAGAATATTGAGAGAACCAGGACTTGAAGGAATAATATCAAGTCAGTTCCTTACACAAAATTTCTTAAGAATAGTATACAACTACTACTCAGACAAGCAGTTCAAATCTACTCTTCATTGAAGTTTAAACTCTTCTTTCTGAGAAAATAGCCAATTCAGATTAAGATAATTTTGTTTGCTAAGAAGGCAACTATTTCAGAATTACTGAAAACCCCTGAATGAAACCAATTCCAGGAGGCTGGGAAATTTTTAGTTGAGCTACTTTTATCTAAACATCACCCATTCTCTATTAGAACTAATTTTTCAATGAACTTACTAGCACCTTAAAAATCAGATTGATATATTTATGAGCTATACCTTGTACCCAAATTAGAAACATTTAATTGCAAGTAGGTAATTCTTACCTAGCACAAAACCCCTAAAATTCTACTATTTGGAAAGCATGGTGTAGAGAGGACTTGTTGGGGTGGGGAGCATCCTTGGCTAATCATAGAATCAGAGAACATCAGGTTGGAAGAGACCTCAAGGATCACCTGGTCCAACCTTTCTTGGCAAAAGCACAACCTAGACAAGATGGCCCAGCACCCTGTCCATCTGAGTCTCAACAGTGTCCAATGTTGGGGAATCCGCCACTTCCCTGGGGAGATTATTCCAAGGCCTGATTGTTCTCATTGGAGAAAACTTTTCCTCTCATGTCCAATCAGGATCTCCCCAAGAGTAACTTGTACCCATCACCCCTCGTCTTTCCCATGTGACTCCATGTAAAAAGGAAGTCTCCATCTTCTTTGTAGCCACCTTTTAAATCCTGGAACATGGTGATAAGGTCTCCCCTAAGCTTTCTTTTCTCAAAACTGAACAAACCAAATTCTCTCAGCCTTTCTTTATATGCCATACTTCCCAGTCCTTTGATCATCTCTGTGGCCCTTCTCTGGGTCCTCTCCAGTCTATCCACATCCTTTTTGCATAGCAGGGACCAAAACTGAACACAGTGGTCCAGGTGTGGCCTGAGAAGTGCTTGAGTAGAGTGGGATAATGACTTCTTTATCTCTGCTTCTTTATCACCGTTCTTGTAGATGGGGGTGACATTAGTCTTCTTCCAGTCTTCTGGGACAACCCCCAATCTCCACAACTTCTCAAGGATTATGAAGAGTGGCTTCATAACTATGTCAGCCAGCTCTGTTAAGACCCTGGATAGCGTCAGGGCCCATTGATTTGTAGAGGTCAAGCTCCTGTAATAGTTCGCATACCAACTCTTTCTTCACCAGTGATGGGTCTATGTTTGCATGCATTCTCTTTTTCTATTAACTGGCAGGCATCTGGTATCTCCCAAAGTTAACACTTTTAGTAGCCAGCAAAGATGCACTATGAAAATTCTATCATTTAGTTGTAAAATACTTATTATCCTTTCCAAAAACTTCCTAACGCAGTTTCACTATTGCCTTGAAAGTTATATTAGATGACAGATTTTTGCTTTTTAACTGTGCACAAATTATTATCAGAGAACTGTCACAATGTCCACGACTTGAAGCACCAGCAACCACACAGGAAAAGACATTCTTTTCAGCCAAACCTTCCTTCATTCATGTATGCATTCATTCATTCATGTTCAGTTGAATGAGGACCAAATATACAGCTGCCAATGCACACAGCTTTTGAACTACCAACCCATTTCATTAAGCTATGATATATTGAGCCATGGGCGAATATTGGAAAACAACTTGATTTAATTTGCTGTCACAATAAGTGAGCTATATGAATGATTGTGACTGATACTGTAACTTACTTTTGTTGATTGTACAACAGCTGCCTTTGTGTTTTTTGAAGTATGAAGTATTTTACACTTCATAGCAACAAAAAAGTTGAAAGCATTTTGTTGTTTAGAAGCTATGCTTTTATGATTTCTCCCATTTGCATACCATCTTATATCTGACAGTCCTTCACAAATAATTGAGAAACTTTTGCATAAATTAGAGCAAGCCTTGAAGCAATTATTGCTTTCTTTACTGATCCATGCAAAATCAATTCTCGTGTACATGTAGGATTTTTCCTAACTTGTTGACAGAACACCACCATTGTAATGACTGCCAGTGTCAGCATCAGAGTGATGATATATGTAGAGCCATTAAAATACATAAAAGTGTTAACATTCTGAGTTAGCCTTCAAAAAACCCTGGATAGTGTGCCCCACAGTTAGTCTATGATTATTACATGGGGAAAAAAAATCACATTGGAATACCAAAAAGTTACAAGGCTAGTTTTACTCTCATAGCAATTTTTTTTCATCTCATCTGCCTCAAATCTCTTTTTTTTTTTTTTTTGCATTGAAATTAAAGTTCAAATCACTTCTTTAGAAAGCATGTAAAGAAATTCAGGATTCACTGGTTTTAAGTGTTGCATCAATGTAGACTTTTTGATACTAAGCATATGGGATTTCAGATTGCAACCATAGCTCTGAACCAAAGGTTCTTCAGTGCTTCAAACAGCTGCTCCCATTTATTTGCATCATTTGGACCAGCTTCTTCAAACTGCTGTGTCAGTGTTTCTGAGGAAGTACTTGAAAAGTCTTTCAAACAGTTCAAAATGGTTGAAGACTTCCAAGAACCCCTTTTAATGTGTCCACCCATGGAAACAGGCCTTTGTGACCATGGTTCAAAGCCATACCTTACCTACAGCCCATGCTGAACCTTTGTACAAGACACCTGAGAAGCCTCACGCTCGGCAAGATGTCTATCATGTCAACAGAAGGGAACAAGAGAGTAAAATTGTGTCTTGTCAAATAAGCCTCACATTTGAAGGCTTTCTTGCCTCCACATGTGCACTTCATTCCAGGCCAGATGGCCTCTCCTGACCCACTCTGGGGAAAGGAACCTTGAAATGAAGGGATTCATTTTCTTCTTCCTTACAAAGTTTGTTAAGATTTCCTTCTAATAATCCTATGAATGCTTAAATAAATAAATAAATAAAATACCATCTGTTTGAATTAACATAATTTCTTGGGAGTATTTGATTAGACAGCGCAGTACGTGGAAGTCATCAGTCAGGCAAGTGATGTATGACTGCTAATCTGTAAATACCTAACAAAAATAATTCTTGCTTGTTTGCTAAACCTGTGTCCACCCTCTCCCTAAACAGAGAGATCGCACCGTGCGCAGGTACTCCTCTCATCCAGCCCCCTGGAGCGGCCTGTTCTGTGCTGTTGCCATAGAAAATGGGAAGGAAGCCTCCAGTTAGGGAAGAGGTCACTCTTAAGCAGCGATATTATTTAAGTATCAGCCAGCCAGCATCCTGGGTAGAGGAAAAGGAGAGGCCACGCAACCTCCTCCCTGTGGGGAACGCCCGCAGGGCACCGAGCAGCCCTGAGATAGGGCTACCAAAGGCTGGGGGGGGGGGGGGGGGGGGGGGCGCGCGTGCGTGTGTTGGCCTACGCTGGCCCGGCCGGCATCTCGGAGCTGCCCGGGCGGGCGCCTCTCCCTGAGGAGAGGCCCCGCTCCCGCCATGGCCGCTGGCAACGTCCGCACGCCCTTTCCAGCTGCCGCGCCGGGAAGCCGCGGGCCTCCTTCCCCGCCCCTGGCTCCCGGTGACAACCGAGGGCGTCGAGACAGAACTCCCTCTGAGTCCCCCATCAGCCCAGCGGCGAGCGGCCAACAGCCCTCCTCACCAGCAAGTCTCCAACCCCCGCCCACCCCCCACGTCCCCAGGAATGGGCTCTCCCACGCCCCTCCTTCCCCGCTCTGGGAATGGGCTCTCCCAAGCCCTGGTTCCTGCCCGCCCCGGGAACGGCTGCTCCCCCTCCCTTCCAGGGCCGTCCCGCTCCGCAACCTCACTTCCGGGGCGGCCATTTTGGGAGGTCGGCATTCCGTCTGGCTGGTGGGTGGAGGAGGGGGCGGGCTCGGGCCCGGGCCGCAGCGGCTGGTGACAGCGGCGGCGGAGGGGTGGGGGGGGCAGCCGGCGATTGTCGGGGCCGCTGCAAGGGAAGAGCCGCCACCCGGTGATCGCAGCGCCCGGCCATGTCGGACTTCGACAGCAACCCCTTCGCCGACCCGGACCTCAACAACCCCTTCAAGGTGAGGCTGGGGGGGGGGGCGGCGGCGGCCGGCCCTGAGCTTGCCTCGGTGTGGCGGCTGGGAGGGAGGGAAGGGCGGGCCCCGGCCCATCTACCGCTGCGTGCGGGGCCCGGGGACCGCTCCCGCCAGGGAAGATGGAGAAGGGCCGGCGCTGCGGGGCGGCCTCGGGGGGGGGGGGGGGGGTAGGGGTGGGAGGTGCTGGGCGGCAGCGGCAGGGGGGTACTGCCCGCCGCGGGGTTGCGGGCATGGCGGCTCTGGGAGGGGGGTAAACAGCCGTTTTGGAAGCCCTAGAAAGGGGTACGGGCGTTTTACAAGTTCAGGTTTCCGTGTTTCTTTCTGTTGGCTAAAATAATACAAATCGCGTTTCAGGTGCGTTGTTTTGAAGAAGGGGGGTGAAAAAAAGGTGTATTGATTTTGGCGGTAACTTTGTGTGTCTATAATACAACTACATTCTTTATTCTTCCACTTGACTGACCCAGATACCTAAGCTTAGTGATTTTATGCCCTTTTTGCTGTCAAGCCTGCCCCCAGCCCCCATAAGCCTACCTGCTTCTTTACGTTATTTCTGAGGCACGTAGGGAACTGATGGCTAGGCATAAGTTCTGCCCTGCATCTCGAAATGCTGCGCTGTAATGTATTCTAAAGCTTTTAGCTTTTGCACCATTGACCTGTCATACAGCCGAGAATTGTTGTTTACGCACTGTTCTGGCTTCAGCTGTCAAGATGAGCTGACCTCCTTGGATGCTTCCTCTCCTTATCTTTTCTTTCTTTGTCATTCAAATCCAGTTCAACTGATTTATTGGGCTACTTAATTTAATGATCGTCCTGAACTTTTTTCACCACTTTTATTTAATGCTGACACTTTAAAGCACACACGTACTATGTAGCAGAAAATTTAGGATTTAAGCTGAAATAATTAAGCCTTTTAAAAAACAAGCAGTCACATTTCAAGCATACTTCTGTGCAGGTAGCTGCTGGAAGCATAGTGTTATTGACATTTATTCACTGAAGTCTGTCTGAAACATTTTTTATGGTCATAAAATTTAGTTGGTAGTGTTCTTGAGGCTAGACACTGTGTTTTTACTTCATGTGTGACACAGTGCAGTGACCTTCCAGATGAACAGCAACCCTGGCATTGAGGTTGCTGCCAACAATAGTTTGGACTGGCACCAGTGGCAGTGAGCACTGTTCTTTTACATACCTTTTGGCACCAAGCACTGAAAAGGTGTAGTTGTTCTAGAATATGTCTTAAGCAACAAAAATATGTGATACTTTTCCTTGCTTTTTGTAATAACATCTAGCAAAATTCGTTATGTATCCAGAGAGGTTAGGGGTATCGAAGCAGTATAGTTGCCCCTGAACCAGCCCAGGCAGCTTGTCCTATGCAGTGTTTCTGAGACCTCAGCTAGGGACCTACCTCAGCCATACTTACAGTTGGAAGGCATTGCTTAGAGTGCAGTAGTTTATTACAATTTCTCTTCAGGGAAAGACTTCTATTGTAGCTGTCAGGCAGAATCCACACTCTACTTCTCATCTGCAATGCATCATGATAAAAGGATATTATAAGAACTTCTCTGGTGCTTGAAGCTCACTGTTAAACATACTTCTGGATTACTTTTACTTGCAGGAAGTAGTTGTTGTTTTAGGAAGACTATATGCTTTTCCTTTTTTGGAGGGTTTTTTTAATTCTTTCAATTTCTTCTGCCTTCCATCACATTCCACTGCTTGCAAAGGTAATCTTTACTAATCCACACATTTACTTGATGGAGCAGAAGGCCTCACGTATAAATCAAGCTTTGATTGTCATCTTGCAGGCATAACAACTTGGAAATTAGTGGATGTTAATACGTGTCTGCATGTAGGTTTTATCTGACTGTGTTTTAAAATACTTTCCACATAGAACCAGTATTTCCAGATGGACCCTGACAACCTAAGTCACCTGAACGCCTTATTCAAATGTACCCATATTTTTATTTGACTGTGCTTGATCATTTTATGATGAGATTAGTTATTTTCCTACTTTTGAAGTCACTTCCTGTGCTTGTGTAAAATCAAAAAGTAGTATGGCAAAGAATAGGGAGGGGAGCATCACGTGGAAGAGTTGTTGCCAAGGTCTAAAGATAGACCCTTCTTTTTCTTAAATATTTGGGTTTTACTAATTGTCTATCATCTACTTGTGAGATTTCCTGTGACTATTCTCATGTCTCTTTAATAAAAAGTTTCCAGCAGGGTTTTTTACATCATGTTGAATAAATTAAGTATGTTCTATGGGATGATAAAGGTAAGGCAGAAACATCTACTTTGCTCAGTATTTTGGGTAGTTAATTCTTTTGGAAACCTGAAATTAAATTATGTTTCTTGTTTGGTATCTCCTGAAAGTAATGAAATTTAGTTTGTAAAATAGAATTTATTGTTTCAAGTACTAACCTGCTTGGGTTGACCATAAAACATTGTTGATTTTGAGACAGTGGCTGCTTAACCTCTGCTTTTTTTTTGGTATTCTTTTAAAAAGAAAAAACCCAAAGGCTGGTATGCTTTTGAAGTGATAGTATTGCTCTGTAAATAGTAGTCTTCTGGATGCTGCACCATCAAACCAAGAGGTGTTTTTGTTTGAAAGACAATGAAACAGAAACTAAGAGTCTAATATTAAAAAGCTTTTGATCACATGAAAGTTGTGCAGAAGGAAAAGTGTCCATGTACCCTACAAATGGAGATGTGATAATCCTGCATAATTTGATGTAGCAGCATTATGAAGAAATACACATTTGGTGTAGCGTCAAGTATCACAAATGAAAGTGTACTGATAGTGAAAACTGTTTTATTTCTCTCACTGAGTAACCCGTGTCACAGCTTGTGAGCATGAGTTCACACGTGATAGAGTTATGACTGACGAACGATGCAGTCCCACAGCAGCCAAACAGGGTGAGCAGAGCAAGTCCGGTGATCGTAACTGCCTTCAGCCAAGAGTCTAGACAAATCCATAGAGAGAAGGCAGATCTGAGCCCAAGTTGGAAAGTCAAAGTTGAGATCAGTATCGGGTCCAGCAAAAGAAACAAGGGTTGACCAACCCTGATGATGACCAGGCCAGTCCTTAGTGAATGTGGCAGGTCTGACCACCTAGGAGGGATTTGGGCATCCTGAAGGCCATGACAGTTTATTCTTGAATAGACTGTCTTCTTTTCTGTAGCTGTCTTAAAAAAAAAAAAAAAAAAAAAAAAAAGAAGCAAGCTACATTAATGTCATACAATAGGGGATAGTTGTAGTCTCCTATCTTGGGAGATGATACAGATGCAAAGGTTCTGAAACTGCAGTCTGTTGAAATCTAGTGCAAGTTTCATTTACTCTGAAACAATTCAGCAATTCATCCACAATAAAAACGTGGTTTACTTTCTTGGGTTTTTTTGTGGTTTTTTTTTTTTTTCCTTCTACAAGTTAATGGTATTATTACTAAGAGAAGAAATTCTTTTTTTATATACAGAGCTATGGATTTCACAGGCTTTTGCTTGGCTGACAGTAAAAGAGGGCTGGCTCTTACAGTCATCAAATATATGAAACACTTCTGAGTCACTGTGGAATCTAGACTGTAAAAACTGGTTTCTGTGAGGAATTCTGTTGGGTCAGTTCGTCTGATGTGTTTAGAGATCTGAGCAGGTGCAGGTATTTGATACTATAGAAATTGTGATAGGACTGAAAACAAAGATACATTTCTTTTTAAATGTGAATGGTGACCATTACGTAGAAACCAAATGACAAAGTGATGCGAACAGAATGCTCCATGTTCTTGTTCATTTACAGCATGGAAGGGAACAGTCATGGAAACCCTAAAATGTATGTAATGTTAATTATGTGAGTAGTTTCTTTGAGTGGGATTAGGTATCCAAACTGTGGTTAGCTGTGAGTTGCTGCTCCAAAAAGACATGGGTCTTTTGTAGTTCTGTCATGAGTGCCATTCTTGTGTGGATGTCTGAAAATGGCATTAAGCACCTAAATTGCTCTCACTGAGGTCATAGGATTACTTGAGTCAGTAGAGATAAGTATGTTAGAGCTTAAATTCACTACAGAGGTAATTCCAGTTATAATTTGGATATTACACTTAATCTGACTCACATGAGCACAAATGGATCTTCTCTCTGGTCTGGCAGGAAGTACAGGCTGGAGGTTTGATGCTGAAGCTAATAGTGTGCATGACTGTTGTGTGGCAGCAGAATCTATACAGTTTTACCTTGACTACTCAAATGAAGCTAAAGTGATAAAAACCTACAGAAAGAAAGAGAAGTCTTTATTTTTGAAGGATCAAAAGGACCTTGATTAGTTGAAGTGTTCTGCTTTAGAATTTAAGAGTTTTGTTGTCTGCCTATATATATAACTGAGTTTTAATTCTTTTGTATGACTATAAAATACACCCAATTAAGTTGTCTGTCTTTAAATTAGTAAAGGACATAAAATACAAATATTTTTCTGACTTTATTACCTGGTTTCCCTTTATGACTTCAAAATTTATAAATTCCACTGAACCTTGTGTGATTTAGTGCTGAACATCATGGTATTGGATGTGTCCTTTAGCTGTCCTACATGGTAGTTAACTTTCAGGAGTACACTTCATCAATGCTTTAACTGCTCTCTTACCTATTAAAACTGTTAAGTATTTTAATAGATACTCAATATTGGTTATAGCTGCATTTTTTTCCCCCAGATTTTCAGTAAAGTATTAGCACATACTGCGTTAGTATTATTGCATTATATATTGAGATTTAATGTTACAAAGGGGAACATAACTCACCCTTCAGTGCTGACGAGGGAGAAAGATTAGGAATAACTATAAGATGGAGAAGATGCTTTGTTAGGCATCCAATACTCCTTTGCAAGATGGGACCAGTGCAAACTTTGGGACAAATTAGGCCTTGTGAGCCTGTGAAGTTCTTCTTGGTTTCAGAGATGGGGAATTTGTCTTGCGCAGTAGCTCAGAACCTTTCATAGCTCTGCTTCCATCAGATAATGTGGCGTATAACGGACACTGCTTGAGAGCCTAGTATAAGAAACCCCAGTCTGCTACTTTTGTGTTAGCCTATGTAATAATTGTGTTCTGAGAATGCTAGAGTGAAAATCTTTTGAATGTAATTCTGCGAGGTGGATGGGAAATGGCTGATCAGTGAATGAGATGTTGAACTGGAAATTGTGAAAGAACTGTTGTAGTGGTTACCTAGTTTCTGTTTCATTGGTTTTTTTGTTTTGGGTTTTGTTTTGGGTTGTTTTTGTTTTTGTTTTTTTTTTTTTTAATTAGAAGTACATAAATAGTCTTTCCTTTGCCTCCAAGTCATTAATTCTACCAGGTGTTACATGTGTAACCTTTGAGGATACTTCTTTCTTGTAATAAGTGGTTTTTAATCATAGGTTAAAATAGACTATTGTAGGTGCAAGGCATTAAGGCTTCCTTTATACTGTTAAATGTAAACTGTTTATGCTGCTAATGTATTATTAGGATAGTGGAACGTGAAATCTCAATTAAGTTGCTGATTGTGAATTTTCTGTAACTTTACTTGTTCTTGGTTGTGGGGTGATGAAGGAACAAGTAGAGCGTGAAGGAAGAGCAATGTTTGATGCTGCATCAAAACATCAGTAACTTCTTGAAACTTTTCCATGTGCAGCTTGTTGTAGCATGACCAGGGAGGAAAAGCCTTTGGGGAGTTTAGCTGTCTGATTTATACCAACTGTTTACTGAACATGTGCAAATTGCAATTTCAGAGGCTTAATCTGGCTGAATGTACAGTGTTACAGGACCGAAAGACACATCATTCATGTGCAGGCTATCTTTTCCAAGTGTCAGGTCCTAATTTAAAAACTGAGACCCAACCGTTAACACAGAGGAAAAAAGCTTTGATATCCATTGCTGGCCAAACAATTTTTTTCTCTCAATTTTGTTCTCAAAAGATAAGCTTTGTCAGAAATCTCTCCCAGAAACTGCTCACGACGACATACTGAAAGCAAAGTATATTATATGGAGAGTTTCAACTGAAACAGCAACAGCTTTGATTGTTCTCCGGAACTCATTTGTGAAAAGTAGGATGGATAGTTTTCTTTTTGATCAAGAAATCAAAAAACTTAGGCCAACAACCATGATTTCAGGTGTCTTTCATTGCATTTTTGCTTAATTTTCTGAGCTAGTCATGTGATCTTGGGAAGTACTCAACAGAAATCAGGAAGTTACTATAAAAAAAAAAGAAAACCACAACACAAAACAATGCCAAAACTCAAGATAAATTCTTACTGGAAAGTGTACAACTAGTATTATTCATATTTAGAAAAGGCTAATATGACGTGGGTATTTGTAATAATTAATGGAGAGCTTATCTTGAATCGAAAAGAGTAGCATGTAGCATTATTTTCAAGTAGCAAAACAAAGCCTTTCAGTACAAGTGGTAAGGATAACAAATCCTAGTTGGTCAAGATTGACTTTGCTAGATTTGTGGATCTAATCTCATGATTTCCCCAGGGTGGATTCACCAGTCTGCTTTCAGTCCTAGTAGACCTCTAGCTTCTGCTTCTATTCTATATGCGCTCAGAGTTTTTTGAAGGTGTAACATATTTGCTGAGCATGTTGAGTAGCTCGGAGTATAAGACTGGGGCAGTGCCTCCTTTGCTTTCTGGGAACTACCTTCCAAGCACAAAAAGCCACAGGGAAAATGCTTAGCTAGGTGAAGGTGGTTATGGAATGGTAAATGCCAGAGAAGTTCGCAAACTGAAGGCTGGTTGAGGTCAGTGACTGGTAAAGCAGTTAGGTTGGATAAAGTTAGTTGTGGGGATCTTGAATTAAAAGACAAAAATTGTGTGATGGCAGAGCTGAAGGGTGACGTACACTGACTGATGAGGGAGGTGATAGGATTGATAAAATAACTTATTGATATTTTAAAGGGACTTAATCTTCTAAGAGATTTTTGATGAAGAGAACTCTTTTCTCTGCTTGTCTTGAAACTTAGTCCAGTCATTAAGGGATCATTCTTAGCCTTTGCACTTAACATAAAACTAAGATCCAAAATGAAGATTTCAAGAGTCGCCTTCAGTACCTTTTTCTTCCCTCAGCTGTGGAACTATATAACTGATAAGGTGTTTTGCATATTTTGTTTTTCTGACTTAATTCACTAAAAATAATTAATCCTCTTCTTTATAATTCATTTTCGTGTTCATAGTATCTTGTTTCTCCTTAGTCTTTTTTTTCCTAGGATGAGTCAGGTGTAATTCTGACAGTTTACTCAGATATTATATTTGGTGCTATCCCATGTAAATTCAAAATAGAAAAAAGGGGGGAAATAAAGAAAAATTCTGTCACTTCGAAGTACAGCTTTTCAGTTTTATACTTTTTTCAAAACAACATGATTATTATATTCCTCTGATGTACAATACTGCTGGTATCCAAGTATTGGAAGATACTTTGTTGTCTTGCTTACTTGTCCTTGTCAACCAGTGTTAAAAATTGAGCTTATTATCCCATTCCCTTAGTAGTTACCTTTGTTCCTTTTGTTCTTTTCCTTATAAAAGCATCTTATGCATTTTTCCCTCTTTCTTTCCTACTTCTTTTTTTTTTATTAAGGAAAGGTGATTTTTATTTGAAATTCTTGTTTTCAGTTGCTGATGTTTTAAAACCATTATAATATCTATCCAAATCAGTGTTTAGAATGAGTATTTATAAATCCTGTTTCTTAACCTCTGCTATACGATGTTCTTTGCTGGTCCTTGGAAGCGAAACATACTGAAAGAAATAAAATGTTCTGCGCAGGGCACAGATGTCACTTATGTACTTCCATTTAGGAAAAAAAAGGCAGCACAAGCCCATATTATTGTTGTTATATTTTTAGCCTGCTTTTTTTGCTCTTTTATTCCATGTTAAATTATTTCTTTGGCCTTTTTGGTAGAAGAATGGACGTACCTCAAAAGTGTTAAAAACTTTTAACAACCTGAAGGACAGTTTGAGGGGAGGATTTCCAGTTCACTACTTTACTTAAAAGAATTCAGAATCACAGCTAGCAACATAAACTTAGCTGATGGTATTTTTAAGAATATTATTGGGTTATGTATAAAGAATCATTACAGATGTTTCTACTTCTTCAGCCTTTAATTTGCTGATCTCTTTTGTATTAATGAAACCTGGCAGCTGATGACTAGTTTTAGTCTCCTAGACAACAGAGGTCTCTGCTCCCTTTAATTTGATTTTTTAAAAGCTGTGAAAACTTGTGTAGAGTAGATTATTCTGCTCCATTTTAAACATTCTCAGTTGTAATTAATTGAGTTTGCGTACCCTCTGTGCTAACTGCGTATGCAGGTTTTTTTATCTGTATCTGAGTGGTGTGAGCGTAGTTTGTTCACCTGACACAGGAGGCATTTTTAATAGTTCTGTAGGTAGGTGCTAATGTCAATGTGGGATATAAATGTGTTGTGTTCTCCGCTTTTGTTTTGCTGGATTGTGTTTGGTTTGGGTTTTTTTTTTCTGACTGACTTTTCCATTCTTGATGTAAATACTGGAGTGCTTCTTGTACCTGACCTCTAGTGATTCAAAGAGCGTGTGATGCTAGTCTTTGCTTTTGAGGTTGACATTATAGGAGAGAGACTACAAGAAGCAGGTAAAATGAAAAATTTGATGGGAAACTGTTAATTAGCTTCTGCTGGTTTCTTAAAACTCCATTTTCCTGAACTAATTCAGATCTTGAAAATGTCACCTGAAATTACTCTGTGTTGCTTCAGTGCACCAGTAGCTACAGTAGCAGGGTGTGAAACATGGCCTTTTCTTCGATTCTGTTTCGTGGTTGGTATCGGTAAAGGTTAAATAAAAAGATCAGAAAATCACAGGACTGAACTGGCAGGATCTTGGGTGAAATAACACTGGAGAAGGAAGTGTGAACTGGGAAGAGGGAACAAGGAGTTGGACGAGATGAGAATTACAGGAATCGGGGACTGGGACTGGCTGGATGTCTGAGGAAAATCAGGTTGTGGTAAGGAATAAGTGCAAGGGCAGGTCCGATTCAGGCAGAAGTACTGGTCCACCGGGACGTAGCTTTCTCAGTCAGAGATAGGACCAGGCATTGTACAGTTGCTGCGTTCAGTGGCTTACATCAGATATTTAAAATCTGTCCCAAAAATTCCCTGTCTTTTGTGTCTGCAGAAAATAACCCAATTTTTAATCGCTTAAATCATGCAGCAGGTTGAGGTCTCTGGATACATGATGGTTCCAGCAATGCTGCTGCTTTGTGTTGGTGTCTGTATATTTTCACCTATTGGAACTTGTCTTTGTGGCTTTTTTTTCTGTTTCTTAGTATTAAAAAACAAAAATAACTTGTTTTAACTTTATTATATGGAAAAATAATTTATGCAAACCCAGTTTTACTTATTCCTGTAGAACATTAAAGTTTTCACTGTTTTGAACTGCTAGAATATGTCATGCAACATAGAAATTTGATAGCATTCATTGAAGTGCCACTTTTTCTTTGGGTATGTGGTCCTGCATAACATTTATTGTTCATGTTCATTATTCAAACGCTGATTGACTTCTAAATTCTATTACTCTGCAGCAGTGGTATGAGGACTTCACAGTTTTTCCTTGCTGTTTTTAGACGGGTTGGCATTTGCTCCATTTTTAAAATGAGATGCAAGGAATGTAAGGTGAAAGATTCAAAGTAATTCTTTGTGTTCCTTCTGATCAGGAATAACCAGGTTCTAATCTCTTCAGAAACACTGTAAGTGTTTTGAAAAATGAAGTGCAGCTCTCGTTGGTGCCAGTTGTTCAATGAACCGTACATATTCAGAACAATTTGAAGTCTAGCAGCCTATACCTGGGCACCTAGACTATGAAGGGCTTGTTTCTTTCTATGCTGAGGATAGTTCTAGCATTAGAGAAGATTGCAGTGAGTGAGTATAGGAGAGATACAGATCTCCAGGCTAGTACTTACCTCCTCCAGCTATGAGGTTACTCTTCTTTTCCTGTGATCTCTGGTTCACTTCTCCTTGAGTCTTTCTGCTTGTGGAAGAAATCAGGCCATGAACTTCTGCTGAAGTCCAGACTGTGTGATTGAGGTTTTCTGAGAGCAGAATTTGAATGCTACTTGCCATGGCGGGGTTCAATTTGTGTATTTCAATACAATTATAATTATTTCTCTTACTAGGTACTGAAACTATTCTTATATAGAGCTGATAATGAATGTCATGCAGGTTTTTTCAGAGTTGCTGCTACTTTTGCAAACAGTAGCAGTATTTGGCAAAAGTATAGCAATTGTTAATTGAAAACGAGAATAGACTTAAATGGAGGGCTTCTTGCTCTACTCACTGTGTGTATTTAAGCATACAACGTATTTTAGATTTTTTGACGTAGTAAGCTTTTTTGGCTCAGCATATGTTTTCTGTTGTTTGTCAGTGTTAGAATGTCACAATAGCTGTGTCGTGGGGTCTGAGAAACTTCTTTCCCCTGATCATCTCTAAAACACTCAGAGAAAAAAGGCTTTCTTTCATCAGATATTTATTATTGTTTGCATATCGTACTTCTAAATATAGGTTGCTCTTCTGTATTTGACTTGACCATTCTTTCCTGCTTTTTGGAAATCTGCTTTTCAGTGTCTAAGTCTGTTATTCTAGTTACTCAAATAATGGCATTTATTGTCTTTCGCGGGCACATTTGGGCTGAGTTATTTGGTTAGTAGTGTACTCTTAAAACACAGATATGTAGCGTTGAAATGTACTTTTTAAACAGCTAATTTAACTTAAAAGTACTAAGTGCTATTCCAGTTTTAATAATGTAGACATACTGGTTTCACGAAGTGGCTGATGGTTAACTATCACTAGTTTCATATGTGCCTATACTTGAATATTTTTATGTGTGGAAGAGGGAATTAAATGAGAGCATTGGTGGAAGAGGTACCATACTTAAAGCATGAACAGAGTATTTTATGCTCTGCTAATTCACACTGATGTGTAAAGGCTAGAATACTGGGTCTGACTAGGATGGAGTTAATTTTTTTTGGTAGCAGTCCCTATGGTGCTGTGTTTCAGATTTGTGACCAAAACAGTGCTGGTAAGGCACCAGTCTTTTACCTGTTACTGAACAGTGCTGGCACAGCATCAAGGCCTTCTCAGTTTCACCCTCTGCTTCCCCCTGGGAGTAGGCTGGGGTTGGGCAAGGGGTTGGGAGGGGAGACAGACAGGACAGCAGACGCTGACTGACCAAAGGGATATTCTATACTGGCTCCAGAGGAGGGCCACTAAAATGATCAGGGGGTTGGAGTACCTCTGCTATGAGGACAGGCTGAGGGAGCTGGGGTTGTTCAGCCTGGAGAGGAGGGGTTGTTCAGCCTGGAGAGGAGGAGGCTCCGGGGAGACCTAATAGCAACCTTCCAGTACCTGAGGGGGGCCTACAGGAAGGGTGGGGAGGGTCTGTTTACAAAGGCTTGCAGTGACAGGACAAGGGGCAATGGCTTTAAGCTGGAAAAGAGCAGATTTAGATTGGATATTAGGAACAAGTTCTTTACTCTGAGGGTGGTGGAACACTGGAACAGGTTGCCCAGCGAGGTGGTTGAGGCCCATTCCCTGGAGATATTCAAGGTGAGGCTTGACGAGGCCCTGGGCAACCTGGTCTAGTTGGGGGTGTCCCCTGCTGACTGTGGGAAGGTTGGACTAGATGACCTTTGGAGGTCCCTTCCGGCTCAGACCATTCTATGATTCCATGATTCTACTGTTGCCATCATGCTTGGCGATAACATTGGTGGTGCAGTTGTGGATACTCCAAGGTAGCCATTGCTCAGAGGCTGGTTGGGCATCAGTCTGCTGTTGGGAGGTGGTTAGTGATTGCCTTTGTGACACTTGTGGAGCTTTGTTGCCTTTTTTTTTTTTTTCTGTCCCTCCTCCCCCCTTATTATTGTCTCTTTCTCAACACCCGCAAGGTCTACGTGCTTCTGCCCTTCTGATTCTCTTCCACGTCCTACTGGTGAGATCAGTGAGTTAGTGATTAGGTGGTGGCTTAGCTGCTGGCTAGGGTGGACCCACCACAGTAAGTTAAAAGTTTTCAGCTGTATACAGCTTTTTACCATCCTGTATGCTGAATTATGAAAGTGTCTGTCTTGTATTAACTTTAAGTTCATCAGTTTTGATCTTGCACTGACACGTCTAGTAAACTAACTAGTAAACTAATGCCTAATTCAAATGTCAGATTTAATTCTTCCCATTTTTTTAAGATCTTTTTATTCAATGTTCCAAATAATTCATAGTTGAATTTTGAAAACAAACATTCTGCACACTCACGCACTGTCACAAAATATTGTGCAGACGAACAACAAAAACAAGGTAATGAAAGAACATGTTACAGTGAATTAGTCCATGCAAGACCTGATGAGATTTTAGTTGGAAGAGTGCATTCAAGTCTGGGATGGTAACTAAAAAATACGGCAAACTTGTGGGGGAGACTGTCACCAGGGTGGCTTTATTGAAACTACTGATTATGGTGTAAGTCAAATGTAGGAAAGCTGATTTTTAATTGCATGTAACATTGCTTTGTATACATTTATAGAAAGGGTGATTGCTGTTCAGTCAGCATTAAAATACTGCTTTGCAGCTAAATGTATGCTTTAGCCAAATGTGGTAGCATTTTATCTGACGAGAAGGATAGCTTTTGTGTATACTTATGCCTGTGAGTTTGATTAAAATATACAACAATTTTTTATTTTTGAAGCAATCGTTTTCTTGTCAAACTTTTTTAATAGTAAATTTAAAACAAATTACCTCATATTAATAAATCTATGACTATAGCTAATGGAAAAACCAAACCTGTTCTCATTTGTTGTATCTTTCAGGATTTTAGAGTTGATAGATACTCTGCCCTGGTTTTTTTTTTTTCCTAGCTGTGAATAGGTTCACTGCAGTTATTAAGAAAATACTGTTCCTACATATGTGAATTGAGTTACTGCTGTCAAGACTAAGCTAATGCTAAAATAGATGCTGATTCTAAGAACCTAGATTTTATTTTTCAGTAGCTTAATAGTTCATGTATTTACTTAAGTGTAGATTAAGTCACTTACTGTATTTTTTAAAAATTAGACACATTTCATGTAGACATTTTAAATGTAGCTGACTGACAGAAATATGAATGTAAATGTATATAAATGTAAATACTTATCTTCTTTGCAGTCTTTATCAACTCCAGTTTATTTTCTGATCTTGAACTCAACTGTTGCAATTAAGAAAATAATGTGTATCTAGACATAACAGTTATAAATAAGTAAATAATGTATTTCCAGCTATTTTGTGTATTTGATGTACATATAAAATATTGTACACTTGTTTTATGCATTTATGTAAATATAAATGTAACCAACCATATTAAATAAATGGATTTATTAATTTTCAAGAAAATTAACCTTTCATCCATTCTTACGTTCTGAAGATGCAAAAACCTTAAATTAATCCACAGCAACAGCGTATTGAAACCAGGCATCACATGGAATAAGTACAATTTTTCTTCATACGCAGTTAGTGTAGTCTATGGTAGCGGGCACATCTGCTCTTCTGCAGAACCAAGCCTGCCTGTCTCTAGCACAGAGAAATGTTTCACTCCTGAAATCACTTTATCAAGCTAGACCACAAGCATTCCTTACTGTATAGTTCATTGGAGGAAAAAATTTACATTTCTTTCTTAATTTTACCAGTTCAGGTAGATGCTGAACCAGAGGTGCTTTGGGCATTATGGGAGACTGTTTAATCAGCTTCATTTTTCTGAAATGCTTTTTTGATCCCTGAAGGTGTTGGAAAAAACCAAGAGTTACAGAAAGCTCTTTTCTTCTATTTTGCTTTTTGGGTGTATAGTTACGGAGTCCAGTGGTAAATATAACAGGATATAGTTTTCTTCACTTCTCTATTGAGAGCTATTCTCCTTATAAATCAGACTTATGACAGATGGAGTTTCTTTTAGGCTGTGTTAATCTAGGTTTATAAGAAGCTCAGAATGGAATTATGTCATTTTGGAGACAGAGGCAGATGTTTACAGACTTTTTTAGTGAAAACAAACCTCTTCTATATTGAAACAAAAGCTGAGTTTTATATGATAGGATATGTGTTGATTTGTTGCTCATATACACGTGCATACATTTACAGAACTGTTTTCTCTTCTAGGATCCTTCTGTTACACAAGTGACAAGAAATGTTCCTCCAGGGCTAGATGAGTACAATCCTTTCTCTGATTCAAGAACAGTAAGCACATTTATTTCTTAATCATGCTCTTAATCTTTTTAGGTAATATTTGTGAGGTATTGTTTTCAGAGTTTCAGACTGATGTAAAACATGTGATGAGTTGCTAGAGGTAATAGAAGATGTGTAAGGATGGATAGCCTCATAACGTCTTTAGAGGATTCAGTGGGTAGGTTGACTTAAGTGAACTTTGACCTATTAAGGAAGAGTGGTTCTCTGAAAGGAGGCCAAAACAGAACTGAGTTTTCCCCCTGTTCAGTAAGACTTGTGGTAGTCTGTCCATATGCTTTTCTGAATTTTACTCGCTTTAAAGCTTGTGAGTGTGGCACACTTCCCCAGTGTCTTGCTTTTGATTTGCATTTCACTTAGTTAAAGTGCTGCTCAGAATAAGGAAAACATTGTGGTTCAGTAACAGTACACAGGCTATGAGTAGTTGTGCTGTAGTAAAAGCAGTAATTTATGTCCCAGAAACAGTTGCTTTTTGCCTCTAATCTGTATAATTTTAATTTACTTTGTGCTTATTTTCACCCATGGCAGTGAAAACACAATGAATGGGGCAGTAAGTTCATACTCTAACACCATTTTTCAGTCATTACTTTTGATAGTGAAAATCTCGTGCGAGATTAGCAAAATATATGGATTATTACTGTCTGGCAGTACAACTTATAAACATTCAAATACTGTATTTTTCAAATGTAGGCTTTTTTCCTATGGCAAATCTAATAGTGCTGATAGGGAATGTTGGTATTTGAGTTTTTGTAGTGCAGGAGTAAGGTTTCATACAGTGTTAAAATGCTAGACTGGAAGAAGCTTGTTTTTGAGTATGTCTTGGATCAGCTGTTTTAAGGCAGAGTATTTACAACTAGCAACAATATTAAATAAGTCTCCAAATTTTTTTTTCTCCTAAGTCACAATATCACAAATTATATTTGACAATCTTTTTGAAGCTTGAAGAATTTCAAAATTCCTTTGTATTGACTATAAGTTATAAAGACAGTAGGTCTTGTTTAAAAACAACCTACTACCTTTCTCTACCTTAGAGAATGCTACCTTTGTCCTGGGTAGCATTCTCTAAGCAATCCTGCTTCAGCAGGGGAGTTGGACTAGATGATCTATATGGTCCCTTCCAACTCTAAAAAAAAATTCAGAGAAATTCAGTGAAAAAATAATACAAAGCTACTCTGACTTTTTTTATTACATATGTACTTATTTTAACATGCAGCTCTGTGGGAGAAGGAAAACTGAACTATATGGCTAAGGTTATCTGGCCTTGAACACTCAGCTGTGCACGTATAAAAAAGATCTAATTGCGTATTACAGATGTCACTTATATAGAAAATCAGGAGGATGGAGAAAGTCAGTGTTCAGATCTACTGAATATGTGCTATATTCATGCACTGTGATTCAATTAATAGTCTATAGGATGTTACAAAATTAATAAAAACTGAATTTGCTGAATTGAATGAGCAGTTCATTCAACTCAGCTGAAATGAATGAGCAGTTCTCTTTCTGTAGAGGAAAAGAGCTTTCACAGGTTTTCTTGCATAAAGCAAGACTGAAAGAATAAAGTATATATTCAGCTACGAGTTCAGTAATAATCAACCTTTAGATGATGCTCCCCTTCCCTTTCTCTGTACCTTGTGGATGCTGAATATGTAACTATTTAATCTAACGTGCATTTGTAGAAATGTGCTTAGGTACCTGAGGATATGCTCACAATTCCATGCGCTCACCACTCTTTTCCTACCAGCTTTGCGTGTAAGAGAAGGGCTTACAACGTGTGTACAAATAAATGTATGTCACAGGACTAAGGGAAGAGACAATGGAAGTGAATGCCTTTAGAGATCAGATAAACAGAGGTAGAAGCAGGGTCTGTGAATTTTAGGCTTGAGGTATTACAATGTCCGTCTGAGAAGGGATAGAAATTACTCTGCATTTTGTGTGCTACTCAAAGAAAAAACATCCAAATAGTTTCTGAGGGCTTTGATTTGCTGCTGTTCTTTTTTTTTTCTGCCTTTGTTGGGCAGCTGAGTCATCTTGAACAGTTTCGTGCAGGTTTCTACATCTGAAAACCATAATGGCGCTAGTGAGCAGAAAGGATACGGCCTGGTGGTAGCAAAATATGTCCTGGAAATTTCTGTGCTGTTTAGTTTGAGAATTGCTGTAAGACTTAAAATTATGTTTTTTTCACTATGAGGAAAAATGTCTAGTTGTAGTTTTTAAGGAAGCTGAGAATGGTATGCTTCAATTAGAAATCCAAATTTCTAGTGGTAAGATGGTATCTAACAGCCTGTAGCGTTAACACAGCATTTATCTTCTTTCTCCCTTCCCTCCAAATTCAAGTTAATAAAGCTTGGTGGACTGCAAAAATAGCTCTCCTTTGCAAATCCAGACAGGGATGTTCCTTCTGTGAGAAGGTGACTTCAAACTCTGAATACTGACATTTGTTAGCTTAGTTCAGTTGTGTTCATTTTGTTCTGCCTTTGCCAAGGGAGGTACTTCCTATCAGTTCTTTCTTGATTATCAGGATAGGACAGGAGAGGAAAAAAAAAGCATATTCTACTTTTTCTCAGTATTTCTTATTCTAAATTTTTTTTTCTTAATATTTCATTGCTTTTTCTCGGTCAGTTTAGATCCCTCACTTCACAATGGGAAATTTGGTAGGAAAATAACATGTCAGATACGATGAGGAAAGTGAATGGACATAGGAAATTTTAGGTCTGAAGTGTCACCACCTTGATACCTAACTGAGAATTTTTATTTTTATTTTTTTTGTTTCTTAACAAATTTCAAAGCTTGTCTTATTTTTGATTGTTAAATACAATGCTTGCAAATCCGTCTCCATGTCAGAATGTAAGGAACCTACTGTATGCTAGCTAATATTCCAGTAAATACTTTTACTGGAATTTTTTTTTGCAGCTTTTTTTATGAAGTTAGCTTAATTCTTAATTGACCTAACTTCAGAGATGGTAATTAGAGAAAACCTGTGCTTACTCTATATTTGGAAATTTGGAAATTGATGTGAGACATTAACTTCTGGAATTTTGCTTTGTACTGCCTTTTTAATAACTGTACAAAAAACTGTCTGCCTTAGTGTTTGGTCTAGCAAGCCAGTAAGTGATTATTTATGACTTTTAATTGCATATATAAAGCAACACTTGTTTTCATTAAGGCTTAGTATGCGTAACCTCTGTTCTCCCTGGTTCTTGTTTGTTTGCCATGTATGCATTTATACTGAACTTCTGTTTTTCCAGTCACTGCTGAATAGTGGAAAACATATTTATAGGAAAAAGGAAGATATTAAGTGGTTTCTGACAAAATGTTATCACAAATTACTTTTTTCTTCTTTCTTTTGCTGTCCTCTGTACCCCTCCCTTACATTATCTAGTATTGGACAGACGTAGGTAGTATGTCAGTTGAACTGTATTTAGAAGTCCATGCAGTTCTCCAGATCTGCTGCACGATGCTAGAGCTTGAAGATACACCTGATGTAACTTCAGTACCTCTTGCTTCTAGGACGATGCCAAATTTTACAGCTGTTTTAGGAGAATCCCGAAGTGTACAGCTGTGTTTTACAGATTTTTTTTTGTTGTTGTTGTTTGGGTTTCTTGGGGGTTTTTTTGGTAGCTGAATGATTTTCCAAGGCAGCTAGATACTTCTATTTGTTTCACCTTAAGTAGCTGGGAGGTGGGGGGGTTGCTTCTCAGCTTTGATTAGGAGTATAAAAATGAGTACTTCAGTCTGATAGGAAGACATAGTGCAACCTGAGTTTAAAACGCTTGCGTGCTGGTCACTTTTTAAGAGTCACCTTTTAAGAGCCCAGGAGCAGGCAATTCCAAAGTGTCGGAAGTCAAGCAAGCAGGGCAGAAGCCTGGCTTCGATGAGCAGGGATCTTCTAGAATTTAGGTGGAAAAGGAAAGTGTACAGACATTGGAAGCAAGGACAGGCAACACGAGAGGACTACAGAAGTGCTATTCCCCACTGTAGGGAGGAAATTTGTATGGCTGGAGCTCAGTTAGAGTTAAAGCTGGCCAGCACTGTAAAGGACAACAAAAAGGGCTTTTTAAAATACGTTAACAGCAAAAGGAGGATCAGGGATTACATTGGCCCGTTGCTTGATGTAGTGGTTTTGCCTTAGCTGGCAACATAGAACCATATGGGGAGAATCAGAGGAAAGAGGCAAAACTCATAGGTTGAGATAAAGACAGTTTAACAGAGCAGTGAAGGAAAAAGGAAAACAACAATAATAATGATAGAGGAATATACAAAATGTGATTAATGTACCACTGCTCACCCACTGGAACCAGAAGCCCAGCAATTTCTGTCCCCTCCCCCACTATATACTGGGCATGGCCTTACATGGTATCAAATACCTGTTTGATTAGTTTTGGGTCAGCCTCCCCCTAGTGCCTTGTGAAAATTAACCCCATACCTGCCAGAACCAGGCCACTTGATAAGTTTGGTCACCTCACAAATAGGGATGTAGACAAAGCAGAGCTGTTTAATGCCTTCTTCGAACTGATGATGGGCCCTGGGGGGATGATAACTCCCAGCCGACTCTGAAGTTGTTTGAGACTGGCTGCTCCAGCTGGATACACATAAGTCTATGGGGCCTGATGAGATCCATCCTAGGATACTGAAGGAGCTGGCCAATGTTATTATGGGACCTCTCTCCATTTTTTTTTTTTTTTCCAATGGTCTTAGGAGTTTGGAAAGGTACCAGTTGACTGGAAGCTGGCAAAGGTTGTCCCAATTTTCAAGAAGAGCAAGAAGGAAGACTGTGGTAATTACAGGCCTGTTAGGCTCACTTCAGTACCTGGTAAAATTATGGAGAAGGTCATCTGGGAGTTACCGAAAAACACTTGAGAGACAATGCAGTCATTGGTCATAGCCAGCATAGGTTCATGAGGGGAAAGTCCTGCTTAACTAACTTAATTTCCTTTTATGACAAGGTCACAGGTCTAGTTGACCAAGGGAAGCCAGTAGATGTGGTGGTTTTAGATTTTAGCAAAGCTTTTGATACTGTCTCTCATGGTATCCTGCTGGACAGAATGTCCAGCACACAGCTCCATAAGTCCATATTACGCTGGGTGAGCAATTGGCTGATGGGTCAGACTCAAAGAGGTATAGTAAACGGGGTTACATCAGGCTGGTGGCCAGTCACTGGTGGGGTTCCCCAGGGCTGAATTTTAGGATCAGTGCTCTTCCGTGTTTTTGTGAATGATCTGGGCGCAGATGCCTGTTGTGCATTGGATTGTGATCTTTGACTAGTAACCTAGAAAAATAAAACACATTAAAGCAATATTGAACTTCCATCATTTGAGGTAGATTTGAGCAGTGACACTATGTTCCCCTGTGCACACGTTAGGAAGCTAATTATGAAAACACAGTAGCATACACAAAAAAGGAATGGCTTTTTCTGTACTAGAGGAAGAAATGCAGTATTTCAGCAGCTGGCTGTATCCTGTGAATACAGTAGTTGGAATGGAACTCTAGTTAGCCAGGTGATACAGGCCTTTGTTAAGTAGAAAGCTCTGGAAGACATTACTAATAAATGGCATTGTGTTTCAGAATATGAATAGATCACTGTTAAATACTGCAATTCTCTTAAACAGTAGCTGTTCATGTCTGAACAAAATTAAAATTCTGTTTACTTTCTACTGATACCTAAAATTCCCTGTGTGTTTATGGCAACTAGTGCATTGTAAAAACAAATAAGCAGAACATTGAATTACAGAATATAGTTAACTTCTTTTTCCTAAAGGTTATAAATATTTCAGGCAGCATATCAGATTTTCAGTTTATCAGTAACACTTCGTTTAAGACAACTAGATTGGTTCTTACAGAGTTAATGAAAAGATGTTTATTAGAATAGGAAACTGGTTTCCTATAATTGTCTCTTGTTTTCTTAGCCTCCTCCAGGAAATGTGAAAATGCCTAATGTACCCAGTACTCAGCCAGCAATAATGAAACCAACAGAAGAACCACCTGCTTACACACAAATTGCAAAGGTTTGTCTGTAACTTTCAGGCACTAGGTTCTTTTTAATTATAATTATTTAAGTACACTTCTGGAATAATGTCTTTTATAAATAAGCATTGCTTTCCTAATAATTTATGAAAATTAATACTGCTTTTAAGTAATTGGTTAATGCATGAATTTGTGCAAAATAGGCCAGTCTTCATCCATAGCTGTAGATGCTTAATTATAGAAGACAGACTTGAAATACTTATTTTGTGTTTATATTTGTTATCAATAACTAACAATGCTTGTTTTGTTCAGGAGCATGCCTTGGCCCAGGCAGAACTGCTAAAGCGTCAAGAAGAACTGGAAAGAAAAGCAGCTGAACTAGATCGCAGAGAAAGAGAAATGCAGAGTCTCAATCAGCAGGGGGGTATGCATGAAAAAAATACTTCTTTAAATTGCAGAAGTCTCCCTTTTTCTTAGAAACTGGTTTAGTTTTACAGTGAAATTGTGAAACAGATCAAAGAGGGAGTTTTATAATCTCTTCAGGAAGAGAAAGTTTATGTTCCTTGAGACAGTACATACAGTGAATAAAAACTGGCCTGCCCGGTGCAGATTTTCACTGGAAAAATTTTAAATGTGGCCTCTGTTACATGTTACTCTCTGCTATGAGCTGTTTTTATTATACGTTAATATCTAAGTAATACTATTGAATAGAAATGGAGCATTTTCAGAAGTAATAAAAGTAACTTCATCTTTGATTTCTCTTCTGTAAGTACTTATATCTGTAGGACTTTCCTGTTTTGAAACATTTTCTTATCTTTTGCTGTTACAGACATAATATTCTATGCAAGTAGCAGAAAGATCTATTATTAATCTTTTATTCATTTTTCATATGACACTTTGGAACCCATAGTCAAGATCAGTATCTCATTTTACCACAAACTGTAAGTGTGCTGTGCAAAACCATTAGTTTTTATACAGCACTTTCACAAGTGAGAAGATTTACATCCTCTTAACTGAAGATACTTTGCTAGAAGTAGATCTGTGGGAATATTCCTTTTCCAAAGGAAGAACTTCAGACTGAAGTTAGGAAAAAACCCCGAAACACAAAACACTGTGTGCAAGGTTGACTTTGTGGAGTCTTCTCACTTGGATTTGGAATTCTGACTGTTTCTTTTCCACGTGTGCTAGTTTTTTTTGAATATGCAGTGGTGCAATTCCAGATTGCTTAATTGCTTAGTAATTCAAATTCTCAGGGAATTCTATGGAATGGAATATTTTCAGTTGGAAGGAACCTACAGTGATCTAGTCCAACTGCCTGACCGCTTCAGGGTTGACCAAAAGTTAAAGCATATTATTAAAGGCATTGTCCAAATGCCTCTTAAACACTGACAGATCTGGGGCGTTGACCACCTCTCTAGGAAGCTTGTTCCAGTGTTTGACCACCCTCTCGGTAAAGAAATGCTTCCTCATGTCCAGTGTAAACCTCCCCTGGTGCTGCTTTGAACCATTCCCACGAGTCCTGTCACTGGATCCCAGGGAGAAGAGCTCATCACCGCCCTCTCCACTTCCCCTCCCCAGGAAGGTGGAGAGATCAGTCATATGCCAGTCATATGCTAGGATCTGTGAATGGGAACTGCTATTCTTCTTCTAACGAGCAGAATCATGGTGGTACTGTCCCTTCATTAAACCACTTTTATTTTCTCAGTATTTGTTCTTTCCAATCTCTCTATTAAATCTCTGTACCTGTTCTTGCAGATAATGATTTTTTTGGTTCTTATTTCATTTCCTTCTCTGTGTATTGATCTTCATCTAATTTCACTAACTTATATTGTGATGGTCTGGATTGATTACTTTTCTCTTCCAGGCTTTAGGGACAGTTTTGTTCATCTGTATCTTAGGAAACATAACCCTGATACCCCATGCATGTTTCAGGATATTTATAAAATGGTTATTTGTTATTAGGTTGCAGTTGCTCACATCAAAGTACTTGAAGCATCCATGAGGAATCTAAAGGATTCTTTAGGAAGGCTGAAATAGAAGAGAGAGCTCTTAAAGCTTTAGAGAAGGTACTATTTTTTACCAAAAGACTGTGTAAAAGGTTCTTCAAATCAGGAATTGTATGTTGTGACTGAGAAGAAAAACATTCTTTTCCTTTTAATTTTTTTTTTTTGTTAAATTTTGCACAGTCATTTGAACTCCTTTGGAAACACTGTAGAGTTTTCTTGATCAGAGGACAGTGTCATTTGCAATACTCTAGCTATTTGCTTTCAATTAAGATGCTGGCTGCACATCTAGGACACTGTCATATGCAATTGACTACAGTGGAAAGATCTTCAAGCTGGTAGGTCAGCTCAGATTGATGCCTTCGATCTTCTCTGCTCAGGTCCTGTACAGCATTGCATTTGAGCTAATTGAAGTGTGCTGCTTCCTATTTTAGCTAGTTCATTTGGGCATGCCTGAAAATCCCTTTCTGTGCTTGCATTAAGCTAGTTTGAACCTGCATTCCCAGTGTAGGCATGCCATTGAAGTTATTTTAATAGATCTAGAG
The DNA here is from genome assembly GCF_964106895.1 of Numenius arquata. Classification (NCBI taxonomy): domain Eukaryota; kingdom Metazoa; phylum Chordata; class Aves; order Charadriiformes; family Scolopacidae; genus Numenius; species Numenius arquata. The sequence goes on along the minus strand of NC_133616.1, from coordinate 25,979,282 downwards.
CTGGTAACTTCTGTTAATGTAATAACTCTGAGCTGGCTCTTTGCTTATCAAGGTACTCATGCTCCAACACTGTATCCAAAGCGTATTTAGAAACAGACCATTTCGGTTTTGATCTCAAACCATCTCACCAAGCTGTCTTTCAGTCTTAGTTGAAAATTTTGAAAACCTGTACCGCAGCAGTGGGAAAGTGCATGAAATACAATTTTAAAATAACTCGAATTATTATAAGATACCTGAATTTTTCCTTAACTCTGTCTTGAAACTACCAGTCCTGAGAGAAATAACTACGTACTGTGGAATGAAGATTTGAATTATTCTCAGATGTTTTTCACATAAGAAATCCCAAAGTTGTTTTTAATATGGATGGAAGTGTTACTTGATTATCTTCTCCATGTTCCCTCAGCCAGTCCCCTGCTCTGAAAGGCTTGGTAAAAATTTCAGTAAAAGAGGCAGAAACTTAGCAGATACTCAGTGCTTTGGACCTGCTTGGGCAGAGCTGACAGCTTCGTCTTGTTTGGGTGGGGAAACAAATAAATAATGCAAGTATGTAAGCTTTGCAAGTTTTCTTATCACATGAACTGCTAGTAAAGACATGGTTGAAGTTAGAAATTGCAAGCAAAACCTGGTCAGAATTTCAAATAAAGGTGCCTTTAGGTTAATCTCTAGTTTAGCTCTACTTCTGCAACATGGTAATTTGTATGTCTCTTGGATCCAGAATTTTAAATGCTATGGTAAAGGTTTGTTATATTTCTTATCTCAGTTGAATCTCTGAGTCTGTGGTTGGTATGACTTGTGTTTGGCAGAATGTATTCTCTGGCCTGTGAGTAGATCAGCATACAGGAAATGCAGTGTCTTGATTCTCTGTCCTTTGTGGTGTCCTCGCTTTGTCACACAACTGTCAAAATACAATGATGCTGTAGGGTGTCTTCTTGTAACAAAAGTAGTTTAGACCATTTCAGTAGCTGCCTTTCTTGAGGCTTAGGTAAAGCTTTGACTGCAAACTACATTGGGAAGTAGTTTGATGTGTTAGAGAGAGCCTGGTGTTAAAAATAATAGGATTCTGAGAATGCAGAATGCTTTTCAGTCCCCAGTCTCTGTTCAACAAAGTATTTGAGTATGGTGGGACTTGAGGGAGATGTGCATTTAGAAGTCAAGGAACTCTACCTGAATCTGGTTTTTTTTGTGAAGACTTCTCTTTTCTCATTACTTTAGGGGAATTGTCAGATGCCTCCTTAGTCTTTTACATAGGTAAAATATTGTACTTTCCTTGATCTCTCTGCACTTCACTGTATTTTATTTCTGAAGTTTATTTTCAGTATTGTGTGAAGGTTGCTGATAAAACTCTTGGCTTTTGGTAGCCCAAGTTATCCATATGCTTGTGAAACACATGCATAAAACAATTTGAACAAGTATAAGTGTCTATCTCTTTCTAGTGTACAGAGATGAAAACTATATTATAAAGCACTTTTTTTTTTCCTGTTTTGCAGGTAGAAAAAATAACTGGCCACCTCTTCCTGAGAATTTTCCAGTAGGTCCTTGTTTCTACCAGGACTTCTCTGTAGACATTCCTGTAGAATTCCAGAAGACGGTAAAGATTATGTACTATTTGTGGATGTGTAAGTATTTTTTTTAAAGAAAAAACCAAAATGCCTATTCAAACTTGATGATAAATGCCTGCTACTTTGACCTCTGTAATGAGAAATTGTTTTAAATTGAGAAGTTAAATGTTGAAGTGAAATCTTTTCATTAGCTTCAGTTTTAAAAGTACTGAATTATTTCACGAAAATTCCATGGAAAAAAAGGAGGAGGATTATCCTAAGGCAGTTTGGTTCAAGTATATTGCAGCTTTCTGGTTTAAGTATCTCTGTTGTTGTAAAATGAGCTTTGACCATTTATTAACTTAGAAATGATTTCACTGTTCTTAAAGTCAGTTTATATATTAAGAAATATCATTCACAATCATTGTTAATAGATTTGTGTGTCTAAGAAGTATAATATCCCCTTGCTTTAATATACATAGTTTTATATAGGTTTTTAGTCCTTAGTGGAGACTTAATATGGTATTAGTCTATTTAAAAAAAAGAGCGTAAATTAACTGAAGAATCAGTCCCTGTTAAAACTGTCCTTTGCACACCAAGAATGCTCTATACCATCTTTGTGGGATTAATTTTGCCCTCATTCAGGTGTTGTGTTTTGACTGAAGAAATGCTGGATGAACCAAATATACAAATTCCACAACATTTGTTTCTTCTGCCTTGTCCAGTGTGATGAGAACCTAATAATTACTCTGAGACTGAGGACATTCCAAAGATTTAGGCACTTTGATGCCTTAAATATATTTGTAGCATACTAAGGGAATGTGAGTTTCAGAACTTTTCTGTATTTTTTTTCAGGGCTTCAGATTTAGTTAGCAAATCTCCCTAATTTTACCTGTTAATCTGGTAATCTTATTACTGTGATTTAACCACTTAATTGAAGTGCATAGAATGAGCGGTCAGCATTGAATAAAGTGAATTCCGTTTCATTATAATCCACAGTTTTCTATATTCATTGTTGGGTCATTAATCTTCAAATAAGCAACTAAATCCACTGTGGAATGTGTGACTAGTCACTCTCATAAATCTGACAGATACAGAGATTTATATGTAATCTAAGATCAAGTACTCAAAAATTTTAAGACAGTTACTAATTCTGGCCATTTGTAGGACTGAGTTCTGAAAGTGCCGCATGTTTCAAGCATAAGGTGAAGTTGAGTAGTGAGAGTTGGAATATTAATGCTGTTTTTGTCTTTTTCCTTCTGATGGCATTAAATAAAGGAAGCAGCAATGATACACTATTTCAAGATACATAGGAGTTGTACTTTTATACCAAGATGACAGGTTGTCTTCTAGGCAGACTGAGATTTTAACTGACTCCTATTCCTTTATACTTCTTTAGCTCAAAATACTCTCTGATTTAGGGATTACTCAGGAAGGAAGGAGAAGGGCATAATAAAGGAAAAGAAAAACAAAATCTATCTCAGGCAAAAAAAAAGATTGAGTACAGAATTCTGTGCCTTAGGGCTGGCTGTTGAATCAGTCCTTGTGACTCTTCTTTCCCAGGATCATATCTACATGGTTCTAAGGATTCATTTTTCATTAGAAGCATTCATATGCTTCTTCAGTGGAGGCACTTATTACCATAGCAAACCAGCCTGCTTCTGCTTGCTGCTCCACCCTACGTTTTATTTCTCCTTCCAGAACTTCCTAGTTCTTGTAAGGCCTAGGGGTTCTGTCAACATAATCACATTTGGATAAATCTAGTACTACGTGCTCAGCACTTTGTAAAGTAGGTTAGTTTTCCTCTTCCTTTTTAGCAGCCCTAAGAACAAACCTTTCTGGTTCAGTTTTCTGTATGTTTCCATGGTTAGTAGCAATTTGTATATCCTTATTCTTTGGCTTTATGTATCTGAGGAAACTTTTTCATCTGTTTCAGATCTATATGCTCTTTATCTTATGAGAAAACAAGTCTGTTTCTATACCTATTCCATGTATTGATCCATCTTTTCCTCTATTTTTATCAGAAGTTGAGTTTCTGATTCCTTGATGTGGTTTTATCTTTGTACGTATTTGTTTTGTTTTGTTGGGGTTTTTTTCCCTAGGGAGGGTTTTTTTATTTTTTCTGACTGAGTGCTCCCATGCTTTGTGAACTACAGCAGTCAATTAGCAATGACTTCTGTCAGCTGCCAGTGGAGCTTTTCTGTTCTGCTTGGTTTTGTAACCATTGCTGCTTTAGCAGCTTGCAGATAGAATGACAGTTTTCTGGGTTTTTAACAACGAGCACTACTTTTTAGATCTTCCTATGCTGTTAGTAGTGAAGCGTCCCATGTCTCTTGACCTGCATGTAACACCAAAAAGTTTTGGCTCAAAAGCCCATGTTTTCCAGCTACTTTCCCCATAGGCTGATAGCATGTTCAAAATGAGCAATTCTGATTTTCAAAGAATACTTCTTATTTGAAGTTACAAACTGAAGAGCTGTTTAATCTCATGGAAAGCTTTTGTGGCATTTGGGTTTGTTACTTTATATAGGTTGTGAATGTTTCCATTTTCTATGAACAAGACTTTTAATGGTTTTCAAGACCAATGACTTAAACTGTAGATTCCATTACAAAAATAATGCCCTGAAGTGCCAACTTTTATGGCATTTTTTCTGTTCTGGAGAGCTTAATCTCATCCATCCTTCTGTCTGAGGATACTTATAATAGCACATATATCAGTCTGTCTTCATGTTTGTTCTACCTGTTCCTGAGAACCTCCAAGGATGGACACTTCATAAAGTCCCTCTAAGCCTGTTCTAGTGTCTTGCTGTCTTTTATCATTACAAGATGTTTCCCAGTATATAATTTAATTCTTCCTTCCTGTGTTTGATCTTCCCTTTTCTGTCCACTGTTATTATGGAGAACACATTTATGCCCATTAGTCATCTCCTTTTGGCTAAATTAGCATAGTTTCCTCAGCCTTTCTTTGTAGGTTATGTTTTCTAGGGGTCTGATTGTTTGTTTGCTGACTCACAGATTCACTGCTTGGTCCACACCATATTGTTATGGTTATTTTAGTGTGTAGCATCAAGAATTTTACAATGTGAACTGTGTCTAGTATTTTAGCTGAAGTCCTATTGTACTGTCTAGAGAAAGAAAACACCTTCACATTTCTGATGTGCTTATGTTACATGCTGATCCAAGCCTGCTTTAGAATATGTTCTTTCCTGTGGAAAATACTTTTTTGTTTGTAAGGTGTGTTTGCACATCTTGCCCACCCCCTCACGAAAAAGAGCAGAACAGAAAAGGAACAAAAGCCTATACTAGATTTTAAGCCACTCAGTGCTCCAAGGTTGTGTGTGATCAGACTTCACCAGCTTTGCCCTCACTTTTCAGTTGTTTGTGGCTTCAAAACCCTCCTTTTTGTAGGCATTGCATTCCCCTTGAGGCAGTCCGTTACAGGGTGACAGTCCAGCTGATTCCTGAGAAGAACCACAGTCTTTTGTTATGTTTCCTAGAGAGGACCTTGGTTTCCTGAGAATACCATCAATAAAACATTACTGAAATGAAACTTACTGCAAAAATCCATTTTCATGCAGTCCCAAGAGGGACTCCAGAATAATCATCTCGATAATGTAGATGCCAAGTAGTGTCAGTACAACCTTGGTCTTTATCTACAATTTCAAATACACTTTCAGACATTATCTATAGTTTTTTTTTTGCTGTCGTTCATTTTTGTTTGTTTTTTCAGACACTTTATCTACACTTTCAAATATACTTGCAAACACTAATGGATGATAAAGTGTAGTTAATTAAGACAGGGAATGTATATCTAAGCGGGATTCTTTTATACAAGGAAGTTTAATAAAAATGAACTTGAGTCTGGATGATAGAGTGGTTTAGGTTGGAAGGGACCTTAAAGATCATCTAGTTCCAATCCCCCTGCCATGGGCAGGGACACCTCCCACTAGAGCAGGTTGCTCAAAGCCCCATCCAGCCTGGCCTTGAATACCCCCAGGGATGGAGCATCCACAGCTTCTCTGAGCAACCTGTTCCAGTGTCTCACCACCCTCAAAGTAAAGACTTTTTTCCTAATATCTAATCTAAATCTCCCCTCTTTCAGTTTAAAACTGTTACCTCATATCCTATCACTTCACTCCCTGACACAGAGTCCCTCCCCATCTTTCCTGTAGGTTCATTTTAGGTACTGGAAGGCTGCTGTAAGGTCTCCCTGCAGCCTCCTCTTCTCCAAACTGAACAGCCCCAACTCTGTCAGCCTGTCTTCATAGGAGAGCTGCTCCAGCCATCTGATCATCTTGGTGGCTGTCCTCTGGACTCGCTTCAACAGGTGCATGTCCTTCTTATGGTTGGGGCCCCCAGAGCTGGACACAATACTGCAGGTGGGGTCTCACCAGAGTGGAGCAGAGGGACAGAATCAGCTCCCTTGACCTGCTGGCCATGCTGCTAGTGATGCAGCCCAGGATGCGGTTGGCTTTCTGGGCTGCAAGAGCGCATTGGCAACTCGTGTTGAGCTTGTCATCCACCAACACCCCTAAGTCCTTCTCTTCAGGGCTGCTCTCAAACCATTCTCCATCCAACCTGTATTTGTGCTTGGGATTGCCCTAACTGATATGCAGGGCATTGGAATAGGCTGCCCAGGGAGGTGGTTGAGTCACCATCCCTGGATATGTTTAAGAGACGTTTAGATGTGGTGTTGGGGGATATGGTATAGGGGAGAACTTTGTAGAGTAGGGTAGATGGTTGGACTCGATGATCCCAAGGGTCTCTTCCAACCTAGACGATTCTATGATTCTATGACCTTGCATTTGGCCTTGTTGGACTTTGTGAGATTCACATGGGCCCACTTCTCAAGCTTGTTCAGGTCCCTCTGGATGGCATCCCTTCTGTCCAGCGTATGGACCACTCTCACAGCTTGGTGTCATCAGCAAACTTGCTGAGGCTGCACTTAATCCCACTGTCCATGTCACTGACAAAGATGTTAAACAGCACTGGTCCCAGTACTGACCCCTGAGGAATGCCACTTGTCACTGGCCACCACTTGGACATTGAACCGTTGACCGCAACCCTTTGAGTGCGGCTATCCAGCCAATTCCTTATCCACTGGGTGGTACATCTGTCAAATCCATGTCTCTCCAATATAGAGACAAGGATGCTGTTCAGGACAGTGTCAAATGCTTTGCAGAAGTCCAGGTAGATGATGCCAGTTGCTCTTCCCTTACCTGTCAACACTTTAACCCTATTGTAGAAGGCCACCAAATTTGTCAGATACGGTTTGCCTCTAGTGAAGCCATGTTGGCTGTCAGCAATCACCTCCTTATTTTCCATGTGCTTTAGCAGAGTTTCCAGCAGGATCCGCTCCATGATCTTCCCAGGCATAGAGGTGAGACTGAGTGGGCTGTAGTTGCCTGGGTCTTGCTTTTTTTCCCTTTTAAAAATGGATGTTATATTTCCCCTTTTCCACTCAGTGGGAGCTTCACTGGACTGCCATGACTTCTCAAATATGATGGATAGTGGTGTAGCAATTTCATTTGTGAGTTCCGTAAGGACCTGCGGATGCATCTCATCAGGTCCCACAGATCTGTGCACGTTCAGATCTCAAATCTGATCTTCTCCTGCTGTTCCTTGTTCTCCCAATCTCTGCCTTTGCCTTCTGCGACTTGGGCAGTGTGGCTAGAGCATTTGCTGGTGAAGTCTGAGGCAAAAAGTCGTTGAGCACCTTAGCCTTGTCCATGTCCCAGGTGACCAGGTCTCCTGGTCCAGGTTTTCTTCCAGACAGGGCCCACATTTTCCCTAGTCTTCCTTTTATCACTGACATTCCTATAGAAGCTTTTCTTATTGCCCTTGAAGTACCTGGCCAGATTTAATTCTGTCTGGGCTTTAGCTTTCCTAACTGATCCCTGGCTGTTCGGACAATTTCTCTGTTTTCTTCCCAGGCTACCTGTCCTTGATTCCACCCTCTGTAGGCTTCCTTTTTTTGTTTGAGTTTGTCCAGGAGCTCCTTGTTCATCCATGCAGCCCTCCTTGTGTTTTTGCTTGACTTCGTTTTTGTGGGGATGCCTGACTTCGTTTTTGTGGGGATGCCTTGCTCCTGAGCTTGAAGGAGGTGATCTTTCAATATTAACCAGATTCCTTGGGCCCCTCTTCCCTCCAGGGCTTTATTCCACAGCACTCTGCCAAGCAGATCCCTGAAGAAGCCAAAGTCTGCTGTCCTGAAGTCCAGGGTAGTGAGTTTAGTGTGTGCCTTCCTCACTGCCCTAAGGATCTTGAACTCCACCATCTCATGGTCACTGCAGCCAAGGCTACCCTTGGGCTTCACATTCCCCACCAGCCCCTGCTTGCTGGTGAGAACTAAGTCCAGCATGGCACCTCTCCTTGTTGGCTCCTCTATCACTTGAGAAGGAAGTTATCATTGATGCATTCTAGGAACCTCCTGGATTGCTTATGCCCTGCTGTGTTGTCCCTCCAACAGATATCAGGGTGGCTGAAGTCCCCCATGAGGACCAGGGCTTGTGAATGTGAAGCTGCTCTTATCTGTCTACAGAGGGCCTCATCCACTCGGTCTTCCTGGTCAGGTGGCCTCTAGCAGACCCCCGCTGCAATGTCATCTGTCCCTGCCCTCCCTTTAATCCTGACCCATAAGTTCTCCATCAGCTCCTCAGCAGAGTTCCATGCTCTCCAGCTGGTCATTGACATAGAGGGCAACGCCGCCTCCTCATCTCCCCAGCCTGTCCTTCCCGAAGAGCCTGTATACTTCCATTCCAACAGTGCAGTCGTAGGAGCCATCCCACCATGTCTCCATGGTGCCAATAAGATCATAGCCCTCCAGGGACATGCACGTCTATAACTCCGCTTCTTTATTCCCCATGCCACGTGTGTTTGTGTAGAGGCATTTAAATTGGGCCCCTGATGAGGCTGGCTTTCTGGCTGGTATTCCTTTGTGCTGCACTCCAGGTGCTCTCCTCCTGACCTGTGAGCCTTTATTAAGGATCCTGTGAATTACTTTCCTGTGAATATTTATTAAACTATTGTAACTTCTCACTGTTGACTCATATTCCGGCGTGGATGCCCTTTTTTTTTTTCTATCCTCAACCGCTTCCACAGCTTAATGAGGAGGCTTTCTTAGATCACTTCACATTAAGTACTGTGTTGGTATAGCTGTGAAGTTATTGTCAGATAGACATTGCATGTTGCAGACTTCTGCCAAAGCCCTAGGTTATTTCAGCCCTCAGGTGGTCATTGTCTTCAAATAACTTGTATCATGGTTTAATTTGAAGAGGCAAATAGGTGGAAGGTACTTAAAACCATTACGCTGAACATAAACGCACCTGTCTGTTCGTACAGCCGCAAAGCTTATCTGCATCACTTAGTGGGGCTGTTGGCTTAAAGAACAAAAGCTTTTCTGTACCTTGCAGCAGGCAGAGAGAAGGGCAAGTGGAGAGAAAGGGAGAATTGTCAGCTAAGTCCCAAGTCTTCGTCAGTAGCTTGCTAGTACTCCATTTTTACGGCTGAGTTTCTCCATGACAGTAGTGAAGTAGGCCCCCTGTGTTGCTGGTTTTACTGTGTTCCTAAGTATCAGTAGCGGGTGTGGGGTTTCAGCCCTCTTCTGCACTGGTGGTATTCTTTCAAAATTTGTCCTGTTACCATCGTTGCAATTACAAAAAAAAGTATTAATTTTCAGAAAGTTCAAATTCCACTAGAATGTGGAATTTTCACGTAATCTAGAGGGTCTCCCTGCTTTCCAGCGTTTACTAAAAAAAGAAAGATTAACCCTTAGTAAGTTTTCTCAGATTTATCAAAGGAAGCAGGAATTCAGATTTGTATCTTGTATTGTACTTTACGAGGCATACACACACAAATTCCGAAATGAGTTGCTTTGCTGACTTCTTGGAACAGTGCCAAGATATGTAGGTGCATTAAATGCTTTTTATTTAAAACTACAAAGTTTTCTGTTTCTGGTGACTCTTAGAGGAAAATATGGTTTATTTGAGGGAAGTGTTTTGAGTTTCATCAGCCTTTCATGCAAATGATGTGGGCATTTTGCTTTAAGATTTTTTTTTCTCACTAAGTTGATAATAGCGCTTATTAAAGTATTAGTTAAGAGGGCAGCAAAGAGTGAGTCTTTTTCAGGATCTTTATTATCTTTTATTAACTTTACCTTCCAGTAGAAGGACTAAAATGTTTCTCTGAACTTAAATAGAAAAAAATGTTGCCGTTTGTGCACTCTGAATTATAAATACTCTACTTTATCCTTGTCCACAAGTAGAGAAACTGTCATCCCGGATAGCAAAATCACTGCTGAATCACTGGTTACTGCTGAACAATGACAGAAATTCACATTAATTTAAGTCTGGCAGAATCACATGAAGTAGTTGTCCTGTTTCTTAATACTACCATATTTTTTCTGTTCTCGGAACAAAATGTATTTGAAATAAACTGTGAAGTCGTAGTGCCAGTGCATTTTCTTTAGTAGAAATTCAGTAGTTAACCTGTAATAAGGTCTGCCAATGAGAAAATGCTAGTATGGAGCGAAGAACGGAGCATCAAAAAGGCAGATGTTTAAGACAAATGTTACAAGAAATATTTGAATATGCAGTATGTATTAAAGCATCTACAGTAGCTTCTGGCAGGTATTGTTTTACTGAGAAACATTTTTACTAAGTGGGCTTTCTTTTTGGCTTTATTACATGGAAGACAAAGCTTTTCATTGAAAGATTTTTTTTTTGAAATTTTTATTTTCAAATTAGAATGTGTACAGTACTAAATTTGTGATGCATTTTATATCATTTATAAGCTTTCTCAAAATATTCACTAGTCAAATACACGTATCCAGTTATTACTGTAGAAAAAGTATTAATTATTGCAGCTGTAGAAACCTCTTTTTTCATTATTTTAAGATTGAAAATGTTTTCTTTTTATGATAGGACTTTTTCCTTTACCATATACCTGATAGTAGTTGAATTTTCACGTTCAGTACTTTCACTTGGGAATTACAGGGTTTACCTGAAAGTTAGAAAACTGTATAAAAATCTTATTGCTGGGGGTATTGATTTACTGTCAGCATGCTGATGTTTTGTTAAAAATGCTCACTTTGGCTATTATTTTAACAGTTGTAATAATTTATTGTATAAATGTAACTTAAGACTATTTTGCTTTTGCTTCTACAGTCCATACAGTGACACTGTTTCTTAATATCTTTGGATGTTTGGCCTGGTTCTACGTTGATGCTACGCGAGGGGTTGATTTTGGATTGAGTATTCTCTGGTTCTTGCTTTTTACCCCTTGTTCTTTTGTCTGCTGGTACAGACCACTCTATGGAGCTTTCAGGTAACGACTTCAGCTTGACTTAGGGTATTTAAAAATTTGTCAAAATGCATTAACGTTCCAGAATTTGCTTGATATCGTTATGATAATCCTTTCATAGGCTGTCATTAGAAACATATAGTACGTTTGCCATTAATTCAGTGGTTGCATTTGAAACATAGATGGCAATAGTTAGGAATATCATGGAATATCTTCTGAAGTATTTATAGCTTCTATCATTGACAAAACATTTGTAGGATATACTAAATGTATTTGTATTGGGATAATAACCATTTAAAGGAAAATTCTTACTACATCTCTATCTCTTCACACCAAAAAGGGGGGCGGGGGAGGGAGGGGGGAGTTTTCTGTGAAAATTGGCATGTAGGTCCTCTAAATCCTGTAGTCTTACAGTACAGTCTTGGGATTATTTTTTTTTTTTTTAACATTGAAGTGATGCAGGATATTGTCAGTTAAAATGCACTAGTTCTTGTAGAGGAAGACTGATGGCCAGAAACTGCGGTTGAGCGTAACCTTTAGACTAAATGAGATGTTTCTTTTTTGCTAACTGAAGACATACTGCTGTACCCACGCATCTTTGAGCAATCATATAGTTTAACTTGCATTTGCTCTCTAGTAGATTGGTTTAGGTTTTTGTTGGGTTGTTTGGTTGGTTGGTGTTTTTTTTACTTTCAGTCTTTGTCAGGCTGGCATTTTAGTAATTTAAGCAGCAAACCTATTTTGTATACTTTGCTTTTAAGCTGCTTCAGTATTCCGGTCTGTGCTATGTTTCAGTAATTCCATATTAGATTTTTTTTCCTTTTACAAGTAAAATACTTTCTTCCCATCCTGCCAGCACTGTGAACTTCAGCCTGAGCAGAATTCTGTTCTTCATGCATTGTAGCAAAACTTCTATGTTTAGTGTAAGAGGCCCTGCTGTGTGCTGAACAGAACATTAAGGAATAGTGTCTTGCTGCTATTCTCGCCTCTGTTAGAGGTGCAAGTGGTAAAAATACCAAATACATTAAAGAAGGAGCAGCTCTTTTAAATAAACACTGTACAAAACCACAGAATACTTTAAGTCACTGTCATGAATGAAATGAATGGATAAATAAATAAAAATAAATAACTTTCACTCTAGTTAATACAGAAAAAAAAATTTAGATTGGTATTGCAGTATTTGCAAAAAGTCACTAATTTCCTGGTTGCTTTAATCTTTTTTCCCCCTTCTTTCAGGAGTGACAGTTCATTTAGGTTCTTTGTGTTCTTCTTTGTATATATCTGTCAGTTTGCTGTACATGTACTTCAAGCTGCAGGATTTCAAAGATGGGGGAACTGGTGAGTATTCTGTTTGCTGTAGCATTGTACTATCTGTAAGACAAACACTAATATTTGATATTGCAACTGCAATGCAGTCTGTTTTTTAAAAAAAATAAAATATCTTGTGCTCACTGGAACTGTTACATTTAGCACTCAAAAACATCTTTGGAGCACTCCTAACTAGGAAAGGTGGGTGAAATACATCCCAAGAGGGTAAGGTACTTCTGTTATTAGGCTGGTCAAAATATTATCCTTCAGTGTAAACCACTTTGAACAATTCTTTTATACATTACATCCTCTAGTTTGGTGGTGTGTGGAGGTGTTGTTTGCTCTATATTAAAGATAAAGACATAAGCAAAACTTGAGAAAATGAAAATAAGTTAGATGGTAATAATATACCATTTGCATATTATTTTTTATCATTACTTATTTCTAATTATATCAATATACTTACTACTTATTAAGGAAATCTATGGCTAAAATTTGAAAAGTGAGTCAAAAATGTATTTGGGTGTATATAGTGGTATATATTTGAAAAGCTTATTTGTCTGAGTCGGCTCCTTTTTCTGTAATAGTTCATTTTTTCTTTTTGATGCTTGTAAGTATATGAGCTTTCACATGAATATTCTATGTATATTAGCTTTTATTTGAGTTTTCGAGGTCTGATACTTAGATTTTACAAGGAAAAGCTATTGGGAATCAGTCACCATCCTTGGAAAATAAACTAACAAACTTGAATTGACTAAAAGCATGGCTGTAGTAACCAGCTGGCAGCATAGAGAGCTATGACGGGCAGTACTGTAGCTGGGTAATACTTCTCTGTACCAGTGCTTTTTCCTGCTAACCTCCAAGCATACATAAGGCAGACAAAACAGGGTTGCTTTAGACCTGTAGTGTAAGGAAAGATTCTGTTTTATTATTTTTGCTTTTGAATCCACAATTTTGCTTTTT